>NW_012267222.1:1603588-1682343 GCF_000151885.1 Dipodomys ordii | reverse complement strand
ATTTCTTATCAAGCATTGCAGCCTCCTCCTTTGTTTACCCTTCACATCCCTTCCCAGCCTTCCCCCCTACCCCCCCACCCAATCCTCCCCGCCTCCCCCCCAAAAAGATGTTTTTCTAAAACAAAAAGAAAACCTGATTAGGTGGAGGCATAGCTCAGGTGGTAGAACTCCAGCCTTGAGTATAAAAGCCAAGTGAGAGCTGGAAGCCCTGAGTTCAAGTCCCAGTACTGAAACAAATAAACAACAACAACAAAAAGTAGATTGGCAAAATGATTCAAGGGTAGAATGCCTGCTTAGCACTTGTCAGGCCTTGAGTTCAAGCTCCACTATTACAAAAAAAAAAAAAACAAAAGCAAAGCAAAAGTCTGGGACTGAGAATGTGGCTTAGCAATAGAGTGCCGGCCTAGCATGCACGAAACCCTGGGTTCAATGCCTCAGCACCACATACACAGAAAAGGCCAGAAGTGGCGCTGTGGCTCAAGTGGTAGAACGCTAGCCTTGAGCATAGAGAGGCTCAGGGACAGAGCCCAGGCCCTGAGTTCAAGACCCAGGATTGATAGATTAAAAAAAACAAAAGTCTGAAAAAAATCTGTTTAAAACTTTTTAAAAGTGGGTAACAACTCAGTGAAGTTAGTTATTGGGCTCAAACTACTGTGCACTTAAATATCTATTACAGTTATACCCTCACCCTGGCAGGTGAAGGCTATCTCCACGGGGGAAATTCTGCTGGGCTCCCTCTGGGACCAGGCTCCTGAGGTCTGATGGCACTAGAATTCATGGGACACCTTCCCCCCGCCCCCCTGCCAGCCTCAGAGGGCTCTGACCTGGGTTCTTCCACTTGCTGGGCTGTGAGCTCCCCTGCCTCTCCCCCTCCTCCTCCCTTTCCCTCTCCCGGTGCAGCATCACTTCCTGCCTGGGGAAAGACTTCGCAGGACCATGCAGCTGTGTTCACAGACTCTATAGCCTGGCAAATCTGGGAACCCCTCTGGGACAGACCCTTACATAGATTTTCAGAATTCCATGGGTTGGCTCTGGGTTCTGATCGTTGCTTTCATTTGTGTGGTTGGGTTTTGCTATGTGGAGACTTTTTAATTGGATAGTCTTGTTTGTCAGTTCTTGTTCTTGTTTTCTGGGCAACTGGAGTCCTATTCAAACTATACTGACCAGTTCTTACGGCAGGTCCAACCCTGGAGCAGCAGCATTTCTACTGTGTTCTGAGGGTTGGGACTCTACCCAGTCTGGCCCCAGCCCTGATCAAGAACTGCAGGGGGGACAGAGGATGAGCTGTCTGAATGACCGGGTCCGCAGTGGGCCAGGCGAGCACAGGAAGAGCTGCTTGGACCGAGGGAGGCAGGAAGGGGACCTGGGAAGGCAGCCCCTGAGCAGTGTGATGGCGGGGGCCCTTACTCAGAGGAACAGGAAGGCTGGCCGGCTAAAGTCCTAGAACTAAGTTAAGTGAGCAGACTCTGCAGGCTGGGGTACAGGGCGGACATTTGGGACAAGGAGTGGACAGGCATGTGCAGCTCCTTGGCCTGGCTGGGCAGGAGGGACAGTGGTGGGAGGGGAACTTGCTGTAGGAGGGGAAAACTTCATGGAACTGGCTGCCAGTGCGGCTGGGAGTGTGGAGGGATTTGTATCAATGCCTCATGCTCTGGCCTCGGCTGCCCACACCGAAGCTGAGTTTTTCTTCCTCTGGGGCAGAACTGCTTGGACTATGGGTCTCTGGGTTTCTCTCCCCTCCAGTTCCTGCTCTGGCTTTCCCTTTCCTGTCCCTGGACCACCAGCAGGCATTGCTGGCTTCCTCTTCCCATGGGAGGAGGAAGGGACATTTGGTACAAGCCAGTCCTGGACTTTACAAAGAAAGGACTCCGAGGCCAGAACTGCTGCACATGTGAAGTGCCTGGGCAGCTGCTGCTATGGGAAGACTTCATTACCTGTCAGAGGAAGTGTCTCACTGAGGGCCTTGGATGCAGGTGCTGCTTCCCTGGGGGGGATGGGCCCCTGGTCCCAAGGCCTCACTGTTGCAAGTCTGCAAAAGTCTTTCCTGTATTTATCACTGTGTGATGTTCTTGCTGATTCTGGGGTGCAGATGTAGGAAACTGCCCAGAGCTCTGTAGTTCTTATGACTTAGAGACTTCTGTCTGGCTCCCTGGTTCTTACACTCCCTAGCAGTGACTGTGTTTTTCTCTGTTTTGCTGTTTGCTCTAAAGTCTATGTGAAAGGTTAGAGTATTCGAGGCAGTGACCATCTGTTGCTTGTTTCAGAGCAGAGCAACACTTGGTGCTAAACCACCTGGTTGATTGTGTGCCTTTGTAAGACCTACAAATCCTTAGCTCGGGGCTCTCCTCCTGGGCTCCTCTGTGTCAGAGTGCAGGACGAGGCCCAAGCTGCAGCCTGTTTAAATAAAACAGCTGTAGAGTCTGACTCTCGGTGGTCTTTTTGGTGGGGGTCCTGCAACCTTGGCATAACATATTAGTGGGGGCTCATCCGGGATCCCCCTAAAGACCTCCTAGACCTCAGACTCCAAAGGTAAAACAGCACTGTCTTTGTTAATTTGTCTTGTCCTGTCGTTTGTCTGTTTTACTTTCATTTTCCCTTGTGAGGACGGCCGCTCTGATTCATAAAAGGTTGTCAAAGCAGACACGCTTGCACGACATCCCTGGAGGAACTGGGAGATGTCCCAGATCCTCTTGTGGGGCAGGGGTAACCCTGCCGTGTGGAGCGGGGGTCCTTGGAATCCCACCGTGTGGGGCGGGAAGACCCCCGCTGTGTGAATTGTGGGGTGGGGGTCAGTTCGGTGTTGGGCCGGAACTGACCAAGAGGGCCTCCTAACCAAGGCCCAACTCGCCCACTGTGGGTCTGCTCCTTCTGCTGTGGGGCGTGGGTGTCCATGAACCAATATGGGAGATCTCCACTTCGTAAGCTTTTTTTTGGTAACTGTCAGGCCTGTGTGTGTCTTGTTTGTACTGGTTATTGTTTTTTGGACTGAATGACTGACGGGACTGGAAACCACGGGCACCACTCCATCTAGCCCCCAGACTTACAAAAAGAAGCTGAGAAAGAGGAAAAGAAAAGGTACCCCCGGGTTTTTCAGGGAGATAACTTGGAATAAGAAATGTTTCCTCCCCCATACTCCCCTTCCCAGGTTCCTTTTGCAGAACCTGAGAATGATCAAGAGGAGGAGGGAGCTATAGATCCCTCGGCACCTGCCCTTAACATTTCTGAGGGACCAGTCACTCGACGACGCCGTGGTATCAACCCCCCTTCTAATGCGGCTGTTTTTCCCTTATGCGCCATAGGTCCTGTGGATGCAGATGGTCAACAGCAACTCCAATATTGGCCATTTTCTACCAGTGATCTATACAATTGGGGCACCCAAAATGACCCTTTTCTGAGAAACCCCAGGATTATTTAACTTGTTTGCTTGAAACTATTCTCTTTACTCATCAGCCCACTTGGGATGATTGCAGTCAGCTTTTACAAGTCCTTTTTACCACCGAAGAGAGAGACCATATCCAAGAGGCGGCCCTGAAACATATCCCTGGCCCCACAGGAGCACCCATCACGGACCCTGCCCTTATCGCTGCCTATTTTCCTGAGATCTAACCAACATGAGACTACAATACGGTTGAAGGTAGGGAGCGACTCCTCGTCTACCACCAGGCTCTGTTGGCAGGTCTCAAGGCAGCAGCTTGCCGACCTACTAATATGGCCAAGGTTTATGATGTAAGACAGGGAGGAAGTGAAAGTCCGGCAGCAGATCTTGAGCAGCTCATGGAAGCTTTTAGTCAATATACCCCATATGATCTTGAGACTCAGAAGTCAGCTCAGATGATTATGTTTGCCTATATAAATCAAGCTGCACCAGACATAAAGTGAAAGTTGCAGGCTCTAGACAAACTTGGTGAAAAGTCTATTAGGGATCTAGTAGCCACGGCAGAAAAGGCTTATAATAAGAGAGAGAGACAGAGGAGCAAAAACAGGAAAGGAAGGACAGAGAACGTGAAATTGAGCGTGAAAAGAGAGACCGGGCCAAGGAAAAGAGGCCAGACTTGTTGGACTCGCCACTATCGCATGCTGAGCATACCTGGTTTACAGACCGCAGCAGTTTCATTCGAGATGGAAAAAGGTACAGTACACAGGCGCAGCAGTCACCACGGACACTGAGATAGTGTGGGCAGAAGCACTTCCCCAGGGAACATCTGCACAAAGAGCAGAGCTAGTGGCACTAACAAAAGCCCTACAGATGAGAAAAGGGAAGGGACTAAACATTTACACGGACAGTCGGTATGCATTTGCCACTGTGCATGTCCATGGAGCCATTTACCAAGAGAGGGGGCTGCTGACAGCTGAGGGAAACACTATTAAAAACAAATGAGAAATTTTAAGCCTCATCTGGGCCTTATGGGAACCAGCAAATATTGCCATTATGCACAGTCGTGGCCATTAAAAGGGAACTGATTCAATAACCAAAGGAAATAACTTGGCCGATCAGGCAGCTAAGGAGGCGGTCCTCCAGCCCAGAGCGGAAGTACTGACTCTAGTAGACCCAGGGCCACGAGCTTTGCCTCCTGAGCCTCAGTACTCCCAAGAAGACTTGGAGTGGATAAAGAAAATTCCCATGGCCTATAAACCCCCCAGACAGAGAAGAAAATAAAGACTGGTGGAAAATGGTGAGGGGAAACTTATCTTGCCACAAAGATTGGGCAAGGGGATTCTTAAGAGAATCCATTGGGTCTCTCACATGGGAACCCGAAGAATGCAGGACTTGCTCCGACACTCAGAAGTAAAAATTAGGTGAGGAAATCAACTCATTGAGGACATTGTTAAAAATTGTAAAGCCTGTCAGCTCACCAATGCCCCCAATCAACCAGTTACAAAAGGAGCTCGCCTCCGTGGAGATAGACTTCACAGAAATTAAAACTGGAAAATTTTGATATAAATATTTGCTAGTTTTTGTAGACACCTTTTCAGGATGGGTTGAAGCCTACCCAACAAAGCATGAGACTGCAAACATCGTGGCTAAGAAGATCCTGGAAGAAATCCTACCCAGGTATGGCTTCCCATCCACCATTGGGTCGGATAATGGACCGGCCTTCATCTCAAAAGTAAGTCAGGGAATAGCCGTGGCACTGGGAACGGATTGGAAATTGCACTGTGCTTATAGACCCCAGAGTTCAGGGCAGGTAGAAAGAATGAATCGGACTCTAAAAGAGACCTTAACTTTGGAGACTGGCGCACACTGGGTATCGCTTCTTCCTTTTGCCCTGTTTAGAGTAAGAAATTCACCCTATCAGCTTGGCTTTACTCCTTTTGAAATAATGTAAGGACATCCACCACCCATTATCCCTAGCCTTCAGACTGAATTGTTTGCTGATTTGGATGATACTGAATTTCTGTGTAAGCTTGACTATTTACAGCTGGTACATAAGAGTATGTGGCCCCAGTTTAGAGCATTATATGATTCAGCTTTTATTTCTACCCCCCATTTGTTTAAATCAGGGGACTGGGTGTTTGTTCAAAGGCACAACTTGATCTCTGGAACCACAGTAGAAGGGACCTTACATGGTGCTACTGGCTACACTTACTGCCCTTAAGGTGGACGGCATTGCTGCTTGGATCCACTGCTCCCACGCCAGACTGGCTGACCCCTTTGCCCTGGACAACCATGGGGAAACATGGGAAGCCTCCAAGCATCCTACCCAACCATTCCACATATGCCTCAAGAAAAGAAAAATGAATTGATTGTTACTGGTATTGTTGTTTAATAGTATGGCTAAGGTCAGAAAGGGACTAAGCTGTTGGAGTTTAGTTTTGGACCAGAGCCACAAGATTGAGTCTCAGGACCATAAGTCAAGGTGGGAAATGAAAGGTTAGAGTACTTGAGGCAGTGACCATCTGTTGCTTGTTTCAGAGCAGAGCAACACTTGGTGCTAAACCACCTGGTTGTGTGCCTTTATAAGACCTGCAAATCCTTAGCTCAGGGCTCTCCTCCTGGGCTCCGCTGTGTTGGAGTGTAGGACGAGGCCCAAGCTGCAGCCTGTTTAAATAAAACAGCTGTAGAGTCTGATTCTCGGTGGTCTTCTTGGTGGGGGTCCTTCGACCTTGGCATAACACTATGTACCATGGATTTTCTTTTCCTGCCCGTCTTGGCACTTGAACTCAGGGCCTAGGTTCTGTCCCCGAGCTCTTTTGCTCCAAGCTAGCACTCTACCACTTGAGCCATAGTTCTACTTCCAGCTTTTTTGGTGATTACCTGGGAACAAGTAGCTCATGGTCTTTTCCATCTGGACTGGCTTTGAATTATGATCTTCATATCTCAGCTTCCTGAATAGCTAGGATCAGATGTGCTCAAGTCTAGCATTCTACCATTTTTGCCATAGTTCTACATCTGGCTTTTTGGATAAGAGTCTTATAGACTTTCCGGCCGAAGCTGGCTTCAAACTGTGATCCTCAGATCTCAGCCTCCTGAGTAGCTAGGATTATAGACAAGAGCCACTGGTGCCCATTGCTTCTGCCTTTCTAACTGTACCCAAGCTCTGTTTGTCCCTTGTCCTTGCATCTGAGCAAGGGACAATCCTAGGGTCGGCTCAGTCATGAGATCCAGTCATCGGAAAGGGTGCTTTATTATATTACAAAAACAACATTTCCCACCAAAACACAGCTAAAAAAATAACACATTTTTTCTAGGATTACATTACCAAAAAGAATTAATAATATAGTTGGAATAAATCCATTAATACTGCTCAACAAAGCATGATATTGTATTGGAAACATGGACTTGTGTGTTGTTTTTTTGTTAAAGCATTCAAGTGCTTTTCCAGGCTGAAAGGCTCATGTGTTCTAAAGGATGCATTTTGCTCCGTTCCAGATTCCCGCACAATTGTGCTGGTGGTGCTGAGTGTGGTGGCCCCCTCAATGGCCCAGGACTGGAGGAAGCATCTAGACACAGCCACCACTTGTAGAAAGTAGCATGGGGGCCGCCGGTTGGACACAGGGTATGCAGTAGCTTTTGGGAGCCCCACAGGCCAAGGTGGAGCCACACATGGGCACACAGGGTCCTCTGGCCCCATCTTCTGTCAGCAGGTGGCTTCTTCTCCACCACTGACCGCTTCCGGCTACTGCCCTGGTGCTGCTGGACACCTGGTGCCTGAAAGGTTTGTTTTCTCTTGGGTTTTGAGTTTTGTAAATGAAGGGCTTAAACCAGTCAGCATGCTTGTTCTATCTGTGCATCCTCTCCACAGCAGTGGCTCCTTCTCTCCTGTGGTGCCCTCCAGCCATGGCACCAGCACTGGGGGCTCATCCCGGATCTGAAGAGACAGGGGGTCTGGCTGCCCCTTACTGCCCCTCTCCCCCAAATATGCTCTTCCTTCCTTGGAGGTCTGACTGGGGTTCTGGTGACAGCTGCAGATCCCAGCTCTCCCAGGAGCACTCTCTGGAAGCCCCATGACAGCCCCTCTGTGATGCGATCTGACAGGGAATGGGTCTAAGAGCACAACGTGTGTGACTCCACATGTGTCTCAGCCTGGCCCTAAAGGCCAGGGGAGGGACCTGCCTGGCCTTTGAGGTATCCCTGGAGAACTAGGCTGCAGCTGTATCTTCAAGAGCAAGTGAACACTTAAGGCCTGGATCCCAACCCATCTGGCCTTGGTTTCCCCATCTGTCAGGACAGATGTGTGACGTGAGTTGGGGCTGCCACATCCAAGCCCGGGAAGCACCAAGGCTGCTGTCCCACTGGGGCACAGGTGTGCATTTCCCCAGAGATCCCTGGAGGCCAAGCTGTGAACGCTGCCCTGTAGCTGGAAAGTCTACCAGGTAGTCAGCCCTAGCCTCCAACGTGGAGCCTCCTGGCCCCTTGAGCTAGTGTCCTCAGTCTCTGGACTGTGGGGCAGCACAGCCTGTGCAGATGGGGACAGCGTGCTAGCCAGCTCCCAGGAGGAAGCCCCAGAGTGAAGCCGTCTTGGTGGGCTGTGTCAGTACCACCCTCTGCCTGAGGGCTCCACCTCCTCTGTCAGGGGTCTCTGGTGAGAGGAGGGTGAGCGGAAGGAGAGAATGCCACCACATGTGCTCTGGCAAAGGGCAGAGGCCCACACCTGAGGCCCTGCTGTCCTACTGTGGATGGAGGCCCAGCTTCTCGCAGGCTCCCTGCCCTAAAGGTGGAGGTGCAAAGGCACCCATCACAGGGTGTGTGCAGTAGGTCTCCAACCCACTCATTGGGGTGATTCATAAAGGCCTGAACCCTCCCCCCGCACCCATCCTCTTGTCCCAGTGCTGTCCTGGGATAGGACAGCATAGCCCTGGCCTCTGAGCCCTGGCATTGGCTTTCTGACCCCTGCCTACATCATCCCCACCCCACCCCCCCACCAGAAAGGGCTTCAAGGAGAAGCGCAGGCCCCTTCCCCAGCCACACTCTTTCTGGGTTTCTTTACCATCCAACCATCCTTGGGTACAAGTGACTGCCTTGTCTGCCTGCCTCAGGGTTTGTTTTTGATTTTGTTTTTAGCTTTGTTTATGGTTACAACATGAATAATCCAGGAATGTGCTAAGTTGGTTTTTGAAGGAAATGTGGGAAAGTTTAAAAAAAAAACTGACCCACCATGTAGAAAGCATCGTTTTATCAAACATGGACAATTTCCAGCAGTCTGAGCAGCACGCCACCCCCACTGTGCTTGGAGAGAGAAGGCTGTGCTTTGGGGCCAGCGTGAGCGTGCTCTTAGGACAAGGGCAGGCGGTCTGGTACCAGAAGCTCCCTCACTTCCAGGGAGAGGCCTGGCCCACCACCGCCATCTTCTCCAGGTCAGATACACTGACTATTCCAAGCGGCAGCAATGGGCACGTGTTAGGGACAGAGCCGTCCTTGCGTCCCGCGGAGGAGGCCCAGCCCCACCGTGAGTGAAGACATGGTTTGGAATGAACTCACAAGTACATGTGTTTGGGGTAGCTCCCCCTGCTATTCCCGGCCATGCGGAAGCAGAAGACTTCAGAGAATACTTTTTGGCAGTCCATCAGCATCCGATAGAAGTATCTTGTTCACTCCCCAGTGGCATGGAGGCAACAGAGGCTGGCGTCCCGCCCACAGAGACAGCCCCTGCCTTGGCGACCAGCACACCTGGGCCTTGCCCTCCACCAGGTAGGAAAGCTCCAGAAGTCCCCTCCGAGCCATTCAGGTCCAGTTCAACTGGGCCTCTCTGGGGGCCAGCGAAGTCTTGCAATGTCCCCTTGGGAATGGCGCCTGGCGGTAGGTCCTGGCTTTTTCTGTGGACACAGCCCACAGGTCCAGGCTCAGGAGCGCCGGTGGAGGAGGACAGGGAGGCTGGACAGGCTCCCAGGAGGTGGGGCCCTCAGTGGCTCTCGCTCTCGGTGAACTCCTCTTTGATGGATTGCTTCCGGGACTTGCAGTCAGGCAGGTCAAAGCCGAAGTCTGCCCACTCCTCGGGGCCGGCCACGCCACCCGGGCCCCCACGGTTGGGGATGGTGATGGTGTGGCGCACACGGAAGTGCACGGCTTCCATGACGCGCTGGCGCTGCAGCTCACCCGAGCCCCCGATGGAGATGGTGGCCGCGTTGCTGCTGGAGCGCAGCAGCTGCTGGCCACAGTCATGGCCCTGTTTCAAGTCCTGCAGGCCTCTCCAGATGGTCATGCGGTACTGGTCGGGGATCTTCAGGGCCCCGAGGTCCTGCGAGAACAGCCATGGGCTTAGAGGGAAGAAGCAGGTGCAGCCCTGGGCCAGGCTCCCCTCCCCCAGCCAGAGCTAGGCTCCCCTCCCCCAGCCAGGGATGCCCCACCTGCATCGGTTGTCCATCCACCACCCACTACTTCTTGTGTGCTGAGAGGCAGTGTGCGTGTGGGGGTCTTAGAAGGGAGAATGCACAGGGCTGCTCCTGGTGCTGCGACCAAGTCAGAGCAGAGATGGAGGCAGGAAGGACCACCTGCCTTCTGGCCTTGGGGCTGGTCCTCCTGTTAGCTCATCCCAGGCCATCCCTGAGCTCCCGGCTTAGCCACAAGCACATGAATCACAGTAGTAAGGACAGGGTTAGTGCGTGGCCTCGGGGTTGCCAAGCAGGGACCACTGAGGCCTGGGACCCGGGGCAGGTGGGGGCAGTTAGCAACACACAGAAAGGTTGTTAGGCACTAACTCCAGTTGATTGACAAGTCACACCTGGCCACCTATAGCTCTGGCCTGGGCCCAGGGCTGGGGATGGACTCGGGTAGGCCTCCGGCCCAGGCTGATCCAACTGGCTGGAGAACAGAGGCTGTACAAGGCACAAAACGGAGGCCCAGGACACGAGGCCAGCTGTTGTGCCCATGGACTTCTCATGCCACCTTCAGGACATATCTCCTGGGTCTACCTGCCAGTCCCATTGAGCCCAAAGACAAGCCCTGGCTATCTGGTCAACCCCGAATGTTTGGTAGCCACAGGTGTCAGAGGAGATGTGTGACTTTGGACCAGCTAATTGCCTTCTCTGGGCCTCAGTTTCTCCATGGATACACAGCTCTGAACTACCACCAGCTTCCTCTGGCTCTTGCATTGTTCAACTTTTTATGTCTTGGAAATGGCCCATCCCTAGACATCAAAGGGAGATTGTCCGGGTCATGGGAGATTCAAACAAGAACACCCCCTGGAGCACAGCTCCCAGAAGCAGGGATCATGTCCACTGGGCTTCCTTCAGTGTCAGCCAACCTTGCCTATGGGTCCAGACTTTGGGGTTCACTGACTTTGGGGTACAGTCTGTGGAGAGTGCATCTCTTCTGCTTGACTGTGGGAAAAGTTTGCAAATTTCCCAGCCAAGAGAAAGAGCATCTCTGCCTACAGCTGTGCAGGTGGGCAGCCGTTTACCTCTATGGTTAGGTTCTGCAGGTGATAAATGTTCTGTAACCCTTGGGACGTGAAATACTCGATGCAGTTTGGACAGCCCAGTCCTGTTAAGAAGCTGCAGACAGAATTGGAGAAATAAAGCAGCGTTAACTCCAAGCACCCAGGCTGTGCTTCACTCTTCATGCGGGGAGCGGGGGAGGGAGTGGACAGCTGGAGTGAGGAGGACCTCCTGAAGGGCAGCTCCCGACTGCCCACTGCCCACAGGACGGGACGGGACAGGATGGGACGGGATGGGCCAGGCCAGGCCAGGACGGGACCGTGTGTGAGTATGACCGCTCCCTCCCTGCAGCAGGAGCCATGCGTGGTTAGTGGACAGGGAAACCGCAGGAGCCCGGAGCCAGTGGAAGCCCACTCACCTGACAAGGCTGGGGTCAGCATGGTAGGGGGGTGGTGGGGTGCAGTGGGACCCTGAGACCATGGACTGGGAGCTGTGACCACCGTTCATCTCCCCGTTGGCTGGCATGCTGTGGTTGTGGCTGTTGAGCATGCCAGGGCCTGGGAGAAGGCAGGGCAGGCTGTCAGAGGGACCTGGGCGTGGCTCCTGGGAACTAGCCCTGCCCGGGCTGTGGACCCTGGGCTGTGGACACCCAGACTGCTCCCAAGGCAATGACAGCATCTCCAGGAGAACCTGAGCAGGATGGAACTCACTGGGCCCAGTCTCCTGTCCCCGTGAGGTGGGGACAGAGGGCAGAGGGCAGCTGTGTGCAAGATGCTCTGTTTGTCAGTGAAGTGATGGACTAAGCACTTGTCACTGGGTCCCAAAGGCTTTACGCCAAGTGTCACAGCACCAGGAGCGCACCACGGTGCCCACATCAGGGCACCTGCTCTGACTTCCTGTAAGGTCCAGGCCCTGATGAGGCCTTGCATTAAATCCATGGAGCAAGGGAACGTAGTGCTTATGTTTTGTTCTTTGTTTTTTGCTTTTTTGTCAGTCGTGGGGCTTGAACTCTGGGCCTGGGCGCTGTCCCTCAGCTCTTCAGCTCAAGGTGAGCGCTCTACCACTTGAGCCACAGCACCACTTCCATGGGCTTTCCTGCCCAGGCTGGCTTTGAGCCGTGATCCTCAGATCTCAACCTCCTTAGTAGCTAGGATGCCAGGCGTGAGCCACCGGCACCCTGCTTCTGCTGTTTTGCTGATGGGGAAGTTGAGGCTCTGGGCTCAGCTGCCAGACTCATGGTTGTGCCTAGGTCCTATCACCTCTGCCTCCCACCAGACACAGCCCTCCCTTCCCCCGTCAGGAGCGAGCACAGCAAACCACCTGTGTGCCAGCAGGCCAGAGCCGCTGGGGGAAGACAGCCAGCAAGACGCTCCCGAGTCTCCAGCCGGCCCTGCCCCTGGGTCTCCCAACCCGCTGCCCGGGGACTCACCCATGGGCCCCAGGTTGGCCCCAGCTGTGGCGCTGTGTGGGGGAGGCTGGCCCACCAGCTGGTTGACGGAGGGCAGCTTGCTGACCCCGCCGTGGACCTTGTTCATGGGGGACAGGACTGGCCCGTAGGACGGAGGCTGCAGGTGGCTCCTGCTTGGGAAGCAACAGCGCACGTTCATGGGAGGCAAGGGCAGCTCTGCCCCCCCCGATCTGGCACCTACAAGATGTCCCTGGGGGGTGATGGAGACCCTGACCCTAGTGAACCCTCAGAACATCTTCATGCAGCTCCTCCAGCTGCCCCCACCCATCTGCATCTCCAGCACAGTGCTCAGCCCGTTGGGAGCGGATGTGTGCCGCCGCCACCGGTATCCGTCTCCCACTGTCCCACTGCCCTCCCTGCCTCTCCTCTCTCTTGAGCTTCGGAGGGGGACGTGGTTAGGGAAGGCTGTGACCCAGGACTCCAGGGCAGCCCACAATTCCAGCAGGCTCCCTGGAGGAGACAGTGCAGTAGAGGCCTGGCCCCACTGCCTGTCCGGTGGCCCCTACCATCAGGGCTCCTGAGAGTCCCACTTTCCCTACCCAGGTGGTGCGGCTGGGCCCAGGGCCAGGGTGAATGCGGCTCACTCACGGCCTCTGCAGGAGCTGCTGCTGCTGCTGCTGCTGCCGATAGGAGTCTACCAGGGGCTGCGGCACGAGCTCCATCAGCTCCAGACTCTCCTTGACCTTCATCAGGATCTCAAAGTTCTCCCGGCCTCGCACCTGAGCGCAGAGAGGCGGACCCTGTGCCCAAGTGCAGACAGGACTTCTCCAGCCCGACCCTGGTGGGAGGGGCCGGCTGCAGCCCTGGTGGGGGGCGGCTGGTGCAGCCCTGGTGGGGGGGCTGGTGGGATGAGCCAGCTGCAGCCCTGGTGGGGGGCTGGTGGGAGGAGCCAGCTGCAGCCCTGGTGGTGGCCTGGTGGGAGGGGCCAGCTGCAGCCCTGGTGTGGGGGGCTGGTGGGAGGGGCCAGCTGCAGCCCTGATGGGGGGGGCTGGTGGGAGGGGCCAGCTGCAGCCCTGGTGGGGGGGCTGGTGGGAGGGGCCAGCTGCAGCTTCAGGGGAAGCCTGGTGCAGGATGAAGCATTGCTCTTCTGGAGGCTCCCAGCACCCTAAAGACTGGCTCCTCTGGCCCTTTCTCTTTCCAGGAGCATGTCTGCCCTGAGCCCTGGACCGTGGCGAAGCCCTGTCCGGAGGAACTGTGTCCACTCCTCCCAGCCCCAGGCCCTGGTCCTCTTCTTCCCACCCTTGACTGCTCTTGACTGCTCAGGAGAAAACATTCCCCATCACTGGGGACAAGTCCTGTCAGAGGCCAGGGTGACTTAGTTCACCAGCCAAGTGGTCACAGACAGCCGTGAACACAGCTGTACCACGCCAAGTGCCAGGCTTTGGGAACACCAGGTTCCCACCTCAGTTTCCACACTAGTGGGCAGGGCAGCTTGACCAAGGAATTACAGGAGGCATCTGTTGTCCAGGCGCTCTTGGGGCTTTGAGTCCCACTGCTGTCCTGGTCATCCCTCCGGTCCTCGCTGTGGTCTCCCCGGGTTGAGTCTGACTTTTCAGCTCCACCTCCCTCAGGGCCGGGGTGTCGGCTCTCCCAGGCCCCCTCTGGGGCTCCCCAGACACAGCCCAGGAAGGCCCGCTCTCCCGGGCGCGGCCCCCACTCACGTGCATGCAGTACATGTCCTCATCCCCGGCCCGTCGCTTCTTCACATTGGCGCCCAGCGAAGGCACGGTGGGTGGGCTCTGCTTAAAGGCTGGAGGGGGGAGGAGCGGGGAGGCAGGAAAGAGCAGTGAGCCAGGCCCAACGCAGAAGGCAAAGCCTGGGACCCAGGTAACAGACACCCCCACCCCCGACGTGAGCTGACCCACCCCTGGGTACAGCGCCAGCACAGGGTAAACCTGGGTACTGCCCATGCCAGATGGAGCTGGACACAGGGGCCCGCATGGTCCCTGGCCCTCTGAAGTCCCCCGTTCCGGAGGCCCAGGGTCAGTGCTCGCCCAGGGAGGTCTCTGGGCTCTGGACGTGGGTGTTCATGATGGCCTGCCAGTGTACGGCCCCAGCCCGAGCATGCCCAGCTCCGCCCAGCCATGCCGCCCGCCCACAGCCCTGCCTGGAGCCCCACGCACTGCGCTTGCCGGCAGCCCCGCTCTTGGAGGCGCTCTCGTTCAGAGCCTGCTGCTCCCGGTAGTGGTCCTCGTCGGCCTTGCGGTCCCGGCCAGGGCAGGCACAGATCCGGCCTTCGAAGGACCGGCGGCCTAGCACCTGTCCACTGTGGGGGGGGGCGGGACACAGGAGAACGGTGAGTTTGGGGGACCCACCTAATCCTGCACACCTACTTCAGACCCCAAGGGCAGTGAGCTTTCTAGCTGGGAGGAGGGCAAATCAAGGCCAAAGCTTCAAGGGTGCTCTGAAACATTAACCTGAGACTCCCAACCTGTCTCTCCGCCCCCAAGGCCCAAGCAGCACTGCGGGTCAGGCTAGGGCCTTCCTTCTAGCAGCTGCTCCCCCCCGCCGGCTCCCGGCATCCCGCACCAGCCGTTGGCCTTGGCTTCCTTGTGTCCACAGCACGTCCTCTCTCCCCCCCCCCGCCCCAGTGCTGCCCAAGTCCCCAGCCTGCGTCCACCTCCCTGTCTCCAGCAGACTCACTCCCGGGTCTCCAGGGTGATGATGATGAGGATGGGCCTCCGGTTCATGCCCCCCACACAGCTGCTGTTACACATGAAGTTGTACAGGATGGTGGTGAATTCTGTTCCCACCTACGGTAGAGAAGGTAGGGAGGAGGCTTGGTGTCAGCAGGCAGGGACCACGCACTAGAGTAGGAGGGCTCGAGACTCCCCAGCCAGTGCAGATCTGTCATCCACTCACCCATCTACCCACCCATCCAGCTACCCACTCATCCATGCATCCGCCATCTAACTGTCCGCTCACTAATTCCTCCATCCATCTTTCCAACTGCCCATCCATCCGTCAGTGTGTCCATTCATTTGTCCTTTCTTCCTTTGTCTATCCTTCTATCTGTCCATCTGTCCCTTTATCTACCCACTCATCCATTTATCTATCCATACAGTCACATGCCTGTCCATCCATCCGTCTGTCTGTCCATCTGTCCAAGCATCTGTCTGTCCTTCCCCTTCCCATCATGCAGTACACTGAATACCAAGCTCCCACTGGGCTTTATGAGGCTTTAGATCTGGTCTCTGTTTTCAGGGAGGCAGAGCCTGCAGTCTGCCCGCCTCAAGAATCTCCTGCCGCTGGGGATGCTAGCTGGAGACAGGGGATGGGCTTGTGTGCGAGTAGCTGTGTATAAAGGGTGGTGGTGGTACATGTGTGAACCCCTGCCCCAGGACACCCCCTCCCCAATTTCTGGGTAAGTTTGGAGCAGAGTTGAGGCATGAACTTGGGTCTCTTGACCACTGCACACGCTGAGATCACAAAACGGGCAGTTTTCACAGTCTCCCTGGGTCAGGGGACGAAAGACAAGACCTGAGAAGGCAGCCACCTGTCACAGAACTGCTGGGATCTGGTAGCCACCAGGGGGCGAGAGAGCCTGCTTCCTGGGCAGGCTGGGCAGAGGAGGCCGGCATGGAAAGGCCGGTCACACCCTTCCAGCCCTGTCCCGCTGCTGGGCCGGGCCTGGGAAGCTGGCCTCACACCAGACACAGCATGGCACCTTGCTGTCACGCACTCTCTGGGGGCCTCGTCCTGACTCCCCATCCTTCCAACTTCCCTGGAGTGCCTCAACCCCCAGGCTCCCTCCAACATAGCCTTTCAACCCCAGAGCTTCCCGCTGCCCTGTCCAAGGTCAGACCCTCACCCCAGTCTGTCATCTGGTGACTCTAATGCCCCTATCTCTAGCCCAGGTCCCCACATCCAGCCTGCTCCTACTGTCTCCAGCCTGCTCCCCCTGTCTGTCTCCAGCCTGCTCCCCTCCAGCCTGCAGCCCCTGTCCTCAGTCTGCGCCCCTGTCTCCAGCTGCTCCCCCTGTCCCCAACCTGCTCCCCTCCAGCCTGTTCCCCCTGTCCCCAGCTGCTCCCCCTGTCTCCAGCCTGTGTCCCCTGTCCCCAGCCTGCGTCCCTTGTCCCCAGCTGCTCCCCCTCCAGAACCACGCCCACGCAGGTGCCTGCCATAGCTCCCCACCCAGCCACCCACGGCCTGGCAAGCAAGGGCAGAGCATGCGGGAGGGGGTCAGGCCAGAGACGGGGACCACCACCCGTCACCCTGTCCTCTGCCCATCCGCCTGCCCACTCATCTGGCCAACCATCTGGCATAGCATACAGAACACCAAGCTGGCTCTGGGGTGCTAAGAGGTTCTTCAATCAAAGCTCGGTTCCCTTCTCTTCCCTTTCTCTGCCTCATCCTGCCATCCTGTGCTAGTCTAGGAGTCGCCTTCTAGGTTACTGCCAAAGCCAGGATTCCCTTCTATAACTGCAGCCCTCACAGCACAGAATTTACTGTACCCCACCCCTAGCGCTCACTGGCCAGCCAGAGTCTAAGACGCCTGAAGCCTGCTCCTCTCTCCTCCAGAGCCTAGGAGCTCCAGGTGGGTTCCAGCCCTGAGAGGAGCTAGTAGGGAAAGCTTCCCGGAAGGCAGGGCTAAAGACTGAAGGTTGTTTGCCTGCCATTACTCTAGGGCTGGAGACACTGAGGCCAGAGAGAGGTGGAGTTGGAACCCAGGCCCCAAGCTGTGCACACAGTAGTGCCAGCAGGGGGTGAGGAAGAGCCCCCTGCGCTGGTCCTGTACACAGGTCAGAGCGGACCCAGGTGAGACCCAGGCCTCGCCCCACCCCCCACTCCCCGAGCAGTGGGCTCCGGAGGCCCCGCCCCCTTCCCCCTGCAGTGGGCTCCGGAGGCCCCGCCCCCAGCCTGGCCCCAGCCTACCTGTGGGGGTTCATAGGGCACCACCACGCTCTGTCTGCCAGTGACAGGGTCGTCTACGTACTGCGACAGGTTGTTGCCTTCCACGCGGATGAGGTGGCTGGCTGGGGCAGACTGTCCTGCCAGGAGGGGACCCTGCTTCAGAGAGCGCCCGGCCAGGCAGCCAGGACCCCCAGATGGCCCCATGGGTCGGCCTCCCAGCTGGGGCTCAGACCTGCTGCTGCCCTGCTTCCTGTCCGTGCCCTTGAGCCTGAACAAGTCCCCCACTCCTCCTGCTGATCTCTGGGCTGAGATTCCAGCACATGGGAAGGGAGCCCACCCTGACTTCCCAGGCCCCGAGAGACCTGTCCCAGCCACCTGCTCTGCCGCAGCATCACCGCCAGCCGATCTGGGGGGCTCTGAGGGGCACTTGCTGACCCTCCCTTCCCCTAAGGGAATGGCTAAGGTCCCCACTCACCCACCCCGCATGGCCAGCCCTCCCCTCCTGGCTGGGCTCCGGCCGCCCACCCTGGTGCTGAGGACGGCTGGGGACTGGTGGGGCCTCACCTTCGTTGAAGTCCCGGCCAAGTTCATGGTTGGGGCAGCGCTTCACGATGTCGGTCACGTGCTCTGCCTTCTTGTAGACGGGCATGGCCCTGATGGCGGTGCCCGGGGGCGGTGGCGTGGACACCTTGATCTGGATGGGGCACGTCTTGGCGATTTGGCAGTACAGTTTCTTTAGCAGCGGGGAGTACTGGGCAGGGAGAGATCACCGTCTGGCTCCACACTCTTGCCCAGGTTGTGCCCCCTTCTTAGAGTGCCAGGCTCCCCCAGCACCCCTTCCCAAAGCACTCTGCTGCACCCCTGTTGAAGTCCAAGCCTGGAGCTGGGCACTTCTACCCAGGCACCTGCTCAGCACTTGCTTGGTGATTCACCCCTGGGCCCCACTGCTGCGGTGGTTAGTTCCTGACACCATCATGTGTGAGCAAAGGCTGGGGAGGGGAGGTAGAGCCGGGGCAGGGCTGAGGGCTGGGAAAGAGGCAGCCTGGAGCAGGCCTTGCTTTCCAGGCCTGAGCCTCTGTCCCCAGTGCAGAGGTTTTCAAAGGTGGCTCGCGCCTGTCATCCTAGCTACTCAGAAGGCTGAGACTTGAGGATGGTTGTTTGAAG
Source organism: Dipodomys ordii (assembly GCF_000151885.1). Taxonomy (NCBI): domain Eukaryota; kingdom Metazoa; phylum Chordata; class Mammalia; order Rodentia; family Heteromyidae; genus Dipodomys; species Dipodomys ordii. The sequence continues at coordinate 1,664,042 of NW_012267222.1, read as the reverse complement.
CCAGCCTGTCCAGGAGAGTTCATGAGATTATTTTTATTTTTTTGGTAGGTCATAGAGCCTGAACTCTGGGCCTGACTGCTGTGCCTGAGCTCTTCAGCTCAAGGCTAGCGCTCTACCACTTGAGCCACAGCATCACTTCCGGCTTTTTCTGTTTATGTAGTGTTGAGGAATCGAACCTATGCATGTGAAGCAAGCACTCTACCACTGAGCCACCTTCCCAGCCCTCATAGATTCTTAACTCCAATTAAACTCCAAAAAGCTGGAAGCAGAACTGTGGCTAAAGTGGTAGAGTGCCAGCCTTGAGCAAAGAAAGCTCAAAGAGAGAGCTTTTGTGCCAGGCCCTGAGTTCAAACTCCAGGACTGGAAAAAAATACCCAAACAACAACAACAACAACAAAGAAACATAACCATAGGCGAGGGGGCCCCTATGTACCCCGTTTTAACGGAGACCGTGAGTCTCTGCTTGCTGGCTGGAGACCCTGACACTTTCCTGTCAGAACCACCAAGTCTAGGCAGCATGTTCTGAAACCTGATCTGCACTCCTCCCTGCCCCTGAAACAACAAAGCCCAGGGCCTAACAGAGGCCCATCTGGGACCAGCAAGGGCCAGTGAGAGGCCGCCCTTCCTAATCAAGCCCCCTCCCCCATGGGACCTTAAGCCTCTGCCCTGTGGCCTAGGCTGCCCCGCTGAGACCCCGATTGCCCGGGCGGCCACTCATATCTACGCTGGTGGTTCCTCCACTGCTCATTCCTGGCACCAGAGACTCACAGGCCCTCCTTTCCCTAGGGACTGCAGGGGAGTTCCCCAGTCTCAGATCAGAGGGCACTTTGTGTGCCATGCCATCCCCTGAGTGCACTGTGAGGACTCAGATTCAGGAGTCACACCAGCCACACACGCCTTGGGGAACGCCCATCTCAGTCCACCATGGTGCAGTTTGGGAAACTGAGGTCAGAGATGGGGAACTGCTGGCTGGCCAAACCTGGAGGGCTCAGGGGGAGCTCACGCACATCCAGAGCTGTGGCATGTGATGGGAGCCCACCACCCCAACTCCTGCAGACAAAGAATTCCCCACCCCCAGCCACAACAGTGAGCGTAGAGGAATTCACGTGCCCCCAGCTGGTGCAAATGCTCACAAAGCACAAAAGGGAAAAGAGGGACAGACAGACAGACAAGGCCCACGGTGCCGGTACAGCACAGCAGGGGCAAGCGTCCACCTTGAGTCCTGTTAAGACCCAGGAAAGACTTAGTCTCCATGCACCGCTCTGCAAGAGGACTGGTCCTCCTCTCTGAGGCGTAACTCAGTGGCTGCAGGTGGGCCTTGCTTCCCGGGGGCTGACTGCCAAGGTGCAGGGTCCCCCATCACTGTGAATGCTGCCCCTGGGCTCCCCAGAGCAATACTTTGGGAAACGCGTTGTCCTGCCTTGTTCCTCAGACTTAGGCTGCAGGGGAGTGGGGGGAGGGCAGGAGGGACTGGTTGGGACTCATTTGCCTCTTGAGCATCTGTCTGGGCTCTGGTTTTCTGCACAACACTGGCGCATTGCAGTGTGGTCTCCATTTGGGGACAAAGGAGCAGGCCAGAGGGGTTGGGCGGTGGCAGCGTCTGCTTGGTGCCAGCACCCTGGGCAGGTAAGGAGGCTGGCATGTGAAGAGGAGGCCACTGGGCTTCTCTGAGACTCAGGGACACTGGTGTGGCGAGCCGGCCATGGCTGCGCATTGATGAAGCACCTTTTCATGCAGTGTGCATGCCCCCCTGGAAGGCAGGATCTGGAGGGGAGGTAGACCCCATTATCAGCAGCATAGAGCAGATCGGGAGAGGTACAGCTGGTGCTCAATAAACACATTGACACTGTGCCCTGGGAGAGGTCTTGGGTGAAGCAGTGCTTACGGGGCACTGAGTGTCCTCCAGCATTAAAGAAACCCACCCCCAACCCAGACCCAACACTTTGGGCCAGCGTGGTGCCCAGCCCTCCTGCCAGCTCCCAGGCGATGTTCAGAATGAGCCCACAGCTCATACAGGGCACCTCATGAGTATCAGACATGCTCCCAGAGGCTCTGCGGGAGAGAGGCCAGCAAGGGGGCTTCCTGGTGGGGGAGAACCCCTCCAGTAGCAACAGAGGGCTAGCTGACGGTTGGGAGACCCCTCCCCTTGGCAGGCATTGCAGAGTGCCTATTGTTTGCCAGGCCTAGGCTTGCCTAAGGAAAATGGGCATGTGCAGCTGCTGAAGGCGATGGAGGAGAAAGAGCCGGTGCCAAGGGGAGGTAAGGGGAGAGCGGGGCAGGGGCCATGCAGGGCTTGGATCCCTCCCTGCTGTGGCCTTACCCAGAGCCCTCATTCTGACTGATGTTCCGATCATGGCCAGAGATTTGGTTCTAGGCCCACCAGGGCTGGGGCTGGGATAGCCTGGGTGTGCAGGCCAGGTGGGCCAGGTGTGACTGAGCCCTGTGGCCACATTCCTGGGCAGCCCTGACATGCCTGGAGGGAGGGCGGGGCCTGGGCTCCCCAGCCAAGTGCTGACAGGGATGGAGCTGCGCTGCCAGCCTGGGGAGGAGGCAGAGGAGGCCCCCTGCAGCTCCCCAGCAGCCCCCCCCCTACTGCAGGGACCCGTGACCCCAGGGCCCCAGGGATCACAAGGATCGAGGCCCCCTCTTGCCCCTGTCCTCCAGGGAGCCTGGGTCTTACCCTCTGCCATGCACTCCTGTGGTTGCCCAAAGCTGAGGCCACCCCAGCTCTGTGCTGGGCAGAGATGGGTCCTGGTTGGGGTGCATGAGGTGGTCCCCCCTACCCCACCCCCCTGCCACACCGTGAGATCCCAGGAGGTCTCAGCTAATCTCCTCCAGACTCCCGCCCACAGGGCTGGCCCGGGACGCAGTGGATGCCCCGCCCCGGGGAGGGGCTCGAGCTCGGGGAGCTGTCCCTGGTACCGGTGCTGGGACCGGCCTCATGGCTATCTCCCAGAGCTAGGCACAGGGCTGGAGCACCCAGCCACGCCGGTACCGACAAACAGCGCCCAGGCAGACAGAAGCAGGACACTGCCCTAGGGTGAAGCTGGTTACCCTTTTCCCTTCTATGCTCTGGGCAAGGCCACTGGCCCCCCAGGGCTGTCCCTAACAGTGGCCTTTAGGACATCTCAGAGTTCCATGAAGGAACCGCAGGAAGGGAGGCCTGGGGTCCCCCATATCTAGAAGAATGAATCAGGGCCCATGAGGGGGCGGCTATGTGTTGCTTCCAGCCCCTGCCCTAGCACAGCTTGTGAGGTCAGCCCTCAGGGGCTAGGGTCTGAGGAAAGGGGTAAGACAGGGCCCCTGGTGGCATCTCTGTACAAGGTCACCCTGAGATGCTTCCTTTCGGCCTGCCCCCTCCCTTCTCCCCTAGAACCGCTAGATGGATGTGTTTCAACAGATTCTGAGCTGATAAAATCTTATTTATCTTCGGCTGTTGACACAGAGCGGTCCGGACTTGCCTGCTCGGATGCGTGTGTTCCTCGGTGCTTGCAGGAAACGGTTTGCCCAAACACTGGTGCAGCCCATCCTCTGCGTGGCGCATCTGCCCCGCCCGCCCTCCCTGCCTCTTCTCCCCACCCCCATCCAAGATGGGCCCCGGCCTGGCTGGGAGCCCCAGGCTGGGCAAGGCTGGGGGGGGGGATGAGAGGGCGGGCAGAGGGCGGGCACGGCACAGGGCTGTTAATTTCCTCGCACCCGCTCCGGCAGCTGGGTGCCCAGCACAGGCAGGTTTGGGCAGGAGGACAGTGGAGAGGTGATAATAACTTGTCTGTCATTTTCCCGGGACATGTTGAATCTTGTAAACCGCAAATACCGTTAACCAGCTTGGGTGAATCTGTTACAACAGATTCTAGAAGCCGGGCGGCCGTGGGGGCTTTTCGGTTTTTAAAATGATTTTTTTTTCGTAACTCACTTTCATCCATTTTCCATACATGCACGCATGTGTACACGTCTGTGCACATAGGTGTGCGTAAAGCCGCATTCCTCTTTCCTCTTACCCCCAGTGGGGTCTAGAGACCCTCCTTGAGGGTGGCCCCCTGGGGCCACAGGCCTTCTCTATCCCTACAACAGATCCCAGAATGAGCCATAGAACATGCACGAAATCTGCTGGGCACAGCGGGTCTCCTGATGCTTGCTCCTGGGTGAGGCCTGTCCAGGGACCGCTCTGTGATCGCCCCTTTGTGGCTGTATCTCAGTCCCCGCTGGCATGGGGTAGGTGCCTACCCGGCTCAGGAGCTCAGGGAGGATGGGAAGGCCAGCCCCTGCCCCAGGGGAGTCCTCTCTCTGGAGATGGAAGGAGTCCCACGTGACAGTGCCCCCCCATCCGTGCGCTTCAGCACACCTCGCGTCCAGTGATGGAGGGCAGCGAGGGTCCACGCACTGAGACCAGAGGGCCGGGGGCTCCAGAGAGCTTCGAGGCCACAGCAAAGCGATAGACGAGGTGAACGTAAGCCCTCGAGAGTGGGTATTGGGGTCCAGAAGACGGAATAAGAAACCACCCTGTGGGGAGGGGAGGGAAGAAGGCTGTCTGGGGCATCCCTCGGGAGCAGGGACTGTCCTATCGTGACTCCAGCCAGGTACCAAGCCAAACAACAGGAGCTCTGCGGGGACCTCACCAAACCCCTCCTCCAGCGAGGGTGTGAGAGGAACCCACGGCCCTCAGGTCACGGGGCTCGGTCCCGCCAGCCCACGTGCCTGTGCTGTCCCTTATCCCTCGGCTAGGATCTGAGCTGGAGGGCGAAGCGGATTGTCCTCCGGAGGGCCTGCTGGACACCTGCTCAGGAACGGAGGTGGGCTGCTAGCACTAGCAGCCTGAGCCATGGGAGAAGGGACCCTCCCCCACAGTCTGGGGGGACCTGGGGGGCCTGAGGTGAAGCCAAGGGTCTGCATGGACACTGGGGACACGGTGGCCCCTCTCAGGAGCCAAGAACAATTATGCTGCGTCCTCCAGCGTGCCTGAGTCCACCGCTACTGTCACTCTACCTCTGTCCTATTGCAGTAGGCAGAGCTTGGCTTCCCAACCTGCCAGTTCAGTCAGGACTCACTGGCACCCACACCCGGGCTGTGAGCCCTCCAACTGTGAGGTACACATCGGGTCTGCGCCCCTGGGTCCCGGCATGCAGCGCCTCGAATCCTGAGGATCTACAGAGTGATCGTGTCTAGCTGATGGCTGGCTGCAAAGGCTTCAGGATGGGGTCTGGCTGGGCAGGAAAAGACCAGGGTAGGACCGGAGGGCTGGGACTTACAGCCTTGGGGGTGGGCAGGAACAGAGGTCAGCGATTCATCAGTCGTGCCAACATAATGAGGCACCCACAAACCCCCCAAGCGTTCCCAGAGGGCTGGGCCCCGACAGGGTCAGGGAGTACACACTGCTGAGGCCTTGCAGGCTTGCTGGTGAAAGGGAGCCCCTCCTCCCACAGCTCTGGGGGCCACAGAGGTCTTAGCAGCTGAGCCTGAGTTCAGATCTTTCCTTCATAGTCAGACCTCCAAGCTCCGTCTCCTAGCCTCCGACAGGACCAGGCTGGACGGGTCCGGGGACCTGAGGCCGAGGACTGGGCAGTCTGGCCTTCCACACCTCTGGGTCCTGCTTGCATAGCCTGGACAGCCAGGTGGACAGTGAGGCCACCCATAGGTCAGCACGCAGGTCTCTGGGCTGGGCCCGCTGCCCCAACGGGGTAAGGAGCAGAGCATGGGGGCCTGATTAACCCTGCTCCTTCCTTGGCTCTTCCTGACATCAGAGTGTGAGGACGCGGCTGACCGTAATGGGGGCTCCCGGCGGCTGTGCGAGCCCCATGCCCACCCAGAGGAGATTCTCCGACACACCCTGTGAAGTGCCAGTGGTTGCTGCCACTCCTCCTCGCCTCCCAGCCCGGGCAGGGTGTGGACTCCCTCTGGCCTCGTTCTGGACCTCGGGGACAGAGGGGACCGGGGCAGTGTCCTGAGTGCACGAACCGCAGTGGGTCCAACACGAAGCCCCTCCTCCCCGAGCTGGCCCACATAAGTCTCTCTACCACCAGCATGGTTTCAGACATGGCCAGCTAGAGAGCCATGCTGGCCAGTCCTGACCACCTTGAGAAGACAGCCCACACTGGGCAGCCCCTGGGCAGCCTCCAGGCACTGGACTCGGAGCCCATGTCCGGCACCGGCTGGCACTGGGTCAGCAGAGAGGCTGGTGGTCACCTGCCCTGCCCGTGGCAGCCAGGCCTCTGATTGCCTCAGCCCCCAGCCTGACCTGTGACCTCCAATTGGTAGGACTCACTGCAGCCTTTTGAACTAGCCTGGACTTGTCATTGTGAGGAATGGAAGTGGGCTCTGGGTTCACAGGTCCGTCTGAGGTTTCTGGCTATGACTTTCCTGGACATTGACCTTGCCTAGAGAGGTGGGCATGGATGGTTTGGCTCCTTCCCCGGGGCCCTGCATCTCCCTGACAGCCAGGGGCCGGCAGTGGGCAGGATGGGGAGGGTGGAACCTCCTAGGCCTAGGAAGTTCACCTGACTCCTTACCAGAGAGGCTGGTTCCCATTTGTCATTAAAAACCACCAAAGGTGGCTAGGCACCAGTGGTTCATGCCTATAATCCAAGCTGATCAGGAGGCTGAGATCTGAGGACTGTGGTTTGAAGCCAGCCTGGTCAGGAAAGTCTGTGAGACTCTTATCTTCTATAAGCTACTTACAAAAGGCTGGAAAACGGAGCTGCGTCTCAAGTGGTAGAGTGCTAGCCTTGAGCAAAAGAAGCTCAGGGATGCCGGGCGCCAGTGGCTCATGCCTGTAATCCTAGCTACTCAGGAGGCTGAGATCTGAGGATCATGGTTCAAAACCAGCCCAGGCAAGAAAGTCCGAGAAACTCTTATCTCCAATAATCCACTCGAAAAACAGAAGTGACGCTGTGGCTCAAGTGGTAGCGCGCTAGCCTTGAGCTGAAGAGCTGAGGGACAGCGCCCAAGCCCAGAGTTCAAGCCCCACAACCCACACAAACAACAACAACTCATGGACACTGTCCAGGCTCTGAGTTCAAGCCCAGGAGCAACGCCCCACCCCCTCCCATCAAAGACACACAGCAGTCTCTCCTCCACCATAGACAGCAATGAAAGCTTGATGTGGGCCGAGGAACAGTGTGGGCTTCGGGAGTCCTTTGTCCCTGGGAGGTAAGCAGGTGGCCCTCCGAGGGGCCAGAGCCTCCTCACTGCTGGTCATAGAGGTCCCGGGGGCGTTAACGGGGGTCCCAATCCCTCCCCACAGAGCTATGAAGGGCAGGCCCAGGAAGGGCCAGGCCGTCATCTGTGTGGTAGGGGGCAGAGCACCTGCCTGCCCCAGGGCTTGGGGTGCTGCAAGGCCACAGCGACAGCAGTGGCATGCGTGGAACCTTCAAGTCCATGCCGGGGTCTTGCTCTGGGCCACCCTCTGTCATGTGCTTGCTGAACATTCCTGAGAGGGACATTTGCCAGCCGCTCTCACCATACTACCATCTGGGGCGCAGCCAAGGGGCATTGCACAGAATGAGCCAGGCACCAGGGCCAAGCAGCTATCTCTGTTTTGGAAGGAAGACCTTGAAAATGCAACATGTAAACGGGAACACACTCCTCCACGGCTGCTCGAACCCAGGATGGGACCGTGTCCTTCAAGGGTCCTGCCTTCTGCCCTCAGATGCAATCCTGGTGGCTTGAGGCCCAGCTACCTTGGCTGCAGGGATCAGCCAGCGACTGTCCATGCTGTAGCCAGAACCAGGGACTCTCTAGGAGCCTTCCAGGCTGCCAGGATGGTGGAGAGAGGAGAGAGGACCTATCTTGAGCCATGGGCACAGGGGCCCGGACCCCAGCCAGAGCTGGTGCTGGGGGCTCCTCTCCCCCTGGGAGCTGGTCTCCCCCCAGCGACTGCTGGTAATTTTTTCCCTAAGTGCCCTTGTTTCCCCCTAATAACCCACGTTTTTATCTCCACAATAAACATTGTTAGAACTCTTCCCTCGGCTCTAAATACACATAATTGCCCCTGGTGCCGGTAAAAGGTATTAATTCCACTTATGCATTCCATAAACTTTTAGGATAACGCAATTGATATCGCAGTCGTGTTGGGACACCTCCACTGCTCTGCCGCCTGCAAACCTCCGAGGGACTGGAGAGTGTACTCCAAATCCGTTAGCATGGAGTCAGCCTCAGCCTCCTCAGGAATCCCTCATGGAGCCTTGGGCTTCCTGCCTGCTTTGCCCCAGACGTATAACAGAGTCCAAGGGCGGCTGGGGGACCCTAGCGGGGCCACTGGTCTATCTGGAGCCCTCCAGGCACCAGTGGCATCCCCAGCATTGTCCTCCCTGCAGCGCCTGCCCCCAAGGTGCCCACGGATGCCACGCGAGCCTTTGTGCCTGGCTGTAGAGCCCCAAGACTGAGCTCAGCCATGTTCCCCTGGCCAATCAGAGCTGAGCAGACAGACACTGAACTGGAGCTGGGCAGCGTCCAGATGCCCATGACTCAATCAGGCTGTTCCAATGGGCAAAGGACATGGATCTGGTCATTCCTCTCCTGGGCCTACAACACTGCCAACCAAGGGGGTAGGGGACAGGATAAGAATGACCCCCAAGGGCCAAAGGCCAGAGAGCCCTGCCAACACCCTGACCCCCATCACTCAGAAATGGCCCAGGGAGACTGAGAAACAGACAAAGCAACCGGTGCCCACATCTCCCACCAGCCCCACTCGTCCACCATCCACAGAATCCCCACTGCCCCCGCTCTGACCAATCCTAGTGTCCAGCTCTTCCCCGCTCCCTAGTGGTTCATGCAATGGACCAAACACGGTCCATTTTATGATGGGGAGCAAGACAGGGCGGCTCATACACATGGGCTTTGTGTGTGCTTCCCAGGTCCTGCTCTGAGAAGTCCCACAGCGGCTCTGTTCCCTCCATTATAGCAGAGGACAGACAGACAGAGAGGAGGAGCAGCAGTTGGTTCACAAGCAGAGATGGTACCAGGCAGCATGCGGCCAGCAGGCCGCCATCTCCACCCATACGGCCTGCAGCGTCCCATCCCTGGCACTGGCCCTGGTTTATAACTTTCTCGGGCAGCCCTGCTCGCTTGGTGACTTCTGCAGGGTCAGGGGTTGCCAGAACGGCATGGGTGTTTACCTGTGTGTGCTGTGCACGTGCATGCGAGCATGCATGCCTATGTGCTCGCACACGTGTGTGTGTGCGTGCGTCCTGGACACGTGTGCCCCTGTGTGCTTGTGTGCCTGTGCTGTGCGCATGCGCATGTCTGCAGACGTGTTTGCTGAGGGCCCCAGAGCCTTTGGTACACGCAGCTCTCACAGCTGAGGGAGGACGGGCAGAGAGTGCCCCGGCCAGCTGTGGGGCACTCACAGCGGGACTCAGCCACGCAGAGGCCAAAGACCCCATTAACAGCTGTAGCCATGTGGGGGCTGGTGAGGGTGCATCCGCTGATCTCAGGGAGCAGCGGAGGCAGCAGTGAATATGGGAAGAATGGGAATTAGCTATCCGTTACCAGCCGGTGGTGTGGCGGAGGCCAAATGTGGCACAGAGCGGAGGTCTGGGCTGCAAGTCTGGGCAGCGAGCACACCTTGGGACCCCCAGGAACGGAGAGCAGCTGCTGCCCGCCCCTTCCTGGGCAAGGAGAAAAAGCCCTCGGGGGTCTGCTCCCAGAGCGCCGAGGTGCCAAAATCTCATTATCAATGTTGGTCCCACCTCCGCCCGGTCTGGCCTGGGAGGTTGGGGAGGGGGGTGGCGGGGGCAGACCACAGCATCCGCCTGCTCTCCTGTCAGGCTCGGCTTGGCTGCTCGCACTAGTAAAGGGATCGCCTGGAGGCCCTGCGTGCTCTGCCCCCTGGTGTGACTGGCCAGCAGCACAGCCTCAGTCCTGAGCAGATGACCCCAAGGGGTCACTTGGGGGGGGACTTGGGACAAACCATGGGTCTCCTCAGCCCTGATGCCACATGCTTGGCAGGGGGTGGCAGAGTCCCAGGCAGAGGCGGGCAGCTCCTGCTTCTCCCTGGGAACTGCTCAGATCATCTGAGGGTTCTGATCACCCCTCCTCCCCCCAAAAAAACCCACTGTCAGACACTGGGGGAAGGGGAGACAGCTCTTTCCAGCTGCCCACCAGGACTCCATGGTGGGCAGGCCCCTCCCTCGCCCTCTGGGGGGAGGGGAAGGAGCTCCGGTCAGCAGGTGCACAGGTGCCTCTTGCTGGACCTCTGGGGCGGAGGGCGGAGGGCGGGCCCCGGCCCCTCCCACCGCAGAGAAGGGAGAGGCTTTCGGCAGGTGCCCATCCGGCCGACCAGGCTGACGGCTGCCCATCACCCCACCCCGGCACAGCCTCTGTGCCCATAGGCCATAGCCCACAGAGCAGGAGCTAGAAAGAGCTGTAGGAGTGCTGGCCTGGAGCCCAGGCCCACGTCAGACTTCTGCCCGGTCCTCTGCCCCCCAGAGAACATAGGTAAGATGGGAGGGGCCACGCCCAGCTCCCATGGGCAGGGAGCGTATAAACCCCAGCACTGGGGAACAGCTCTGTCCCAGGGGTTCAGCAGCTGAGGAGGGGGTGGAGCCCCAAGGTGTGGGGACACTGCCCCAGGACCTCCTGCGGCCCCTGGGCTCAGGGTCCCTCTGTCCCTCATCCACTGTGCAGGGAGACCTGGAGGAACCCAGGATGTCCTTCCCTCCCGGTGCCCTCCCTCCCTGCATGCCCGGGGAGGGTCCCAAAGCCTCAGCCCGCCTCTCCCAGCTGTCCTCTCTTCTCTTGCCACTCTGCCCCAGTGCCTCAACTTACCTAGGGTCTACGTAGCTCTGAGCAAGCTACTTTCCCTCCCAGTGCCTCAGCCTCCCTGGATATAAAGCAGGAGCAATAACAGAGTCCAGCCTGCGGGCTCCTGGGTGGTTTTCGACGGGCACGGCAGGCCGTCCTCGGTGCCATGGTTGTACCCCTGTCCCGTGTCAAGGCTTAGAGACAACACCCCCAATTCAGCAAGGGCAAAGCCCACATCCTCTGGCAGGGCAGGCGGCCACTCAACCAGAGGACACGGCCTCTGTGGACCCGAGCCAGTCTCAGATGATTCTCAGCGGTCTCACACTTCTGCTCAGGACAGAGCTCCAGGCAGAATCCCTACGGACGCACGGGAAAGCCAGCCAGCCTCGGCGGGCACAGCCTGCTCCTGCCTCCTGGACCATGCTGGCAGCCACACAAACACATCCCACCCCTCCAGGGCCTGCAGGAGTCTGGCCAGCTGCTTCTGGTCTGTGGGCTGGGCACACCCAGACTACCAGCCCCGAGACCCGCCTCCTGCCCTTCCCTCCTCCTGCCTTGGGCCAGGGGGGATCCCCCTGTGGACAGTAAGAATGCTCCACAGCTCAGCCAGCACCGGCCACTCCACCCCCAGGGGGAGCCCTGCAGGTGCCTGTGGGGGGAAGGCGGGGGGGGGGGATGCGAGGGGCAGGGCAGGGTCAACTCACCGTCCAGGTGGCAGACTTAGCTGTGCTGGACTGCTGGAAGGTGACCTCGAAGTGGTGGGGACCAGGGTAGTCCGTGTTGGAGGGGATGACGGGCGCGGGCGACATGGTGTCGAAGGTGGAGCTGGGCTGGGCGTAGGGTGAGTGGGTGGGCACGCTGGCTGTGTGCTCCGGGGTGTAGGGGCTGGCTGGGGCCGGGCGGCTGCTCATCTGGTCCATGGTACTGCTGAGCAAATTGAACTGGGCCTGTCAGGGAAGGGGGCGGAGAGAGGGGAGAGACACACGGTGGGTCGGTCGGTGGGGCTGAGGGTGGAAGCCCCAGCCTTGAGCTCCTGTCCCATTGGGGAGGTGTCTTGTTACCAGAACCTTAAAGGGCCAGCCGGCTCCAAGTCATCCCAAATATTTCCTCAGGCCCCCACCCCACTCCAACAGGCCACTACTTGTGTTGGGATAAACTAACACATTCACCTCGCCCGCCCCTCTCCGTCCGACTCCCCGGGTGCCAGGGTTTCTGGGGATCCACCCAGCTGCCAGCGAGGTAGAATCTGAGCTTCCCACACCTGGAGCAGACGGAGCTGCTTCTCAGGGAGGCTCCTAGCTCCTGGCACCCCGTGGGCTCCACCACACTCCAGGACACACCATCCATCCTGAGCACGCCCGCCCCAGCCCCAGTTCAGAGTGGGCAGTCTGGGTTCCATGAGCTAGGTCGTGGGGGCTGGGCAGGGGGCAGAGGGCCCTGGTGGCTCTGGTGGATGGGCTGTGTGCAGTCCTGGGGACGGAGGACAGCGGGAATCAGATGTGACTCCTGGATGTAGCAAGTGATGGGACCCCACGGCAGAGGCTCCTTTTGGATTGGCTTCGCTGAAGGGGCCCCTGCTGGCCTTCGCCGGGCATCCCCAGCACCCCAAGAAAGATGAGCTGGCAGCAGGCGCCTAAGGGAGCCCCCAGCCCACACGTGGGTGTCCGAGTGGCATGGCAGGCTGGCGGTGCCCTGGAGTCTAATAAATCCTGCAGCTCTGAGAAGAGGAGGCCTGGAGAGCAGTACAGAGGGGCACAGCTGGCCAGGGATGGCCCCTAACTGCAGGTGCCTGCAGCTCTTTCCCTTCCCCTGTGCTGGGGGCCTCCCTGCCCTCAGGGCTCTTCCAGGCCGGAGGGGGTGTGGCCTCTGAGCCATAGCAGTGGGTCACCAGCAACCAGCAAGGCCGTGCAGCCGCCAGGCCAAGGCCCTGGGGAGGAGGGACCGCAGTGGGGTCTCCTCTACTCTGCACCCCTCTTCAGAGAGGACTCAGGACCCTGGCGTCTATCAGCGTATCTCCCTTCTGCCAGCCTGTTTCCCCTAAACTAAAAAAAAAACAAGCGTATTCCTGACAACAGGGCCTGGCCAGGATTCCATCCTGGAGCCCCATCTGGGCCCCAGAGCCATGAGGACCCTGTGCTCAGCCCTTCTATCAAGGGCAGCTGGGCCGAATGATCTAGTGCTAATGCCCTGGCTGTCCACCATGCACAGGACAAGGATCTAACCCCTCCTGGTCCTGGTGAGGAGAGCAGAGTCCAAGTCCCAAGGGCCCAGCTGTGCCTCCCATTGGCGCAGACTCGGGTCCCTATCGGTGGTTGCCTGGGGACAGGAAGATCAGCCCAAGGGACACCACGGGGGCAGAGGGAAGACCCTCATCAAGGGCCAGGGCTGTTCCTCCCAGAGAGAGGCTTCTCAGCGTGGGGGAGGGGGGGCTCATGCCCTGTCCTCATTCCTGGCAACCATACCAAGAATACCTGCTGCCGCCTGGTGCTGGTGCCTCACGCCTGCAATCCTAGCTACTCAGAAGGCAGAGATCTGAGGATCACGGTTCAAAGCCAGCTCAGGCAGGAAAGTCTGTGAGACTCTGATCTCCAATAAACCACCAGAAAACCAGAAGTGGTGCTGTGGCTCAAGTGGTAGAGCTGAAGAGCTGAGGGACAGCGCCCAGGCCCAGAGTTCAAGCCCCACGACCCACACAAAAAAATTAATTAATTAAATTAAAATCGTTTACAGAAGCCAAGAACCTGTGCTTACACATATAATCTTAGCTACATAGGAGGTTCAGATCTGAAGGTCACAATTCCAAGCTAGCACTCACAAGAAAGTCCCTGAGGCTCTTATTTCCAAATTATGCAGAAAAAAAAAAAAAACAAGTGGAGCTGTGGCTCAAGTGGTACAGCACTAGCCTTGAGCAAAAAAAAAAAAAAAAAAAAAAAGCTAAGGGACAGTGCCCAGGTATCCAGGCCCTGGGTTCAAACCCCAGTACCAGGACACAAAAAAACCTTTTACAGATCTGTGATTTGGTAGGAGGTGGTGGGCATTTAGGAGAACACTGGGAATTTTGAAAGGGAACCCAGGGAGATGACACAAACATGGACTGATGGGGAGGGAGGACCCCGCTACCGGATAAAGTCAAATGCATGATGATTCACAGTGTAATGGAGACCACAGGAATCACAGCCTCCACCAACCTCCTGGCCTTGTTTCCTTCACCAAAGTGAGACTAGCTTTCGAGGGAGCAGTCTGCCATGTTGGGCATGGTAGGGGGCTCATGCGGTAGTGCCAGGTGGAGCGAGGGCAGGGGCTGGCTCTGGCTCTAGCACTGTTACCATTGTACCCCAGGCCTCCATTGCTGGCACAGTGACGGTCACCACCCAGATTAGATCTCCAGCCTCTCTAGGCCTGAGCTAGCCGATGGCCTCCCTGGGGCCAGCCGCCGGCAGAGCCTTGGCAGGAAGACTGGCCAGAGCCAGCTCACGCGGAACCATCCAGCAAGCCCAGCAGGGGGGTCAGGTCCTGTCTACCGCTGGCACCTCGGAGGTCTCACTGACCGTTCTAGATGAGCTATGACCATCCTCCTAACTTCCTGTACCACAGGTTACCCCGGAGCCACCTGTGGCCACCCCCAGGCCAGTACCCAAGCTGGGAATTCCTCCGCTATGAGAAGAAGGAATCGCCGACACACACCACCGCATGGCTAAGACAAAACACAGTGTTGGGCAAGAGAATCGGACACAATGTGCCACCCAGCACATGGCTCCCTGTGTAGGGTGTCCGTGGTGAGCCAAGTCTGAGAGACAGAGGCAGCCGGGCGGCGGGGCGCTGGGGGGAGGACAATAGAGCAGGGACCGCCGAAGGGTGCGGGGCTTTTTGGAAGGATGGACGTTGGCGATGGTCGCGCAGATCCACCCACTCACAGACCAGGGAGAACCCGCTCAGGCCCTTAATATGTGTGCTTTTCGTGATGTGTGAACTGGGCTGCTTTAATAAAGCTGTTTAAAAATACAGGAAGGAGCGGGGCGGGGGTAGATCATGCTTGCAACCCCAGCATTTGGGAGGGTGAGGTAATTGGATCATGAGTTCAAGGCCAGCCTGGGCTCTATACAGTATGACTGTCAAAACAACAACCCACCAACACACAAGGAAGGACCCAATCCTTACTGCCCCCAGCTCTTGGGCTGTGTTAAGAGAGGCGCAGGCATGTGAGAGCTGCCCACCCCAGGAAGATACACCACAAGCCCTCTACCCCATGAGGGGCTCTGAATGGAGAGTCCGCACCCCTCACCCCGGGAGCTGCCAGCAGGAGCCCAGCAGGGAGGGCTTTGGGCGACCCAGGGGACGATCTGAGCAGGACTGGCCTTGCCTAGGGCTCAGAATCCTGGATTCTTCCCCACAGCCCAGGGTCTCTAAAGACTCCTGACTGGTGCCGGCCTCTGACAGCCTCCCTCACCCATCATGGCTCCAAGTCCCAGAGGTCCCTACTCCAGGGGGCCGTCCATGTCCATCCCCGGCTACACCAGACATCCTCCCACCATTCCCTAGAGGTGTCTCCTGGACTCCCAAGCTGAGCAGGGATCCATCTGTCCTACTGGAGCCCAGGATGAGTGGAAGTGTACAGTCAGAATCCAGGACTCACCCCTGCCTCTCATCACCCTGTGTTTACAACCTGATGATGTTGGCTAGGGCTGAGTGAAGTTTTCATCACGTCTATCCGTTCCTTTCCCTTTTCTTTGTCTGCTTGCTTTACAGTACTAGGAATCAAGCCTGGAACCTTGCACATGCTCACCAGGGGCTGAAGCCATATTTTCAGCCCTCCTGCCCCTGCTCACCTCATCTGGCTGTGTTTAACAAAGGTATAATTCCATTCTACAGTCAATCGTCCCTCTGCTTGCATGCGGGATAGGCCCAGATACCCATGAGTACTGAAAGTATAAAATGTATAAAAAAAAGTATAAACTGTATAAAATGGTATGGTTTTGCATAGACCTTCAAAATATACTCCCTTCAACCATAAACCATTTCTAGGTGAATATCTCTCTTCATGGACAGAGCAGAAACCACAGACATGGGTAGATTCCACCTACTGCATCTCTTCCGTACGACATTGAATAAGATCCTCTATATCCTCATGACAGAGAGGTTGATGATTGAGCAAACTAGAAAAGGGAGGGATGGAGAGACAGATGGATGGATGGATGGATGGGTAGATGGGCAAATGGATGGATGGATGGATAGCAGATGGATGGACGGATGGATGAATGGATGGATAGGTGGTTGGACAGATGGATGGAAGAATGGATGGATGGACAGATGGGTACTTGGACAGATGGATGGATGGATGGTTTGACAGATGGATGGATGAATGGATGGATAGACATATGGGTGGTTGAACAGATGGATGGATAGATGGATAAATGGATGGATTAACAGACAGATGTTGAAAGTAATAGATCTATTCTAAAAGATAATAAATACATGGACAGGTATTTATCACATCCTGTCTATAGGATAGCAGCAGGTATTATTTTTTTTTTTGTCAGTGGTGGGGCTTGAACTCTGGGCCTGGGTGCTGTCCCTCAGCTCTTCAGCTCAAGGTGAGCACTCTACCACATGAGCCACAGCACCACTTCTGGTTCTCTGGTGGTTTATTGGAGATAAGAGTCTCATGAACTTTCCTGCCTGAGCTGGCTTTGAACTGTGATCCTCAGATCTCAGCCTCCTGAGTAGTTAGGATTGCAAGCGTGAGCCACCAGTGCCTGGCAGCGGCAACAGATATTCTTTGTACAGTTGGCCAGGAATGAGGACAGGGCATGAGCCGGCCCCTCCCACGCTGAGAAGCCTCTCTCTGGGAGGAACAGCCCTGGCCCTCGGTGAGGGTCTTCCCTATGGGTGGGAGACACTCTCTCACACACCCATACAGGCTCCCTAAGCAAGAATGGCCTAGTGCCGGGCTCTCTGCCCAGAGGAGTCCCCTCAGGTCAGGAAAGCGGGCAAAGGTAAGCCCCAACAATCTCCATCTCTGCACCATCCAGGTAACAGGAAGTCCCGGGTCTGGGCAAAGAGCCTGGCCTCCCTCGCTCAGAAGCAGGGTCAGGCCCACGACAGCAGAGTTCGTATTTGAACTTGTCCACATTCTTTAATGGTCTGAGGGCAGCGCCAAGGACTTAGTCATGGAACTCACAGGGAAGCCGATAGCATCTGCATGGAGCGGTCTTGCAGAAGGAAACCCAGAGCCCTTCCACAGCCAGCCGCCAGCGCGGGCGCTCTGAGAGGTCCATGGAGCAGGCTTGCAGAAGGAAACCCAGAATGCTTCCGGCAGCCAGTCGGCCAGCGTGGGAGAGGCTGGTGGAGAGATGCTGGGGGTTCAGGGACTTGGGGCACCCTGCGGCCTGCCCCTCCCCTCCCTCCCAGCCTTGCCTTCTGTAACAGGGATCCTCTGAAGACCCTTCCTCCAAGAGGCATTGGGCTGGGCCAGCACCTCTGTCCAATGGGCCTTGACCCTTCCCTGTCTGCTCTGCTACTGCATGTCCCACACTCTCGTGTCTGGACATAGTGTCGTCTGTGCCACCGGAAGATGGCAGAGACCCCACGGATTAGGAAGTGAGGGTGACTTTTTGCTTTGCCCACTACCTGGCCTTCCTTCCCGCCCCAGGTCCCCTCCTGTAACCCTCTCTCCACCTGGGTCTCAAGACTCAGTCTGGGTCCCCGATCTACCTCTAGTAAAGCTGCTGGAATGTGAATACTATGTGGGGAGGCCTAGACAGGCCCATGCAACAGCCCAGGGGTCCCCCAGAACCAGAGGCCACCCCGAGGCTGAAGCGAGACCCTCTCTTGGCAACAGTGACAGACCTAGGCAAAACCAGGACTTTTTTGGTTTGTTTTGTTTTCAATGAGAACTCCCAAGATAGTGGGCTGATTGGGGCATGCCCGGCCCGCGGCGCCCCACAAGTGCCTACATGTATATACAGGGCTGCTGGGCGCAGCCCAACGAGACAGAAAGGAGCGGAGGGAGACACGGAGCCGGCGGTGGCCTTGCCTGCGGGGACCCCAGCGTCCAGAGTGGGGATGGGAGCTTTGCCCGGGGCTCTGGGCTGCAGGAGAGCCTGTCTCACACCAGACACTGCCCACCCAGGGCAAGACCATCTGGGCAGCCCCCCCCCAGACCCCTGCGATGCTTCCCAGACTTGGAGCCTCACACACACCCAGGCCTCTCTTCTCAGTGGGACACAGGGTGGGCCAAGGGAGATCAGACCGCTGGCAGGGTGCATCAATCTGGGGACCCTGTGATTGGGGACCCTCCTCCCCCAGGTCCCTTGGTTCTAGAGGCTCCTCTCTTCTCCCTGAAGATCTGCTAAAGTTTCCCAACTCACTGGGCTGGAAGCAGCCATCACAAAGGAGTCATTCTAGTTCCTTGGCCAGCCTCTAGATGCAGCTCTATTCCCAGACCGTGTCCTCCTTGACCTCTCTGTACTCTGTCTCGAGTGATAGCCAGGTAGTGACCAGGCCTCTCAGAGAACCAGGGAACAAACACACAGAACCAGGAGCAGGTGCCCAGTGCCCGCCCCTGCCCTGTCTGCTTGGGAGCAGAGGAAGGTCGGAGCTCAGCTCTACCTGCAGCCTGGGTCCCGCTAGCTGGAGCCCCATTCGAGCCAATGGTGCCCTCTGGCTTAGCTGGGATAGTGGGCAGGGTCCCCATGAGGTGGGCAGGAGGTGACCCGCTTAACACCTCCAGGCCCTGCTGTCCAGGTCCAGCGAGGGCGCTGCTCCCTCCAGCCACGTCCTGAGGCCGAGGCCGAGGGGTACAAGAGACCTCCCAGGACTGAGCAGAGCACCCCCCCAGCTTCATCTTCTCATCTGCCTGGCTGTGAGGTCCAGGGGTCCAGAAATGCTGGCCATGGGGACCGCCCAAGGGGAGGGATGACGGCTCACTGTGGCTCAGGGAACCAGCATCCAGAAGGACCCTCTCCCGAGGTGGAATCTCCTCTTACTGTCAGAAAAGCTCAGCGGGGACTCGGGGGGGGGGAGAATTGAGGCTGACAGACACAGGAGAAACTGACCTAGGCCCAGGACTCCACGGGAGGACACGGAGGAGGGAAGAGGACAGAACCACTGTCCCTGGGTAGGAATTGGAGCCTGGCATTGCGGGCATCTGGCATGGAATCCGGTGCTCAGAAACGCTGGAGTGACACAGGCCTTCCTTGACACTCAAGGGAATCAGAAAATGGGCAGACAGTTCCAGGGTCTGCCCTTCAGGGGCCTCCGGTGGCTGTGTCCATGTCTGTGCTTGCCCACTGTCCTGGCCAATCACAGCCCCAAGCCCAGGTGGTACTCAAGGACCAGGTTTCTCCTACAGAATACTAAGAACGAGGTTGGGGCCTTCCTTCCATCCTTACCTCGGTTCCCCAGACTCACCCGTCCTGACCTGAAGCAAGCATTGCCCTGGCCTTACCACCTGGGGCGTGGCCTCTCACAGGAACTTGTATTCTGGCTGGCACTGGTGGCTCACACCTGTAATGCTCAGGAGGCTGAGATCTGAGGATGAAGTTTCAAGGCCAACCCAGGCAGGAAAGTCTTATCTCCAATCAACCACCAAAAAGCCAGAAGTAGAACTGTGGCTCGTGGTAGAGCACCAGCCTTGAGTGGAAAAGTTAAGGGACATCACTCAGGCGCTGAGTTCAAGGCCCACAACAAATGTGTGCACACACACATGCACACGCACATGCACACACACAAATTTACATTTTATATGTTCACTGTTTCAAATATATAAACCCTCTCGAACTACTTGTGTTTAGATGTGGATGGAAAGTAAATTTCTTTTTCAAATTTGTGGTCCACCCTCCCCTCCCTTCCCCTCTTCCCCTCGCGCCGTGGCATCTGAAGCTGTCTTTTCCGGAGTCTGAGATGCTCAGATGGACCCCAGCTGCATCGTGAGCTCTGGTGACAAAGGGCAGCATCACACACCATCTTCTCCCCAGGATTGCTTTTCTAAAGAAAACAGCCACGGGAAAGCCTGCCAGTCCACCTTAAAATGTGCTGGTCATTCCTCCTACCAAGCCTCACTGCTGTTCAAGGATAACTCCTGCCAGCTCCGTATACTGGCTAGGCTTCCTCCTGGAAGCTTCTAGACCTCGCCAGCAATCCCAGTGTGCTGGGGCTTTCTCTCCCATGGCTCTAGGTACCATGTACCCAGACGGGGTCCTATCCTGTCCCCTCCGATGCAAAACAGGTCCTGGGTCTTCACTGGCCTCTGCCCGGGCCCACAGGGTCCTGCTCATCTGGGGGATCCCAGGCTCTGGGCAGACATGGTGTGTTTGTGAGAGGTGCTCCCTGTGGAAGCACAAGGTCACGCTAAGTGCTGCCCTCCCTCGGGTCAGAGCCTCCCGCCCCAGGCCCAGGCCATCCTTTCTGGAAGGTGGGCTCAGAATCCCAGTGGCACCAGAGCCCGTGTATGCCCTGACTCTTTTCTCTTGTGACCTGAGCCAGGCCTTACGGGGAACGGGGGGGGGGAGGCAGGGAAGAGCGGGGGGGGGAAACCTGGCTACCAGAGAAGAAAGCCGCCACCAGGGAACAGGAAGGAAGCTGCTGACAGCACGGAGGGACAATGCGTCTACAGCCTGGCTGACCACGACCCAACACCCCCAGATGCACCTGTGACTTCAGAACCTGCTTCCGAGCTTCCTTCCCTCTTTGCCTCTCCCTCACTTCCCTCCTCCTCCTCCTTCCTTTCCCTCACCTCTCCTTTCTTTCCCTCCTCCCTTCTCCCTCCCTCCTTTCCCTCATCCATCCATCCTTCCTTTCCTCCTTCTCTGCTCTTTCCTGTAAACCAGGCAGCCCAGGCTGGCCTGTCTCAGGACTCCACCCTGCCCTCTCCTCCTCACCCCTGTGGTTTTCCATCTGCAAGCCACCCTGGCCTCCATCCCCTTCTGTGCCACCCCTGCTGCTTCTCCAGTCTTCCAGCTCCATTCT
Organism: Dipodomys ordii; assembly: GCF_000151885.1. Lineage (NCBI taxonomy): Eukaryota > Metazoa > Chordata > Mammalia > Rodentia > Heteromyidae > Dipodomys > Dipodomys ordii. Next base: position 1,643,339 of record NW_012267222.1, on the reverse strand, counting down.
GGCCTTCCCTCACGGGGAAGCCAAGGCTGCCGGGCCCTTCGGATAGGGAGCTAGACCAGTTCAGAAGACCCACAAACGCACTGAAACTCTCTGCAGAGGACCTAGAGACTTGGGTCTAACTCAGCACAGCTTGGCTGCGTCACTTTCTTCTTCAAGAGGAATGATCTATCTATTGGGGTTCACCCCAGTGTTCTCATAGGGGCACAGTTAGGACGGAAATCGGGGCTGGGGACGCGGCTTGAGCCATGGAGTCCCTGTTTAGTGAGCACAGAGCCCTCAATTCCAGTATCCCTCCCCCCCATAAAAGGATAGGAAGTGGGGCTGCCCGGTGGAGGAGGGGCTGACGGCGCTCTGGATCCTCTGTTGGTCCTTCCCATGCTCCGTTCCAGAGCCACCCCGGCACTGTGCTCCATCCCAGCTCTGCCCACTCCCCAGCGGGCTCTCTCCCCGCTCCCCTGATTGCTGGCTCCCCTACCCGGGTGGCAGCTCTGAGTGGGAGCCATGGCGCCTGACTGGGGCTCCCCTAGCCCTGTGCAGCCCCTCACCCATCCCCCGACCTCGCTGGCAGACACAGTCGGCTTGAGGGACAGGTCTGGGCTCGGGGTTCCACCGGACGCCTGCCCCTCACTGTTGGCCAGAGCCACAGCTACTCTGCTTTGACCCTGGCACCAGAGGACAGAGAGTCAGCCCCCCCTCCTCTCCCCTTCCCCCTCCCCCCTCCCCCCTCTCCTCGCTTCCAGAACCCCAGACTCAGACTGCCATGGATTCTTCTAAGAGTAAGAAAGTCTTCAGATCCCCGCTCTCCTCCGGTGGGCATGTCTGAGCCTGGGCCCAGCCTCACCCTGGGGTTAGTGACTGACACCAGCCTGGCCCCGCGGGAGACAAGCCACCCTGCTCACTTCCTCGCTCGCTCAGAGACCTCCATCCCTCCCGTGTTTCCCACAGTCTCCCGGGCCTGTGATTAAACAGATGGAAATGCCAGCAAGACGTGGCTTGTGCGTGGGGGGGGGGGGAGGGCTGCCACCCCGCAGGTATGCACACTGCACCCTCCTCTCCCGCCAAGGCCTAGCCCATGCCAGGGCCATGTGGAACTTTCCACACTGAGCCCGGGAAGCATGCCCCCAGAAGCCCCGCCACCAGGCGTGTGTGTGCAGGACCCACAGCCGCCCCCCCCAGCTGCCCCTGCCCCATCTCAGCCCACACAGAGCCCGAGGCAAGAGCATCACAGAGGGTCCCTGCGGGGCCTGCATGGCTGCGCCCTGCCGTAGCTCACAGGACCATCTGAACACAGGTCCCGAGGGCCTGGGGCAGGGGGAGGCGGGGGGGAGGGGTGTCCCCTGGATCAGTGCAGGGGTAACAATGCCACTTCTGCTTTCCTCTGGACCCACCACTGTGCATGGCCCATCCATCCATCCGTCCGTCCATCTGTCCTTTCCACAGCTGCTCACGGGGCTCTGTCTTCTCGGGGGACGTGGCGGGGGGGGGAGGCCCCAGCCCCGGCGCAGTTCAGGAGGGGATGGGTGGAGACCTGAGACACCGGGTCATGACACGTTCGCACCGTGCGGGCGAGGGGAGGGTAGCCCAATGATGGCGAAGGCAGACCGGGACAGACTGGGGGACGGCCACCGCGGCTGAAGTCAGAGGCCCCCAACCTCAGACACAGCCAGCCTATCTTCCTCACACCCTGCACACTCAGGGGGCCCTAGAGTAGCCGCTTCCCACCAGCCCCAGGATCCTAAGCCAGCTCCCCACAACCTCATTTCCTGGGCTCTCCTAGGGATGGGAAGCAGGATGGCCATCGCCCCCAGCCTCCCGGATGGACAGCCAGCAGCAGCCCACGGGGCCTGGTCCTCCCCAAGCAGTGTTGTGCGGCGGGTGCCCAGCATCTCTGCCTAGCCCATGGTGGCTCTTTTTCTGCCCTCCCTGCGTCCCGCAGCTCAGCCTGCCTGTCATCTCCGGGAGCTCTGGCCTCCTCCCTGCTCACTCTCACCCCAGTGTCCCCACACTCCCCGCCCCCACCCCAGGGCCTAAGTGTCACGGTACACACCCAGGGCTGTACCTCTGTGCCCTCCTGCCCACGCGCCCCCACACCTGAGCACACAGTGGCCCCGATACCCCCTCCAGTGTGACCTGTATAGCCTTCCAGACAGCACTGCCTATTCCAAAGGAAATCCCAGGCACTTTCCCCGAGCCTCCCTGCCCTTCTTTAAAGGAGCCTGCAAGCCCCCTGCCCAGCCCCCCCTCACTCTCTTCCTGTCTGCCCATCTGTGGCTCTCTCGCTGGATGAAGGCCTATGGCATCACAAACACAACGCCACCACAGGGCGACGCCCGGGTCTCACTGCAGAGCTCTGCTGTGCTTGACCGTCTCAGACCAAAACCTTCAGATCACCCTCACCCCCCACACACAGCCAGCCTGCCAAGGAGTCCTGCCAGTGCCCTGGCTCCGCACCCGGCCAGACTGTCGGCATCTCTCACCTGGACCAGTCCAGCCACTTCCCAGCTCCCGCTGTCCACCCCGCCCTCCTGTGGTCTGTTCCCAGCACTGCACCAGGTCCTTCTGTCCTTCCACTGCTCCTGGAAAGCCTCATGGACCAAATACATGTACACAGTAGAAAATAATGACGATGACTTCTTCATCCACAGGAGGCCAACAATGGCCCCTCTGTCTTGTACAGTGACTACCTGTGTGCACACAATAGGCACCCACTGTCTAGTCCTTTGCACATAGTAGGCCCTGTGTGAATCCTTACAGCCACCCAGGAACGCCTCCCCTGGGCCCATCCCCAGGCCTCTCCAGCCGGGGAGAGGGCTGCTGCTGTCCCAGACCCCCAGGGAGCCTGCTCCCACCACACGGCCAACTCCACGCTCTGTGCCCTCATGTCCTTCTAAGCTGAGTGGCACCAGGGGTCCTGGCATTCATCCACACCACACTGTCGACGGACACATGCTGTGCCAGAGGGGCGGGAGGCGGGCAGCCAGGTCCCCCTACAAAGATGCCAAACCCACCCCACGCAAGGCACTGAAGAGATCTAAGGCTCTGAACCGCAGCAGAGCCTTAGCGTCCTGGGGGAGGGGGAAGTTGCGGGGCAGTGTATGCTAGGGAAATTGGGGGAGAAGAACAGAGCATGCTGGCCGCCATCTTCACCTTGTCTGTACAGAAAGCCCCGCTGTGGGTGGCAGGGCTGTCACCCACCGGGGAGGGAAGGGCTGAGCCCCACCCAGGCCGCCCTTGGCTCACACACGGAGGGATCCACAGGCAGGGGCTGCAGATCAGGTCTCTGCATGGAAGACTCGGGGCACAGAAGCAAAGGCAGAGAGATGGCAGGGGAAGGAAAGGCACCTGGCTCCCAGGCCTGGCTTCTCTGAATCTCTACCAGTAGACGCCAGGGTTGGCACAGCCAGTGACCAGCACCTGCCACGGAGACCCTGGCCTGAACAGGCAACAAAGCAGAAGAAACCCAGGCTCCTCAGGTACAGCCAGCAGAGGCCAGAGCCAAAGTCCTGTTCAACCCTGAGCCACACGGAGGTGCATCTGCTCAGCAGGAGATCCAGCCAGGCATCAGACACATCTTTCTCAGGCTGGGCTTCCTCCGTGGGCTCCCCAGCGGCAGACAGAAAAAAACAAGATGGATTTCAGACCCAGCCATCCTCATCAAAAGTCTTCTTTGTTCCTTCAGGCCTCGCACACCTTGAGCTGTGTCATTCAGTGGAATGGGGACACTGAGTCACCTGCCCAGATTAGGACGAGCCCACTCAGTGGGCTCCCCTGAGTAGCATAGAAGTGGCCATGGGGCCCCAGAGAGCTATGGGCTCCACTACTCCCTGTCCTTGATGCTCAGCTCCAGACATAAGGGGTGCCCAAAGAACGCTTGTTGATGGAGCAAATGAACAAACGAATGAACGAATGAATGAATGAACAAGCCACAGCTAGTCTTGGCCTCCCAGAGGTAGAGAACATGGAATCCCTTGGTACATGGTGGGAGAAGCACGCTCCTGTCTGCCCTCTGTGGCTGCCTCAGTGATCTGCCATGCTGATCATTTTATATGGCCCTTAAAAGCATCCCAATGGCCCTCGGCCAGAAGGCGTTCTCGGCCCCAGAGGGAAGCAGAGCAGGGACATGGGGTCCATTGCTGGGCCTGGGGCCTGGGTAGAGGGGCGGGGTGGGCGCCTGTGGTCCCTGGGGGTGGCGGGGGTCCCTGTGGTCCCTGGGGGATGGAGAGGGTCCCCATGGCCCAGGTCAATGGCCTTCACCACTCTCCTGATGCGACGCCCACTCCAAGAAGGGAAAAAACAAAACAGTCACCCACACCGCTGCTCCCAGCTTCACAGCTGGCCGGCCAGGGGCTTCCAGGACCCAGCTCCAGCTCAGCCTCCAGCAGTCACAACCAGATCCCCTGAGGCGGGGGTGGTGCCACCTGTGGCTGGAGACCCACCTCTGAGAGTCCAGGCCACGGTGCATTTCCAACAATGACACGCTGGATAAACAGATGAACGAGTGAGGGGTGGGTGACAGATACCAAGGAGGGGAGGCCAGGGGGCTCCCAGCCCGAGTGCACAGACCCCCACATGCAAGCACAGCGGGAGACTAATGTTGCCCTTGTCTGTCTCCTGAGACCCTGAAACTCTGAACAACAGCAGCTGGGAGAAGGGAAGTGTGCCCAGGCCAGGCGGCGCACACAGGTGGGGGGAGTGTGCCCAGGCCAGGCAGCGCACCCAGGTGGGGGGAGTGTGCCCAGGCCAGGCGGCGCACCCAGGTGGGGGGAGTGTGCCCAGGCCAGGCGGCGCACCCAGGTGGGGGGAGTGTGCCCAGGCCAGGCGGTGCACCCAGGTGGGGGGAGTGTGCCCAGGCCAGGCGGCGCACCCAGGTGGGGGGAGTGTGCCCAGGCCAGGCGGCGCACCCAGGTGGGGGGAGTGTGCCCAGGCCAGGCGGTGCACCCAGGTGGGGGGAGTGTGCCCAGGCCAGGCGGTGCACACAGGTGGGGGGAGTGTGCCCAGGCCAGGCGGTGCACACAGGACACTCCCCTGCAGCCACACACACCGCCGTGCCTCCCAGTCCTGCTGTGACCTATACTGCAGACACGAGCAGACAGGTACCTGCACGTACACTACCATGACACGGGCACGGCTGCACATGACACACATGTACCCACATAGCCATGTCACACAAACATACCTGCTTAATACTCCCGCAGCAACCTGCACACATATGCACACAGATGTACATATGTACAACACAATGTACCCAAACACCTGTATCATACTTGCACAAGACACCCAGAGCAACCTGCACATGCACACACAAATATATGCACACTTAAAACATATATTCATACACAACCACAGCTGGTTACTAGACCCACAGCAGTTTGCACACATGTATATACCCTCATACTGCACACGTACACATACCTATGTCACACAAGCACAACACACCCACAGCAGCCTGCACACACATGCATTCAGCCACACACTTGTGACAACATACATTGCACACGTTCTCAACTGCATGTGTACCTACCTTCACACTCTGATGCATAAACACACAAGCACACTCAAGCATGCCAGCTCTCACACACACACATACACACACACACACGCACATCTGTTGCACACTCCTGCATGCTCTGGCCGTACCACTCTCCGAAGGTCTCTGGTCCCCAGCCTTTGGGACTCCACATTCACAACACCTGTCCGTGGTCAGCAAAGCTCAGGGACGCTGGGCTCTGTCCAGCTTCCCCCTGTTCATTGTCCATTGCTGGTCCCCTGCAGCCCTCACAGGGAAAATGGCCCCCTGGAGCAGTGAGAGCCACCCCTCAACCTGCTCAATTAGCAGCCTGGTGCCGGCCTGACCCCAGGGATCTGGCAAGTCTGAAATGAGCTCAGATCCCCAGGGCTCAGGCCAAGCCTCCGCTGCAGCCCCCTGTGCCAGGCCAGCTGCCCCTGTGTGGCAGGAGCAACAGGAGGCTTCGGGGCCAGCCTGCCACACGTCTTTGACCGGGAGCTCACACCCAAACCACACAGAGCCCACACACCGCAAGAGACCCCATCACCGCCGCCGTCAAGTGAACAAACTCCCAGGTGAGTGTGCCCTTGGCACACCCAAGCCCAGGGGCAAAGATGAGACCTCCAGGTACCCAGAGCCCTGGGCAGCTGGGGCTGGCTGCACAGGGTGGGGCAGCTCAAGAAGTCCTGAGACAGGGCGGAGCTGCCACCCCAAAGCTGAGATGCATGGGAAGCCCCTGACCCCAGGGCTGATCTCCGGGCTCAGGCCACCAGTTCCCGGTCCTCAGAGCTACGCCAGGAAAGACAAGCATCTCCGCATCTCCAGAATGTGCCTGGCCTCCAGCCCAGGAGGGAGCATCCTCCCGCCCCCCTTGGACACTTCCCGTCCTGACTCTGCCACACCAGCTGGCAGCAGATACTCAACAAGGAGAGAGAGAGAGATAGACAGAGAGAGAGAGATCGTCTTTTGAACCTCCACCACAACAAGCAGCCTCCCACCGAAGCCCCTGAGGAAGATGGCACCAGGTCCCCTAGTGGCCCTGTGCAGGGCGCGCCCCACCTACCGTGGCGAGGTGCCGCATGGGGTCACCGAGGTACAGCATGGTACGAGCTCGGGAGTCCGCGCACGCCGGGGAGCCGGTGTGCTGTGGGTGGAGGCATGGGTCTAGGTGGCCGGGGAGGGTGAAGGGTCTGGGCCGCCCGGAGGGGTGGGCGCAGGGGGCCGGGCTCTGTGGCTAGGGAGGCAGGAGCCAAGGCTGCCCAGGAACATGTGGGCTGTTTGTTGGCATTTTTGCCTTTTCCATCTCCCTTAGTTCTGTCAACTGGCTGCAGCTAACAACAAAACCCAGGCCCCGCCCCTTCCTCCCTCATGACCATTCAGGCACGTCGGGGCAGGCCTCAGCTTGCCCTGGGATGTGTTGGACCGCACCAAGGAGGCGGCGTGGGGGGAGCACCAGGTCCATGGCCGGCTCCACCGTCACCTCTCACCAAGCCATCACCCAGGAAGACCTGAGGGGCCTCCAGCACTCACAGCACCAGCAGCCGCCCCCCTGAGCATGAGGGCCGAGCCAGGGTCCCTGATACCCTGGTAAGCAATAATAGGCCACCCCAAAGAGCGAGGTGGTGCCGCCAACCTCGGAGACCCCGGCAACCCGGGCTGAGTGAATCTCTCTCCTCCCCAGGGAACGGGAGTCTGTGGGGAGCACCCCACATGCAGGAGAGGTCCATGGGGAAACCAACCCTTGGACTCTTAGGGGGAAAGGGAGGGCAGGAGTCAGCATCCTGGGTGTGGCCATCCTCCTCAAAGACCGAAAGTGGCACGTGGGGTCAGAACCCAGAGCCCTGCTTGACACATGTCATTTGCTCTTGCTCCTGTTGAGCGAGCCCCAGGAAGCAGCGCACGCACAACCACGGCCACCAAAGAGCAGGCCCAGGGACGAGCCCCACCCCCATCACAGACAGGGTGGCCCAGCCCTGTCCTCCGGGCATGTCCCCCCCAGCCCTGTCCTCAGGGCATGTCCCCCCCCCCCGGCCCTGTCCTCCCGGCATCTCCCCCCCGCCCCCGGCCAGCAGCTGGTCCCTCATGCCTCACAGGGGCCACTGCCACTCCCTTGCTCAGGAACATCCAGCTTTCTGCTCCATTTTAGCCATCTCTGGCACAATGTCCCCCCTTGGCAGAGGGGCCCGGCGTCCTCCCTGCCGGCAGGCCAGAAGTGGTCACTCGGGCCTGCAGAATTGATGGCAGGACTTGGGGTTTCTAGCAGAACAGTTGGAACCCAAAGCAAGAGCCTAAAACTCTGCAAGAAACGGTGAACATCAGGGGGACCCTTTTCTTCTGGACTTTTCCTACAGAGTCCCCACCCACCCACGGCCCTTCCTGGAGAGCTTCCTGGCATAGGCAGAGTGTGGGGGGCGTGGGGTCACCCACAGCCTCAATGGTGCACTAGGACTGGTGTTGGGGACCTCTGTGCACATGGGGCCGCTAGAGGCTCCGTGTGCACACAGCCCAGGGCCGGCTCTACCCCAGCACTCCACCTGGCCAGGTCTGTTCTGCACCCCATGAGCCCATGGAGAAGAATAAAGCTGGTGGCTCATGCCTGTCATCCCAGCTACTCAGGAGGCTGAGATCTGAGGATCACGGTTCAAAGCCAGCCCAGACAGGAAATCCCATGAGACGCTTACAGCCAATTAATTACCCAAAAGTGGGAAGTGCTGCTGTGACTCAAACAGTAGTGTGCCAGCCTTGAGCAAAGAAAGCTGAGAGACAGCAGCATCAGGACCATGACCTCAAACCCTTACCAGCACAAGGAGAGAGAGAAAGTGGGGAGAGGAGGAGAGAAAGGAAGGAAAAGAAAGAAAAGAAAGTGTTAAGCCATTGTTTGCTAGTCAGATTCTGGAGGAGGTCGTCGGGGAAATGTCTTCTCAAGGAGCCAGGGTGGTGCATTGGGAAGCTCTGAACAAGTGAGCAGCCTCCTTCCGTGGGGTCAGGGAGGGGGCCCATAAGCCCCCCATGGCACCCCAGGACTCCAGGGAGAGTACTCTCAGCTTCCAGACTGCCTGCAGGTGGCTCTCACCACCCCCACGTGGGAGGGCCAGACCCTTGTGGGTGACGTGTCCGTTCTGGTGGGTGGGTGGCTTTCTCCCCCCCTCCCCCGCCCCCACCACCAGGGAAGAGACCAGGGAGGCTCGGTGAGCTGACTGTGTAGGGCTTCCTGGGGGTAGTGTATAGGCTGTGATGTCCTGCTCCCCCCCCCATGTTCAATCTGCCCTACTCACGATGCAGCTCCTCCCCCAAAGGACAGAATGTCCTTTCTGCCCACCTGCCCCTTCCTGGCAGCATGGCACCCACGCCTCAGCCCCCTCCCCAAAGCTGAGCAGGTGCTCCATGATTCTCCGCAGCTCCTGCAGCGGAGGGGCGGATCCACACTGCACCTTCTGCCCTGGCCTGTTACAGCCCTTCCTCCTCCCCCTTCCCATGGCCCACCTGCTGCCCCCCCCCCCGACAGCTGTCACCAGAGAAAGGCGCCAGGAAAGGCGGGAAGGGACTCTGAGGGGGGAGGGGAAGCCTGGAGAAGGCTCAGGGGAGAGCACGGGGAAGGAGGAGACCCTCCTGGCATGGGCTGTGTGCCCACGGTCCCCGACACCTGCCCCTCGCCCTTGTCTCTGATGCTCTCTGGTCCTCCTCCGCTGTCCTGCATCCTAAGAGCTGCAGGGGCCTCGGCTCTCAGCCCTGGGACAGAGACTCGGAAGGGGACAGGTGCACCCAAAGCCCAGGCCAGCATGAGAGTTTGGGGCATCTGGAGGGCAGGGGCAGGGCCTCCGTCCCCAGCCACGGTGCTTTCCCTGCTTGCCTCTTGCAGACAGGGTCTGATCTTATTTTACTCATTTTTGCATCCATCTATCCATCCATCCATCCATGCATCCATCCACTTCTACTTGTTCGTTTTTCCTGTGCACTGCAGCCTTGCTCTGCAATGCATGGTGGCCTGGGACTCAGCTCTCCAGCCTCGGTCACGGGTCACACCTGGCCACAGGTCTGTGACTGTGCAGCCAGATGTCAACAAGCCACCTCGGGTCTGCCGGGACCGACGGCGTTGAGGTCAGGGAGCCCCGGCTGCAGAGGCCAGCATGAGGAGCACACACGGCCCCTCTCCCTGAACCACTCAGGGGCTCTGGGAAAGAGAGCCTGGTCCACACAGGGCTGTCCCCTGCCCTCACCCGCACACTTGCCAGTTGTCACAAGTCCCCAGCGGGCCAGACATCACCCAGTGTCCTCACACTGACGTCTGGAGGACCGGGGGAGTAGGGCAGGGGGAGGCATGCAGAGGGGAGGCCCAGCCGGGCCTGGGCTCAGGGAATCCCCACCTCTGAGATGTGAGCTGTGCACCAGGAATTCGTGCACGGTTTCACTGAGAGGCATGCCACTGCCTGATGGCGTGGGCCCCTTGTCTGCAGAGGTGTGGGCTCCCTGGAGCCGCATGTCCCAGCAGGCCGGGGCTCATGAGCACTGGCAGACTTGCTCAGCACTGGGCACCTGAGCCTTGACAGGATGCACATCCCAACCAGAGGGCCCTGGCCTGGATCTCCGGCCAGGCAGCAGCGGGGCTGGCGGGGAGGCAGACAGCTCTGCAAGGTCCTTCCTCCCAGGAGCCTGGCAGACTCCAGCGGATCTAGATGGGAGGGAGGGTCAGGGCCTGGTCTCTGGGGACAAGGGGGGGCAGAGGTGGGGACAGAGCCTCACCTCAAGCTACCTGCTTGAATCGGAGGGCCACCATTTCCGTGGGTACTCAGGTGCTGAGCCTAGCTTGAGGTTTGTACTGAGATGGCCTCGTGAGCAGGGGCAGGGGGAGCGGGGGGGGGAGGGGAGGTAGGGGACGCGGTGGAGGGGGGAGCAGCCGGGGGGGGGCAGTGGGGGGGGCGGGGCATTTGAGAAATGGCCGTCATGAGGCGCTGCCCCCGCCCTGGCCATGCCACTGTGACCTCCACAGAGAGGTGGTGAACAGGGGGCGCAGCCCCTCCCACCGCCCCCCTCCCTTGCCCTCTTCTGTCTCATGGATGGAGCCCAGAGCCCTGGATTTGCTGGGTGCTCCAGGCAGCCTGGCCACCCACCTGTGCAGGGGTGCCCTGGGGAAAATGACAGGCTCCAGCTTCTGAACGGGCAGCTTTGGGAAGAGGAGGCCAGGCCTCGTGCCCTCTGACCTCCAGAGTGGCAGGCTCTGCCCCTCCTGCACACAGGCTCCTAGTGGGTGAGGTGGAGCCTCGCTCACCACTGGGGAGGCCTCTGCTTCCGACCTGTGGCTCCTCCCCTTGACCTGTGGCTCCTCCCCTTGACCTGTGCCTCTTCCCCTGACCTGTGCCTCTTCCCCTTGACCTGTGCCTCCTCCCCTTGACCTGTGCCTCCTCCCCCTGACCTGTGGCTCCTCCCCTGACCTGCGGCTCCTCCCCTGGCCTGTGCCCCCTCACACTCTCAGCAGAGCTGACCCATCAAGTCCCCCCAGAGCTGTCCTGGGCCCTGGGCCTTGTGGGGCTCCAGCACCCCAGTGGCCCACCAGGGTAGGGACAGCTGGCTTCACAGGCCTCCCAAGGGTCAAAGGTCTTTGTACCCCCTTTCTGGCACATACCAACCATCAGCTGTCCACAACCTGACCCCACCAGAGCCTGGAACAGTGGCCAGAGAGGCACGCAAGACAGACCCTGCCGGCCACCGCGCCGGCCTGCTTGCCAGGAAGAGCCAGGGTGGATTCTCTCCTCTCTTCCAGCCCTGGGGTGGGGGGGGGGTGGAAAGCCCATAGGATGGGAAGTGGCGCCGCTGTCCTGCCTGCCATATCTGCTCCCTTCTTAGGGAAATGAGAACATTTGCAGGCCCCTCCCCTTCCTCTCTTTCCTGACCTGGTCCAGGGGACAGGATGGAGTCAGAGAGAGAGAGAGGGAGGGTCCTGAGAGGCAATGACCGGGCTCCAAAAAAAGAGGGGTTCCCGATCCAGGGGGATGGAGAATACTGGAAGAGCCTGGCGCCCGTCACCAGGAGACGAGGGTCTGCCCAAGGACCTCGCTGACCAGGAATAAGAAAATCCACAGAGCATCTGGACCCAGCCACACCTGCAGCCTCCCTCCTACACCCAGACCCACCCAGGCTTAAGTCCTTTGTAGCTCTGAACTGACCGATGCAGGAGGAAACGTATTTCCTACGTCGTGATAAACAGAACATCCGGACAAACCCCAGGTGGTGCCAACCCAGACCCCGCTTCCCAGTCCCGCTGCACCATGCTGACCGCCCCACTCACCATGACAGACGTGCTCATGCCCTGCAGGTGGAAGACATCCGTGCTGGTCTCGGCACTGCCCACCGCCTCTGCGTTCCCCTGGCTGGACTGGGGAAGGTCGAAGTAGGTGCTGTCCGGCTCCCTAACGGGCGCGGGGGAGGGGAGGCGCGGAGGGGGGGAGAAGATGGGCCATCAGTGTCCAGCCTGGGCATCACCCCCAGATCTCCTGGACCAGGGGTGCAAGGATGACAACCAGTGACACCTATGTTTCAGCCCCAGGAGTCCTAGAACCCCTGTGCTGCCAGAATCTTCCTAGGGGCCTCCTCCCCTGTCCCCCTCATCTTCCCACCCTCCTTCTGCCCCTTAGGACTCTCCTGGCCACTCTTCAAGAGACGCAGCTGTGGAGGCGAGCTCAGGTACTGGGTGCTGTGTCCCCAGGAGAACGGCAGCCCCGCCTGACCCCTCACTTAGCCCTGCCCCAGTCAGGAGGCCAGCCCGGGAGCAGCGGGGCTGGCAGGGGCTGTACTCACAGGGAGCTCCAGAGGTGCTCGAACGTGGCTCCCTCGTGGGGGGCGGTGGAGCTGGGCTGGGCCATGTCCCTACCCTGGCCGCCCAAGGGCCGCTCACTCTGGAGGGAGGAAAAGCGACCGTTGAGCACAGAGAGTCTCGTCCGTGGCCCTCCTCTGTCCCGTCTCCGCCACACGTCAAAGTGGGTGGACAGGCACCGGCCATCCCTGAGCACTGGCCAGGGACCCCCCATCCGAGCTCAGCCCCCACCTGCCACCCCTCCCCTCCACTCCTCCCTCGTTGCCTGCCCTCTGCCCGCCCTGGAAGCGGAGGCTGAGGCTGAGGTGAGAAGCAGGAGCTCAGGCTTCGGGCTCCTCCGAGACAGGAAGTGGGGTGGCAGCAGCGTGCCCATGGGCAGACCCCAGTTACCATACACTACATCTCCCAGTGTGACTGGTGTGGGAGCAAGCCAGAACTGGGGGCTCCCTGATGCCCAGGACGGAGGGCAGCATGCCCCCTGCCCAGCCGGTGCGCACGGCCGTGTCCGGGCTGCTCCGGGACTGGGGTGGTCTCACACTCGGGAGCTCGAAGGACGTCCAACACTGAGGTTGCAGCCCTGGAGCTGGACCAGAGAATGCAGGGGCCCGGGCCCCGCCCCTGGCCCAGAGCCCCAGCTTCCTCTCCACTGTGGGCTCTCAGGCAGCCTCACCCCAGCTCCTCGGCCCCTGGCTCCTCAGAACCTTCCTCCACACCCCACACCACCCCAACCAGGAGGAGGCAGGGGACCAGGCCAGGCACAGTAGGACCAGGTGTGGTCCACACAGAAAGGAGGGGCAGGGACCTCCAAGCCACTGTGGGGTGGGCACGTCCCGTGGGGCGCTCTTCCGGGCTCTCAGAAATCAGCCTGGCCGTGCCCTGCAGGGCCAAGCTGACAGGCCCAGACCTGCCCACTGGCACAGACGAGGGCACAGCCTACAATCTGTTACAGAGCTTCCCAGCACGCTTCTAGAGCTGACACGTGCCAGGCTGTGGGTCCGCAGAGGAGTGGCACCCGCCGCAGGGCCACCTCTGCGACCCGGCGGGGCACAGGAGAGGGGAAGTCTGAGGGGGGCCGCCTGGCCAGGCAGTGAGGATGGCAAGCAGCACCGGACAAGAGCCATGGGCCGCAGGCCAACTCTCACGCAGCCTCCGCGGCGCTGCCTGGCACAGACACGCTCCCTGCTAGTCAGGAGACCGAGGTCACACAGCCGCAAGTGCAGAAGCGGATGACCACGTGGTCTTTTGTGGCATCAGAAACAGACTCACCCCACCCCCACCCCCGTCCACAGGGTTCTGGGTTTGTAACAAGTGGCCGATCATGCAGCGCAGAAGGCCGACAGAAACCCACCTGGCCCACCCTAACAGGCTTCGCTGGTGCCGGCGGGCTGGGCACGGCTCAATGGACGGTAGGACCGGGTTGAGCGCTTCCTTAGGTCCAAGATGGCGAACCTGGGCGTCCTGCCACCAGGCTTCTCAGGGTCCTGCGACCTCCCCCACTTTGCCCCTGGCCATCCCAGGAGGGGACAGAAAGGACGTGGCTGGTGCCTCAGGGTGAGCAGGGCGAAGCCAGGAGCCCTCAGGGCCGCACGCTCACTGCAGCCCATGGGAGAGAGCGCCCACCAACACAAGGAGACACACGCTTCCCTCTCTCCACACGGGAGAGAGCACACAGCCCTGAAAAGGAACACGGCCCTGATTTCAACCCCAGTGCGAATGGATCTTGAATGCGGGACAGTCTCCAGAGGAAACGAGGCCAGCCCCCGAGGGTCACATCGCAAGCACGCCACCCTGCGACATGTGCAAACCCAGAGCGATGAGGCGGACGGGGAGGCGAGGGGGCTTCATCTGGGGTGGCTGTGTGCTAGAATGGACAGAGGTGGAGGCTGCCCGACACAGAGGCCAGGATGGGCAGGCGCCTCCTGTGCAGCTGTGCAGCCCTGGGCACAGCTTCCCCCGTCCCGCCCCGCTGTCCCATCCCCGCTCTCGGGCCTGCCGGTGCCTGCCCTGACCTCAGGCTGGTAGCCAGGCCTTTGGGGGATCAAGGGGGAGGGGGGCCCCATCCTCCCCCCTTGAGTTCACAGGACCTGAAGGGGCACCAGGAGATAGATCAGCGCCCCACTGGAAGATGGTAGGTGCCCAGAGCTGGGACACGGACCAAGCCCCAGACCAGGGACATGGTGAGGAGGCTCAGGAGGGAGCGGTAGTGAAGGGCGCAGAGGCTCTGTGCGGATCCTGCCATTGGCTCCTTCCCCCCTCCCCCCATCTGTCCCCCCCCTCCGCCCCCCCCTCCCCCATCTCTCCCCCCCTCCGGCCCCCCCTCCCCCCATCTCTACCCCCCCTCCGACCCCCTCCTCCCCCCATCTCTACCCCCCTCCGACCCCCTCCTCCCCCCAGCCAGGCTCTGCATCTACCCTGATGCATGGGAGGAGCAGGAGAGCAGCTGCCCTCGGTGCCCTCAGGCTCAGGACCAACCTTGAGCCCATTTTGGTGGCCACAGTCCCCCCATCTGCCCCACCCACCTCAGCCCTTCCTCCCTGGTGGGAGCCAGCACCACCCCCTGCCCAGCCCCCAGCGCTGTACCACTGCCCCCTCCCCCAGCTGGGGCATGTCCACATGCTAACCCAAGGGTGGGGTGAAAAGCCACCACTCCCTCACAGAGGCCATCTTTAGTGTCCACCCTGGTTACCCTGTCCTGTTTTCTCCCCAACTCCTCTCATTACCTCAGTTCCTTATGTGTCTGCCTAGGGACCGTCTCCTCCCAACACTAAGAGAGATGGGGAGACAGGCAGAGACAGAGAGAGGCATAAACAGAGAGAGAGAGAAAGAGAGAGGGAGGGAGGGAGGGAGGGAGGGGAAAAGGAAGAGGGAGAGAGAGAGAAAAACAGGGAGCGACACATACAGAGAGAAAGACAGTGAAAAAGGACAGTGAGAAAGAAAGAGAGAGAGAGAGAGACAGAGAGACTGAGACAGAGACAGACAATGAGAAACAGAGAGACAGACAAACAGTAAGACAGACAGAGACAAAGAGAAAGACATAGCCAGGCACTGGTGGCTCACGACTGTAATCCTAGCTACTCAGGAGGCTGAGATCTGAGGATCAAGGTTCAAAGCCAGCTAGAGCAGGAAAGTCTGTGAGATGCTTATCTACAATAAACCACCAGAAAACTGGAAGTAGTGCTGTGGCCCAAGTGTTAGAGCACCAGCCTTGAACTGAAGAGCTCAGTGACAGCAGCCAGGCCCAGAGTTCAAGCCCCATGACCAACAAAGAAGAGACAGAGAGAGAGAGAGAGAGAGAGAGAGAGGGAGGCTGGGAAGGTGGCTTAGTGGTAGAATTCTTGCTTAACATGCATGAAGTCTTAGGTTCCATTTCTCAGTACCATATACACAGAAAAAGCCAGAAGTGGTGTTGTGGCTCAAGTGGTAGAGTGCTAGCCTTGAGCAAAAGAAGCTCAGTGACAGTGCCCAGACCCTGAGTTTAAGCCCCAGGACTGGCAAAGAGAGACAGACAGACAGACAGTCAGAGACAGTGAGAGACAGAGACATGACAGAGAGAAAGAGAGAAGAGAAAGATGGGTTAAGATAGAGGCGGGAAGGGAGAGAGGAAGATCCAGAGAGTTAGAGCATATGCCCTGTCCTGTCCACCCCTCTGTGTACTGCCTTGGGCCCAGGTCCAGTGAAGGGACACAGACTGTTCCCCATACAGGGCTCACACAAGGAGCCAGTCAGCAAATGCTCTGACCCTGAATGTGGGCATTGGTCATTAGTTGTGTATTCCATGGTGTCATTTGATTGCACCCTCCCTTCCAGCCTCCCTGCCCTGGGCTGGGCCACTGTGTTCCCCCACCTGCAGCCAGCCAAGGGCCTCACTCGCTGCTTTGCTCAGCTGCCTGCCTTCCCTGCCCTGACGGCTCCCAGATCCTCGGCATCTCCAGCCTGCAGCACGGGCCTCTGCTGCCACCTCCAGGAGCTGTGGCGAGAGCCAGGCGCGGAAGGGGCTGGAGGGGCTTCTAACAGGACCCTGCCTTGTGGGAAGGAGCCCAGGAGCTGCACCTCGGCCTTCCCAAGGCTGCCCCCACCCCGCAGACCCTCTCTCTGCAGCTAGCCGCCAGCCTCCGCTGGGGAACGCACTCAGCTTCTTCCATGACACAGGGGACCTGGAGATCTCCCACATGCGAGGAGCTGAACCTCGATTGCAACAACACCTACCCTGACCACGGGGGAAGGAGGGGCCAGCATTGTGCCCGGGACCTCGCCAGGACTCTCCCCTGACCTCAGTCCTGCCCAAGCTGCATCCAGGTGGGGGCTCAGGGACCTCAGGCTGGACAGGACAAGGACGCAGGACACACTCTCTTGTAGCCACTCTGTGTGCATCGCCCTGCCTTCGGCAAGAGCAGCTCACCCATCCCACAGCGGGATCCAACCGCTCCTCCAGCAACATCCCCACGAGAACACCCACGTCCCCAGGGACGCGGCCTCCCTTCCATTCAGAGCTGCGGTCTCCGGAGGAACCAAGTGCGGGACGGCGGGGAAACTGAGTTCCCAAATGTCTCGGAGCATTTTAAAAGCCATGCGGATGGGGCGGGCGTGAGGAATGCGGAGAGGTTTAGAAGGAGTTCCGGGGAGGCTGTAAGATGCAAATCGGAGACTGGCAGGACTCTCCACAAAGACTGAGCTGTACAGGGAGAACGAACCCCACCATACCAAGAGGGAGGTGGAGGCCGACCCCATCTGCCCAGGGCCTGCTGAGGAGGACTTCCAGGTCTAAGGAAGGCGGTAAGGGCCAGGCCATCTGGAAAGCTCACGATGCCCCCCCCCCCCGCCCCGTGCCCTGGCTCCCTGGCCCTCCAGGTCAGGGGAAGAACAGAGGACACTGGATGGGGACTTGCAGAGTCAGCCCCTTGTGGCCAGAAGTGGATGGCCTCTGACATCCACAGCCCTCCCGGGTCCCTCCCCGCCTTGTGGATCTGGACAGGTAACCTGCTCCAAGTCCAGCACTGCCGTGACCCACAGAGCCGCGAGAAGCCGTAGGAGCCCCTCCCTGACAACAGCAGGCCTCCGCCGGCCACCGCCTCCATCCTAGCGCCACGAAGCCTGTTGAGCCAAGCAAGCACCTGTGACTCGGGTACCGCAGGGAGGGGCCCCACCCCCACTGGGCCTCGCAGTGCCCCAGAACACAGCCGGAGGGGAGCAGCCCAGGGTGCTGCCACCGTCCTCCGCCCAACCCCCATGCCCACTGCCTTCTCAGTTTGACTCACGGTTAGCCCAGTGATCTCCGTTCCCCTAGCTTAGCACACTGCTTCCCCTTCACACAGCTGAGCATGCTCCTTTCCTAGGCCCATGTAGCAAAGGCAGTGAATAATCAGCCTCTAACACCCTCTACGTTGGGATAGCACTCCTCTGGGGGCAGCTACCACCATCTAAGGCAGCAAGAACCCCTTAGAGTGACCTTCAGGTCTGGGCAGCTGCAGGGCTCCTTATCTACTACTTGGACAGCAGCCATCCATCCTAGTCCGCCATGATGAAGCCCCTGGCCCGCACATCCACCCCAGGGTCTCGGCCTCCTAGCCCCTTCCAGCCCCTCCTAGACCTCCTAGGCTATATAGGTCACCCCAGACAATAGCCCGGGCTTCCTCTCACTTCTTCTCCCTTGTGAGAAGGGGTCTTGCTCTTCCCTTTACTGGCAATAAACTATCTCTTTGTTCTTTGTTCCTGGATGTCTGCATGGTTTTCTGATAAGCTCTAACACCCACTGAGCCCATGGGGCAGAAGGGGCTCAGCTTCCAGTGGAGAGAGACTGAGAGTGTTGCTCGCAGGCTCCACACACCCCTGCTCACCAGTGAGTTCTCTTCAGGGTGCCCAGGCTGTCCACTAGCCCTCAGGGGCCCCTGAGCAAGCCGTGGCTGGGAACTTGGAGCCCCAGCTGCCCAAGTCTGGGACTCGCTCACCACGTGGCGCCCTGCGACCCAGCTCCCCAAGGGGGTCTCTGGCTCTCATCTCCTTCCCTGCCCATCCCATCCGGCCCTCCATAGCGCCCACCCTCCACCCCCCCACCCCTGTCCTATCCCTGAGCAAGTCCTCTCGGTACCGTCCCGTGTGGCCCAGCCAGGCGGCAGCTCTGTGTTCAGCCTTGGTCTACCCTTCCTCTCCTTCTTGTCCTTGCAGGCCAGGCCAGGCTCAGCCCTCTGGGAACCCTGGATCTCAAGTCTCCTCAAGCCCCCTTCCTGTGCCCACAGATCCCCAGGAGGTGGGGTCCCATGAGCCACCAAAGGCTCCCAAAGGCAGGACCAGGAATCCCATCCTGCTCCCTCCTCCTGCCCGGGCCAAGGACAGACTCCATAACTCCCTCCTGTAGACGAAGACCCTCACAGCCACACCCCGCCCCTGGGCACGGCCCCCTCCCCGGTGCCAGCAAACCTGGTGCCCACCCTCTTAGTAGAACTCAAAGCAGAGCTGTCCATAATTAACCCAAGGAGAAACAGGACGGTGTGCCCCGTACCAGCCTCAGTGATCCACAGCTCCAGCTTTTCCGGGATGGAGTGGGCGTCAGGCTCTCCTCTGTTCAGGTCGGTGGGAGCTGGGAAGCCTGCCTGGGCCGTGTCTAAACTAGCACATCTCCAGAGCTCTGATGGCTGCCTTCCTACCACCGTCTTCAGCTTTCGTTTTCAGTGACTGAAACCAACATATCAAACAAACCTGAGGTCACCCCAGGAGGAGGCCGGTTCAACCATGCAGTAGCCCTCCCTCCAGGGAAGGCGTGGGGGCCAGAAGAGCCCTGCCAGGCAGAGCACCTGCTCCTCCCGCAGCAGCCTCCCCCCACACCGGCCCCACGCACGGAGGGCCTGCATCCTGAGCTTCCAGACCTGCGTCCTAGACAGACAGGGCTCTGCCCAGTCCCCTGGCCCAGGGGAGCTGAGCACTGGCCATGAAGGACACATTTAGCCCTCCCACCCTGGGGTGGGGTGTACTATGCGAAATATGGGACGTGGAACAGCTGGAGGCCCGATTAAGCCTCCATCTCCGAGGCTCCGTTAAGCTGCCCGCTGCCTCGGCCCCCGTCATGGGGAAAGGGATGGGGGCAGAGGCCGGAGGAGCCGTGACCCTCATCTTTATCCTTTGGCCTTTATCTGTGGCCTGGAGAGGTTTGAGGTCTGCTCTCTCACCCCTGACTAAGAACAGCAGGAGGCAGGTAGATGGGGGAAGACGGGGCACCAGACAACCTTCAAACCACAGGGCCTGCCCTGTCCCCTGGAACCTTCTCTTCTCACACAGGCACTTCTCTTCCCCTAACAGGGACCCAAGGGATTGTTGTCACACTCAGACACAGCCTCTGGTCACCTCCACATTCCCACTGCAAAGTGCCCCCTGTGTGGACCCAAACTCCTCGTCCGTGGGACTCAGCATGTCCTGCCTGTGAGGACCCCTGCCCTGCAGTCCGAGCGTCCACGCCCTTCCAGCCACCTGCTAGGAATTCCCACAAACCACACTCATGCACACGCGCGCACACGAGCACACGCTCACACACACACACACATGCACATGCACAATCACCAATCACGTTTCCGGCTTTCCAGCCTCAAAGCTCCCTTCCTGCAGTGGGCTGCAGGGCTGACGTGACCCTGGTCCCCTCTCACCTCTCCCTCCAAGAAACATGCCCAAGCGGCCCTGCACCGGCTCAGCCCTCACCTGACAAAACCCGCCTGGCCTTCTGGGCACTCAGCAGCGCCGGCCTGGCCCTGGGCATCCCGGAGCCCACGCTCTACCCTTCAGTCACCCGCGGGTGAGTTTCCAGGAGTGCGCACCCACCACATCCCACCCAGGGCTCTGGAGTGCCAGTGCCAGGCTGAGCCCAATGCCAGGGAGCCTTCCTAACCCCTCCCCACAGACACCTGCCCTGCCTTCCTGGTGGCCCCCCAGTAGGGGGACAGAGAGGCGCCCCAGATTTTGCCTGCCCCCAAGTGTAAAGAGTAAAGTCAAGGCCAGTCCAGCCCCAGAATATGCTAGAGCCAAATCCAGATTGTGACTCCGCGGGTCTTTTTTGGGGGGAGAGAGTTTGATCATGGAGCTTGAACTCTAGGCCAAGTGCTGTTGCTGAGCTCTTCAGCTCGAGGCTAGTGCTCTACCACATGAGCCACAGTGCCACTTCTGGTTTTCTGGTGGTTCACTGAAGATAAGTGTCTCATGGACTTTCCTGCCTGAGCTGGCTTGGAACTGCGACCCTCAGATCTCAGCCTTCTGAGTAGCTAGGATGACAGGAGTAAACCATCAGAGCCCAGCCTGACTTTGAGGGTCTTAAAAGCTCTAGGGAGGGAGAGAATTATGGATGTGGTGATGTTGATCAAGACACATCGCACTCATAACCTGACTTAGGGAACTTCTTTGTATATACTTCACAATAAAAAAAAATTTGGGGGGGTCTGGTTATGGGGCCTGAACTCTGGGCCTGGGCGCTGTCCCTCAGCTCTTCAGCTCAAGGCTAGTGCTCTACCACTTGAGCCACAGCGCCACTGCCGGCTTTTTTCTTTTTGCTTATGTGGTGCTGAGGAATCGAACCCAGGGCCTCAGGCATGCAAGGCAAGTGCTCTGCCACTGAGCCACCTTCCCAGCTAAAAAATTTTTTTAATTGAAGAAAAGAAAAATAAAGCTGGTAGAGGTATTCCCCCCACCATCATCATTATCATTACCACCATCATCATCCCACCACCACCACCATCACCATCAATATCACCATCACCACCATCATTACCATCATCATTACTATCGCCATCATTACCACCACCATCACCATCATTACCACCATCACCATCATCCTCCTCGTCCTCCTCCTCACCATCCCCATCCCACCGTTTCCCACCCTCTGTTCTATAGTCCAGACAGGAAAGGTGTCTCTTGCTGGGTAGTCCTGTCTCTAAGAGACTCTCCCATTCTTGGCTTCTCTAGAGGAAATTTCGGTTCTCCTTTAGCCTGATAAAACCCGGGCAGGTGCCCCCCTGAACGCCTGGCAGCCCTGAGGCCCCCTCCCCCGTGCAGATGGGGTATGTGCTTCCGGGACTCACAGGACTGGGGACGGCTGCTGAGTTTGCTCTCTGTGTCCCTGCCCTGGCCCTGGGCCCCTGGGCTCATGTGTGCTCACGTGTAATGCAGATCACCATGGCCGGTGCTCTTCTCTGCATTGCTTAGCACTGCTACCCCAGCATCAGCTGGTGGCACCGATGGGGAAGCAGGAGGAACAGAACAAATGAGCTATGAGCTGTCCGTCCCAGCGGCCGGGGAAGGACACGTTTGTCTTACACCTCTCGCCTCTCACCAGTGTGTTAAAGGACTCTTTGCCCCTGCTTCGGTGAGCTGTGGAGGGGCCCTGTCAGAGCCCCTCCCAGTGTCCTCTCCCTGCCCCATTAGCATCTGCTTTAGGGACTGTCTTCTCAGGGCAGGTGGTAAGTGTACCCAAGGTGGCAAATAAGGGAGCAAGCCAGGAACACCCCAAGACTCCAAGACCTCACCCTTGTAGGCTGCGTCCCAGCAGGCAGGCCGGCGAGGCCCGGGCTGGGAGCCGACGAGAGGAGAGGAGGGGATTCCGGGGCCTGGCCCCACTGGGCTCTGCGGACACCCAGGGGGGACTGCCACGCCAGTCCCCCACTATCCACCCCTGGCAGTGCATGTGCACAGACTCACACATGCTCACATGGAACCACACGGTGCATGTGTGTGCACACACTTACATACGTATGTGCAGACAGAACCAACACCCTCAGCACAGAGCATCTCCCCCTGCGGGCTCGGTGGAACCCTAACAACTTCTTGAGCTGGGGTGCCCTGTCCAATGCAGGCCAGCAGTGCAGGGAGACCCAGCCAAAGACAGAGGAGCTTCCTGGGCCCTCTACTGGGTGGAGGCCAGACCAGATAGGACCAGGAGGACAGGCCAGCTGGAGCAGGCTCTGGGCCCAGGTGACAGAGTCCTGGGGAGAGACGGCGAGTTCTAGGCTGGCCCAGTACAACTGAACATGGATGGGGTTCCCAGCTGGGCAAAACCCTGGCTGTGCCCTGCCTGGGCAGGGCCTGGCCAGCCGCTTAATGCCCCCTGGCAGGGAGTAGAGAGAGGAAGTGGAGGCAGCAGCAACAGAACAACTTCCGTCCCCAGCTCCGTCCACCCCACGTCACGGAGTGGGCTTTCCAAAGCGCCATGCCGGGGTGGCTTGTCCCACCAGGGAAACAATAGCCGGCTCCTCCTCAGATTGGCCTGGCCACCAGCGGGCCTGCTGGCCACCAGCGGGCGGTGGCTCTGTGCCCTTGAGTGGCTCCTGCCCCGCGGGCTGTCAACCCCTGCTTTGGGGCCTGAGAAGAGGCCAGCAGAGCCCGTGCCTACCTTGGTGGAGCCTGGGCCCAGGGAGGGTCGGTGGGGCCTGGCAACAGCGGCTGGAGGCCCTGGGCTCTCCCGGGCAGTGGCAGCAGCGTCCTGGTTGCCTAGGTGATGACATTGGAGTTGCGGAAGGCGGGAGGCAGAGACCAGCCAAAGGGCGGCCAGGGGGCGGGGCGGGGCAGGTTGCCCTGGGGCTGGGGACCTGCATGCGCTGGCCTGGGTCCCACCCTGCCCCCCCTCACAGGGGCTCTGCAAGGCTCTCTGTGTGTGTGAGGAAGCCCAGGTCAGGAGAGAGGACCCAGGGGTCAGCGCCTGACTCCCCGAGCAGAAATGTCTGAGCACACAGAGCCAGAAGACAGCGCCGCGGCTGAACGTGCCCTTCTTGGGCATCTGGCTTCCTTTCCTGGGGCCCTTCAGAGCCCATTCTCCACCCCCCATCCTCCGTCTCCACAGGCACGTGCCATCCGTGTGTCCCACGCAAGGAGCCAGCTTTGTAATCGTTAGGTTAAACCATGGAATTGTGCTGACGCTCCGCTGACTGTCCTCCATGCACACACAGCAAGCTCGGGTCATTCGATGTAAGATGCAGGCGCAAGCCTAACTCTGAATTCCCCAGCCCACATTCCTCTCTGCTGGTCACCGGCCTGCAAGGAGCCCCCCACCCTAGTCGGGGGACCTTCCCATGCCATCGGCCCCCACTGCCTACCATCAGGGCAGTGCAGATGATACAAAGCTCGAATTCCCAGAAGAATCCATTCCGGAGAGCCAGGAGGGCCCCATGGAACCACAGGGTCCATCCAGGGAGGGGAGAGGGTGGTGAGAGGCTAAAGCAGAGGTGGCCAGCCCGCTGGAGAAGGGCTGGGAACGGGCTCTTCCTTGACACAGCCCAGTCTCCAGAGCCAACCAGCTCTTCACAGCTGGACGCCCAGCAAGAGGGCTTCACATATTCCCCACCTGACCTCCAGAGGGAAGAAAGCTCGGGGATGTTGTTGTAAGCCACCAAATTGTGTGGCCATGTTACAGCAGCTGTGGGAATCAAGTCTGAGAAACATCACTTGCAACCGGGGTCCTGATGCCCTGGCCCAGCACAGGCCGTGCTGGAAGCACTGAAGGTCCCAGAGGACAGACATGGAGAAGAAGAAAGGGGCCAAGCATGGTTCAGACCAAGACAAGGTCAGCCCTCCCCGTACATGCTCTGCACACACCTCATCCCCAAGGGCCCCAAAGCCCCATGACTGCTGTGTGTCACACAGTCTCTCTGTGTCTGTCTGTCTGTCTCTCTATCTCTCTGCTGGTAGGATGGATGTCTGGTGCATTTCTGAGCTTTATTGAGGGCAGGCAAGGGAAGCTGGGTTCCAGGCCATGTCAAAGCAGAAATGCATATGGCCCCAACCACCCAGGAATGTAGCTGTCAGCTCCAGACATGACTCAAGTGGTAGAGCACTAGCCCTGACCCGAAGAGCTGAGGGACAGTGCCCAGGCCCAGAGTTCAGGCCCCACGACCAAAAAAAAAAATTTTTTTTTAATTAAAAAGCTGTTCCTAGGCTGGATGCCAGTGGCTCATGCCTGTCATCCTAGCTACTCAGGAGGCTGAGATCTGAGGATGGAAGTTCAAAGCCAGACACGTCCATGAGACTCATCTCCAATCAAGCAGCAAGAGGCCCTAAGTGGAAGTGTGGCTCAAGGGGTAGAAAGCCAACCTTGTGAAAAAGCCAAGCAAGATCTCAATCCCCGAGTTCCAGCCTCAGTGCTAGTGTGTGAGCGTAAGCATGCACGCACGCACACACACACACACACACACACACATACACACATACACACAGCTGTGACTGTCACACAGGCCCAAAGCCAGGATCCTACTTAAGCTGAGTAGGGCAGGTGAACTCCAAGGAAATGGAGTCCTTGTTTCTCTCCTTCAGAGCCAGAGCTAGAGGGGACAGTGCTCAGGTGAGCCTGGCCCCAGTGCCCTGTGATCTCAATAACAAGGTTAGTCCAAAAGGAGTCTCTTAGAACTAAGATGTGGTAGGGCCTTCATCCTGTGCAGGACTGGGGAAAACAGCCTCGTGTCCCCTCACCCTGCCACTCAGACACACCCAGGACACACCTGCCTTGGGCTACGCTAATGCGTTTTTTTCTTTCTGGCCAGCTGGCTCGGGTCTCATGAAGCACTGCTTTGGCCAAATACATGTGCTCCTTTCACACCCGATGGAGCTTCCTTCAACCCGCCCTGGCCTAGGCTTCCTGAAAGCACGCGAGGGTGGCCCCAGAGAGCAGAGGCTGGGAGCACACAGGAGACCCCTGGCCATATCCCAAGTTCAAGCACAGCCAGCCCTGCTCCTTTGGTCAAGACCCTTCCTTACCTGGCCCTGAATAATCTGAGCAGCAAGGGGTGTGTTATAAAATACAATTGAATACTGTGTTATTTTCTTATGTTTTATTTTTGTTTTTTTTTTTTGGGGGGGGGTCCGGTTGTGGGGCCTGAACTCTGGGCCTGGGCACTGTCCCTCAGCTCTTCAGCTCAAGGCTAGCGCTCTACCACTTAAGCCAGAGCGCCACTTCCAGCTTTTTTCTTTTTTGCTTATGTGGTGCTAAGGAATCGAGCCCAGGGCCTTGAGCATGCAAGGCAAGCGCTCTACCACTGAGCCACCTTCCCAGCCCATGTTTTATTTTTCAAATGGTAACCCCTCAGCTAGGCACGTGGCTTATACCTGTAATCCTAGCTACTCAAGAGGCTGAGATCTGAGGATCGCAGTTTGAAGCCAGCCTGGACAGGAAAGTGCATGAGACTCATCTCCAGTTAACCATCAGAAAACCAGAAATGGAGCTGTGGCTCAAAGTGGTAGAGTACTAGCTTTGAGCAAAAGAGCTCAGGGACAAGATCCAGATCCTAAGTTCAAGCTTGATGGCCCCCCAAAAGGTAACCCTTCTGTACAACAACATCTTAATAATAGTTATAAAATTATATTTTTAAAAAGAACCTGAGGGGGCTGGGAAGGTGGCTTGGTGGTAGAGTGCTTGCCTTGCATGCATGAGGCCCTGGGTTCAATTCCTCAGCACCACATAAGCAGAAAAAAAAGCTGGAAGTGGCGCTGTGGCTCAAGTGGTAGAGCGCTAGCCTTGAGCTGAAGAGCTGAGGGACAGCGCCCAGGCCCAGAGTTCAGGCCCCACGATCGGACCAAAAATAAAATAAATAAAAATAAAAAGAACCTGAGGATCAGTGCCTCACATCTATAAACCTAGCTACTCAGGAGGCCGAGATCTGAGGATCACAGTTCAAAGCTAGCCTGGGCCGGAAAGTCCATGAGAATCTTATCTCCAATGAACCACCAAAAAGCAGGAAGTAGAGCTGTGGTTCAAAGTGGTAGAGCACTAGAGCCTTGAGCAAAAATCTCAGGGACAGCACCCAAGCCCTGAGTTCAAGACCTACGACCAGCACATGTACACACACACACAAGGTTGGGTCTTGAGGACTGGAGTTAATCTGGACTCTCAGGTAAGGTAGGACCAGGCAGGACACAATGTCTGTGAAGCCTCCTCCAATTCCCTCTGAGCCTTTGAGCCCCACAGAGACGCCAGGCAGAGAGGCAGTGGTGCAGTCCCCAGGACAGACCCGTAACCTGGGTCTGTCTCAGGGAGCAGCAGACCTGGGGTGGGCTGGAGCCCACTTCTGCCGACTCTAAAGTCAGCCACTCACCCCAACTTTTCTCACATTCTGACACTGTGAGTTCCTGGGCACAAGCTTGGTACAAAAGCAGCCAAGTGCTCACACCTGCAATCCCAGTTACTACCCAGGAAGCTAAGATGTGGAGAATCATGGTTGGAGGCCAGCCAGGAAAGAAAAGTTCATCAGACTCCATCTCCAAAAGGCAGGGCTGGAGGCACAGCTCATGAGGGAGAGCACTGCTGGGCGCCGGTGGCTCATGCCTGTAATCCGCAACTCAGAAGGCTGAGATCTGAGGATCGCAGTTCAAAGCCAGCCGGGACAGGAAAGAACGTGAGACTCTTATCTCCAATTAACCACCAGAAAACCAGAAGTGGTGCTGTGGCTCAAGTGGTAGAGTGCTCACCTTGAGCTGAAGAGCTGAGGGACAGCGCCCACCCAGGCCCAGAGTTCAAGCCCCACGACCAACAAAAAATAAAATAAAAATAAAAATAAGAGGGAGAGCACTGTCCTAGTTGAGTGTGTGACACTGTGTTCAAACTCCAGTATGCAAAAACAAACAAACAATAAAAGCGAAGTCATCTGGACAGCGTGAAGCAAGTCTCCCACCACAGAGAATGTAGAACAGGGAATGAGTTCTCATTATGATTTAGGAAAGGAAGACAAGGTTGGCTCAGGTGAGACTTCTGGCATCTCTCAAAAGGACTCAAGGTTAGTGAAGAAACTTAAAGAATGAATTCTGAGCATTCTACCCCCCCCACCGCCCCTCAAGAGCGTTTATTGGTTCAAAAGCGTTCTGCATGAGTACCTGCTATTCTGATGTCAAGAGCAGACCCTCTCTGTGGTTCTAGTGCTTTCGAAAATCACACCAACCAGAGGAAGGCTGGAGATGGAATTACATTGACCTCAATCTTCCAGTCGTCTGGCTCCCTATCTTTTTTAAAATCAGGATCCATCATTTTCACATTAATCCAATTAGCGTCCTGTTTACCCATGCCTCGTCTTTTTTAATTTGCAGCTTCATTCTGAAAGCTCGGGGACACTTTCTCAACTTTGTCTCTCCTCCCTCATTACTGCCAAATAATTAGTCAAACAGCCGTCCCTGATCAAAAATTAAGGACCCAGCAGCAAGCCGGAGCATGCCTGACTCCAAAAGAAAGAAATGACGGGAGGCTGCTCTAATTACCAGGCTTGGTTGACAGTCCTTGTCCAAGGGAAGGCTGAGCCGGAGGGAAGGAGGGCCGGGCCTGCAGATGGCAGCTCTCTCTGGCGTTGGCCAGCCTGGTTTCAAGATGCCTGCAGAGTCCTTCTTCTGTGGTCTTAGGAGCCGACTCACCTCAGCATGGCGCCACAGAGCTGGGGGCCTGGGGGAAGTGGGGTGAGCTCGCCTTGCCTCTGTGGCCCTCTCAGCAGGAACTGCTGAGCCCCCGGCCATGCTGCCACCCCGCAGATGCTACCAGCCTTCCCGTGTCCTCTCACAGAGGAGCAGGATCCACACCGGGCCCTGGGAGGCCCCTGGTGAGCTCACTGCAGCCAGGCCCTCACAATGACCAGGCCGGTGGGTCTGCCAGTGTGCCAGGCGGGCACCAGGGCTCTGCATAAGTGTAGCCCTCGCTCTGGCTGAGGACCGGCATGGGGACTGCCAGGAGGCGTCTTCCAAAGCCCAGGAAGCGCCTCAGGAGAGGGGAAGGGACCGCCCTGCCGGCTTGAGGGAGGAGGTAAAAGGCAGAGGTCCCTCCTGGCAGGAGCCGCCTGCCCAATTAGCAGGGCTACCCCAGATGCACCCACAGCCCGCTACCCAGAGCAGCAGGTGAGCAATTAGAGCCCAACCTGTCCTCTGGGGAGTGACCTGCCAGCTGCCACAGGCGGGGCCACGGGGTGGCGTCAGGCCCCTCCTAGACACAGCACCCCAGGCAGGATGGCAGAGTCTGCCCGGGCGGGGGCCCTGGCTGACAAGAGGTGGGGAGACACTAACTGCTTGTGCTCAGGTGTGGGAGGGGAGGGGCTGGAACAGCTTTCCTGAGCACCCGGTACCCTGGGCTGTCCTCAGGGCCTCTCAGGGGGTACCCAGGGTGGTTCAGCATCAGCTCACAGGAGGGACACAGTCCCAGCTCCCCAGGAGCCAGGTGTGGAGGCAGGTTGGCCAGCCCAACCAGGGCACCCATGGGCCTCCGGCCGCGGTAGCCCCACACACGGCATGGTGGCATTTGAGAAGGCAGAAGCAAGAAGCTCCCTCTCACCATCCCCTGACCCCTCTTCCTGAGACAAGCTATAAAATAACTATTGGACCAGGAACCAGTGGCTCATGCCTGTCATCCTAGCAGCTCAGGAGGCTGAAATCTGAGGATTGTGGTTTGAAGCCAGCCTGGGAAGACTCTTATCTCCAATTAACCACCAAAAAGCTGGAAGTGGAGCTGTGGCTCAAGTGGTAGAGCAGTAGCCTTGAAAACACACACACACACACAACAACAACAACAACAAAACAGAAAATGCTAAGGTCATACAACCTGAGTTCAAGTCCCAGTACTAGAACAACAACACATTGTTAGGTCTACCTCTGGGTAGGGTAAGAGCCTCCTGTGCCCAGGAACAGGGCAGAGCCTGCGTCAGCAGGCTGTTCACGACCTGCAGCTTGCCCCATCCAACCAGACCCTCTGTCCCTCAGTGCGCTTCCGCAGAGAGCAGAGCTGACTCCGTGCGTGCCGCCGCCGCCGGCACTGACCTGGACGAAGCAGCTCTGCCTGGCTGTAGTCCTCATTTCTGGAGGTCATGTAATGCCCACGCTCAGTCCGGCCGGGGCCTTCCCTTACTAGCCTGTCTTTCATCACAATGGCCTCGCTAGAGCTCGGCATGGGCCAGGGGCCCTGCAGCCTGCAGGGCAGACGCAGCTCCGCCTGCCTCTGGCCTCCGCCATTGAGCTCATCTTCTGGGCCTCCGTCTCTCTATCTTGAAATAGGGTGGGTTGTTGAAGAAACCGGCACAGGTGAGGACAACGCCAATGCCTAAGACACACTCAGAGTGGAGGAGGGTCCAGCGCAAGGATCCTGACCTATGTTGGGGTTTGAATCAGCTTACCCCAAAATGTGCCTGTGAGAGGCGGGAGTGGGCACATTTGTGGTGTCTTTGTGTGTGTATGTGCTGGTCCTGAGGCTTGGAGGTAAGAATCTCGGGGACTCAGTTGGTGGAGCACCAGCAAATGAGTGAAACCATCAGGTACTGCATTCCAGCCCCGGTCTCAGGCCAGGAAGAGTCTCATGGATTTTCTTGCCAGGGCTGGCTTTGAGTTGTGATCCCAGGACCTCAGCCTCCAGAGGAGCTAGGATTACAGGTGTGAGCCACAGGCGCCCAGAAACACTTTGGAGTATTTCTCGCTGTTTTGCAAGCCTGAAGACATATGGTGGATCTGAGCCGCCCATCTGCGGGGCCAGTGACCCTGGCAAAGGTCATGATCATCTGTGCGGGGTCTACACCAGGAGGAGAGCACCCTGCTTGTGATGTGTCTATCCAGCCAGGCATCTGCTGCGCCCCCTTCGCTCCCCCTCCCCCTCCTACTTTGGTTTCTACCAGCCCTGAGGCCCAGGCCCGCTCTGTCCCTCAGGACAGCCCTAGCTGCTGTCATCTGAGCCTCACCCTCCTGTGGGGCTCCTGTGTGTATGGACGCGCTCACCCTGGCAAGTTTAGGGTTCTCATCAGCATGGTGACAGACCTTGCTGTGGCCCGGATGACATTCTTGCCTGTGTTATGTCCTAAGCACTTGGTGCCATTGGATCAGTCATCCACGCCATCGCTTTCTTAGGAGTTTATCTAAACGTGAAGCCCAGGGCAGACATGGCCTTCTCCTCTTGACCCTGGCTGCCTGCTGGGTGCTGGCCACTCCCGCCCCACAGCACCTGCCTTGTGTCCATCACAGAGCGGCGGGCCCATGACCAACCCCACATCCCTGGTCACACAAGACAGTTTACACACACACACACACACACACACACAGACCCATCCCCACCAGCCTGGGGCGGGGACGCTGTCTCTCTCAGCCTGTTTCTGGGAGAGAAGTTGGGTGACGGTGGGGAGCTATGAATTCAGCAGCTGCACCCCACTCCTGAACGTGTCTGTCACTGGTGTTGGTGTTGAGTCACTAGCCAGATAGTTTGACAGAGAGGAGGAGAGAGGTCAAGCCATGTTTTCCCATCTCAGATACACTGCCAAACGTCATTTGTGTGAGAGCTCTATTTTTTTTCTTTTTTTTTGGGGGGGGGGTCCGGTCGTGGGGCCTGAACTCTGGGCCTGGGCGCTGTCCCTCAGCTCTTCAGCTCAAGGCTAGCGCTCTACCACTTGAGCCACAGCACCACTTCCAGCTTTTTTCTTTTTGCTTATGTGGTGCTGAGGAATCGAACCCAGGGCCTGGAGCATACAAGGAAAGCGCTCTACCACTGAGCCACCTTCCCAGCCCTATTTTTTTTTCTTTTTTAAAAATTATCCCTAGAAAGGTGATGTACAAAGGGATTACGGTTACATAAGTCAGGTAAAGAGTGCATTTCTTTTTGGACAGTGTGACCCCTTCCCTTGCTCTCTCCCAGTTTTTCCCTTCCAACCCCACCCACAAGTTGTAATGTTCATTTTCAACAGTGTCCAGTGAGTGCCACTGCTGCAGGTCTACCCTTTGTCCCTCCATTTCTGTGCCTCCCCTTACCCTCCCAAAGACAAATACACAACAAATAGGAACGAAACCAAAAACAGCACAAAAGAAAAAAAAATCCTCTTGTTTTCATTTCCTGGAGTTCATTGTGATAAATATTATTTTGTTCGATCAGAGATGCACATAGGCACTGCTGAAAGAGAAACAGGCACTTGTATAGATTAAACATTCCTAAAACTTCCAGGCAAATAGGAAAAGGACCCAAAATCTAGCCCCAGTTCGTGTAAACTGGAATAACCTTTGGCACATAAACACTAGCTTAAGTTTGCTGGATTAATTTCAACCGGCACATCTTCCCAGTTTTCGGCATCCAATATATACCCAGAAACACACTGGTGCTCTCCCTGGGTCTGCGGGTCCCGGGAGCTGCTGATCTCCTCTGGATGTCTAATACGTGCACGGTGGTCCCCTGCCTGTCACCTCGCACATAGACACGCAGTAAAGGGAACAGGAAATAAGTTTAAAAAAAACCTGCCAGGTCTCTGCTTTCCTGACCTTGTTGCAAACCGTCCCCCAGGGGAAGTAACTTCAGATCATAACTAGCTCTGTTTAAAATCACGAAATGTGTGTGAAATTTTCCTAAGTAGCGCACACATGATTGTTAAAAACAGGAGCACTAAACAGATGTCGGTAGAACAAAACTTGGCGAACAACCTTCTCAACAACTGTGTTTTGCAATAAGTCTGCTTCAGAAATCATTTCCCATTCTGAATGGAACATAACGTATGCACGTCTAAAATAGCCCGGTGAAACCCCCGGGTACAATGAATACACCTAAAAAATGAATGTAAAACAGGCTCCCTTGGCAAAGGTTGACCAAGAGGATGAATGAGGATGAAGATAGTCCATGCGGTTGCTTTAGCATCTATAAAATTCCAACAATGAAGCCTGCTGAAATTGTTTGAAGAAGGGGTGTAGATTGGGGGGAGAGTGAGGGAAGACATGAGGTTCGTCAGGCTCCATTGTTCACATGTGTAGAACTCTCTCTCTCTCTCTCTCTCTCCACACACACACACACACACACACACACACACACACAACCTCTCCTATGTAACTGTGTTTGCACAAAATAAATGTTTATCACATCTTTAAAGTTATATACTAAGTTAAAGTTATATCACACCTTTAAAGTTATATACTAAGTTAAATATCTATTCATTGTACATCTAGATCACTTGAAACATTGTAAGTTGAAGTGCATCGAATTCTTTCCCTTTCCTTCCTTTGTTTTTCTTCTTTTCCTTTCCTTTCCCTTTCTCCCTTCCCCCCTCTCCCCTCTCCCTCCCTTTCTCCTCTCTCTTCCTTTCCCCTTTTCTCCTTTCATTTCCCTTTCTACCTTATCCTCTTTTCCTTCTCTTCCCTTTTCTTCTTGACCCTCCCCCTCCCTTCCCTTTTCCTCTCCCTTGCCCCCTCCTGTCTCCCTCCTCCCCTCCCCAGCCCCCAGCAGAGCCTTTCCCTAAGTGCAGCACAGTTCCTCCCAAGTCTGGATCTTTTTGTCTTTTTGATGGGCTTGTGCAGGCTAGGCGAATCTCCTGTCACTCAGCTATGCTCCCAGTCTGACTTTTGGCTTATTACTAAAGCTAAGGTATTTGGGTTTGCTCATAAACACATCTGTTCCACAGTAAAAAACTGAACTACAGGGAGCCACGTGTTTGTAGGAATGGTGACGAGGCATATTTGAGGATGTGCCCGTCTATAGATAGAATGCTAGCGTCATAGCTTGCTGCTGTTTGCTTCCAAGTTTCCACCTGGATATTAGACTTATGAAGAGTTATAAGTCAATATATGTAATTAAAACAGCCAAAACTATTAAGAATGCAAGAAAAATAAAGCATGGTTTTGGTAAGAAGAGCCACAGGAATGCTTTTTGTTGTTGTTGTTGTTCTGGAAAATGAACAGGTCATGCATGGATCTAATATAAAGGTTGCTTCAGAAATAGGAAGGAAGGGAAAAAGAAAACTAATGGTCATAGAAAGCTGGCAAGAGATGGAAGGGAGAGGAAAACCTTATGTGGTCAAGTTTCCTAAAACAGACTTCTGTTAGCAGGGTACTCGTGGCTCAGGACTATAACCCTAGCTACTAAGGAGGCTGAGATCTGAGAACCACATATGAAGCCAGCCCAGGCAGGAAAGTCAATGAGACACTTATCTCCAAATTAACCAGTAAAAATCTGGAACTGGAAGCGTGACTCAAGTGGTAGAGTACTAGCCTTGAGCAGAAAAAGCTGAGTTCAAACCCCAGTGCTAACAAAAATAAAGGGGGAAGGGGGAAACAGAAAAATGAGTATTAATATCACGAGTAAACTGATGTGGTCTGGTCTGAGTTCAATGGTAAAATGCCTGCACAGGACCCTGGGTTCCATCCCCAGCTCTGAAACAAATGACTATAAAAAGTAACTGGGGCTGGGAAGGTGGCTTAGTGGTAGAGTGCTCACCTAGCATGCATGAAGCCCTGGGTTCAATTCCTCAGTACCACATAAACAGAAAAAGCCGCAAGTGGTGCTGTGGCTCAAGTGGTAGAGTGCTAGGCTTGAGCAAAAGAAGCTCAGGGGCAGTGCCCAAGCCCTGAGTTCAAGCCCCAGGACTGGCAATAAAAAAAGAAAAAAGTAAATGGATGCAAAGCTAGACTTTCTACTTCTTCTTTTACAGTTTTCCTGCAGGATTGGCTTGATCTTTTTTTTTTTTTTTTCGGTTGGTCATAGGGCCTGAACTCTGGGGCCTGGGCACTGTCCCTCAGCTCTTCAGCTCAAGGCTAGTGCTCTACCATTTGAGCCACAGCGCCACTTCCGGCTTTTTCTGCTTATGTGGTGCTGAGGAATGGAACCCAGGGCCTCATGCATGCAAGGCAAGCACTCTACCACTGAGCCACCTTCCCAGCCCCTTATTATTAATTTTTTAAAATATATTTTTATTATCTTCAAGTAGTTATGCAAAGAAATTGCCATTCAACAAAGCAGTTAATAAATATAATGCATCTTGATCAATGTTACCCCTTACATCATTCACACTGGCTTGATCTTGATATGAGATTGTAAGAGAATTTTCTTCAACCTCTAAGAAATCTGCCAAAAAAAAAACACAACAACCACCAAGATTCTGTGTTATGAGAGTAGTTTCCTGAACTTATGTTATCCTTAATACTTAAGAGAACTGACTTCTATTTAAAGTTCTATGGCTTTTTGAAAATTGTATAACCTTTCATACTTGTCTTTCAAATACTTAGCTATTGTCCTGATAAAATTACGTATTGTTATTTCAGAATGATCTGTGATCTTCTTTAACCAAGTGTAATACTTTTGCTATTTTGATAACTGTCCAAAAATCAGATTCCAAATTAAACCTATTTTTGTCTCTAACACTGGAATTTTCAGATGCCCCTCTCCTTTAGAATATTTCAAAAGAACTCACTAATTTTCCCTCTAGAGGATAGTAAACTATTTACTTGCATGAGAAGGTTATCAAATAAATGGGTAAATGCATTTCAAATCATAAAGCATTCTAAAACTCTATATATCTTGTATTGTTATAATTCAAATTATTTTCTTACAATGTGACAGAAATGACAAGATTTCCTGGCTGGATAATAAGCTCTCCTCTTTTTTTTTGGGGGGGGGTCCGGTCGTGGGGCCTGAACTCTGGGCCTGGGCGCTATCCCTCATCTCTTCAGGTCAAGGCTAGTGCTCTTACCACTTGAGCTACAGCGCCGCTTCCGGCGTTTTTTTGTTTTTGCTTATGTGGTGCTGAGGAATCGAACCCAGGGCCTCAGGCATGCAAGGCAAGTGCTCTACCACTGAGCCACCTTCCCAGCCCAAGCTCCCCTCTTGATTATCTGAAGTTAGTTGTATTCTAATCCCGAGTGTCCATCTTCAAAGAGAACTGGGAGCAGGGCACTGCTTGGCACAGGTTTCTAATATGATTATGGTGACAGTATCAAACTGGGTACAAATCTCCACAATTCTAACCATAACTGACAGCAATCTGAAAACATTAAAATTTGTAGACAGAGCTGAAATTACTTGATTCTCCCAGAATGGGAACACAATTGGTATTCATATTTTCAAATCAATATTTACCTAAATTCAAAAAAAATCACTTTAACTCGGTACCTGCCCTATAGGTTGAATAAGGACCCTCACTTTCAGGGAGGGCCAGAAAACCTAAGAATATGTGGGGGGCTGGCACGCTGGAAGCTGACACCTATAATCCTCGCTGCTCAGGAGGCTGAGATCTGAGGATCAAAGCCAAATCAGGCAAAAAAAAAAAAAAAACCTGTGAGATTCTTATCTGAAGTTAATAGTAAAAAATTGGAAGTAGAGCTGTGGCTAAAATGGTAGAGTGCCAGCCTTGAGTAGAAAAGAACAGAGTGTAGGTGAAACCCCAGGATGCACACACACACACACACACACACACACTTTTTTCTTTGAGTACCTCTGAAAAGAAAGTTCCACTGGGCTACACAGGACTGCAGGTGGATGCTGGTGGGCAGCGGTGTTGGCCCGGCTTCCTGGCCTTCAAAGACTTAAAGTTTAATCTGAGATTCCTTATTAACGATGCCAGCAAAGCAGAGCTAAAGAGAACCTGTATGGTCACTGTCAGGATAACCATTAGACTAAGTCTGCGTTTCTCTTCTGGAATGGAACCCATCCTCGGGCTCTGCCCAGCCCTCCATAAATCAGGCCAACTTCAAGGACATTTTGAAACTAACATCAGTCTACTGTGATTGATTTGGGTAGAAAGGGAAATGACTCTAGAAGAAAATGACATTTCTACAGAAAACTAGTGTGCACCTGTTATTAGTGTTTTCTTGTTGCATTTAGGTGTCATTTTCGGTTTCCACAGAGGACTGACCCTGACTGAATTCTTCTAGCTGCCATCTTGGGGATGTTTCAGATGGGGGTCATAATTCACCCCATACCAGGACTGCAGGGACCTCGACTTCCACACGGATAATTGCTGGTAATGTTGAGTGGATTGCTTTGAGTGGTCCTTTAATAGAGACAGCTGTTCCTCCACACACGCCGCACCTCCCCCCTCTCCCCCCCCACGGCCCCAGCCCCCATCACCCATCTGACTCCCTATGGCACCTAGCCCTTCCTGCCACTCTGCATCATATACATTATATGCTTTGCTCATCTTGTGAATGGTTTAAGTCTCATATTTGTATCACTAAAATTGCTTTTTTGGTTGGTCGTGGGGCTTCAACTCTGGCCTTGTCGCTGTCCCTCAGCTCTTCAGCTCAAGGCGAGCACCCTACCGCTTGAGCCACAGCGCCACTTCCAGTTTTCTAGTGGTTCATTGGAGATAAGAGTCTCACCGACTTTCCTGCCCGGGCTGGCTTTGAACCATGATCCTCAGATCTCAGCCTCCTGAGTAGCTAGGATTACAGGCGTGAGCTAGGGGTGCCGGGCAATTGTTTGTCTTTCTAAGTTCTTTTTAGACAAGGTCTTGCTGTGTAACCCAGACTGGCCTTGAACTTCTGCTTCAGCCTCCAAAGTGATGGGATTATGCCATCATGCTCAGCTCTGAATTTGTTTTTCTCTTGTGGATCTGTGTCGTGCCAATTTATGTCACAGCCTAGCCAACAAACCAAGAAGGAGGGGCAGAAGGAAGCAAGGTGTTCTCCCTTACAGCTCATTCTTTGGAGAGCCCTCCCCTCCACAGGAATGTCTTAGCCATAGAAATCTGATCTAATTGCACCTACCCCCCTCCATGCACCCCTGCCCCAAGCTTCTCTACTGCCCCAAGACCTGACTTCAGAATCTTGCTCTGTCTCCAGCAGGACACCTCCTGCAGCCTGGCCTCTTCAGGACTCAGTGGAGCTGCCCTGGGATCCAGCCTTTCCTTCCTTAGGGCTCTTCTCCTGCCCCCTCTGCCTAGGACAGTATGCCCTCACTAGCCTTTCCTGAGGCCCCTTAATACCAACTGGGCTGTTTCTTGCTCCATGTGTGTCTGGAGACTATAGGAACCCTTCCTTGTGGGAGGAAGGTTGCAAATACCTAAAGCAAAACAATCACAATTACTGAACTGCAATCTGAACGGCAGTTTCCCCAAAAGAAACATCCGCCAGAACCTTCAAATGTGATCCTATTCAGAATTGGAGTCTTGGCAGATGTGATTAAGCCAAGGATCTCCTGAAGAGATCTCCTGGGTTCATCTGGTAGGTGTGGAGCTTTGATGACAAGTGGTTCGAGGAAATGTGGAGAAGAAGGCAGGGGGGGGAGGGGAAGAAGGTGTGTGTGGCAGAGACAGAGGCAGCGGGCACATCAACAAGCCAGCAAACACAAGAATGGCTGGCAGTCCCTGGCGTAGAGAAAGGCCCTGAATGCCCTTTCCCTTTGCGCTCCCTAAAGGAAGCCACCCCTGCCACACCCTGAGCACAGACTTCTGTCCCACAGATGAACACCAGTGAATTTGTTTGTCCATTTAATATTTAAAGGGCTAATTTGCTGCAATTGTGGGTCACCAACAGAGCACCTGCTACCAAGGGAAGCCCTTGAGTTCAAACCCTAACATTACCAAAAGAAAAAATTCTAAAGGCAATCATACCCTGTGGCCAGTGGCTCACACCTGTAATCCTAGCTGCTCAGGAGGCGGAGATCTGAGGGTAATGGTTCAAAACCAGCCTGGACAGGAAAAGTCCATGAGGCTTTTATCTCCCATTAGTCACACAAAAAAAACTAGAAGTGGAGCTGTGGCCCAAATGATAGAGCACCAACTTTGAGCAAAAAAGCTAAGAGGGAGTGCCCAGGTCTTGAGTTCAAGCTTCAGGATAAGCAAGCGTGCGTGTGCACATGCACACACACGCACACGCACACACACACACACACACACACACGTTTTTGAAGTGCTGGTCCCAGGATGAGTGGGCAGGCAGACAGCAAGCTGTCAGCATTTGTCTACATCACCTCCAAACAACCTGACTATGACCGGGGACAAGTAGCCAGCCAATGTGCTGTGTATAATCAGCTGTACCAGAGTCAGACAGAAACAAGGCTGGTGTAAACAGGGACCTAGGAGTCACCCTCATGTAATTACTCATCAACGTTTCTTCTTTCTTTTTTACTGTTGAAGTAGAACCATGAGACAATACTGTGTCTTAAAGTAACTAACGGCTTTGTTTCCACCGTATTGTAAATGAGTCCGTTATAAAATGGTGGCCACACACAAAACACAATGATGTTTTAAACGATTTTTTTTGTTTTACTTTTCGCAAACTCAAGTTTC
The DNA here is from genome assembly GCF_000151885.1 of Dipodomys ordii. NCBI lineage: Eukaryota > Metazoa > Chordata > Mammalia > Rodentia > Heteromyidae > Dipodomys > Dipodomys ordii. Next base: position 1,605,094 of record NW_012267222.1, on the reverse strand, counting down.
ACCGTGTCTACATTGTCATTTGTAGATATCTGTACACAAGTCATCCCTGAATTAGGCGACAGAAAATCATCTCCCACTGAAACAAATGTACAAGTTACTTTTATGCACTGGTAAAAATGTGCTGTTTGGGGGGCTCAGGGCTAGTGAGCCCTGAGTGCAGCAGGGCTTCCCTGGCCCCGCCCCCTGCAGCCCCCCCTCTCCTCTCAACCCTGTCTCCTCTTTTCATCTCAGAGACTGCCTGTGGTCAGCATTGTAGATCCATTCCTGGGCCTGGGTGGGGCCTGATCTATAAATAAACACAGATGCCACCCAGGTCGTGGGCAGATCTCTGCTGCACTGCTGTCTCCCTGCCCCCAGATCCCAGGCTACCAGAGAGCTGGCCCTCCCTGTGGCCACCCTGGCCCTCCCCACCCAGGAGTAGCACCTAGGACCAACAGCCATCACGGTAGGGGTCACTTAGCGGTGCCAGGCCCTTCCAAGCCCTTCGGATATGACAACTTGTTCACGGCTCTCCCCAACCTTTGAGGCAGACGCTGTTATCACCCTACTTTGTAGGTGGGTAAACTGAGTCTCTGAGCTGTGAACGTGGCTTGCCCACAGCCCAAGGGCAGAAAGAAGAACTTGGACTCCTGTGCTGTGACTTTCTGTCCGGAATGGCTTTGCAGTGGGGCTGCCAGCAGACTTAACAGATGGACACCTGTTCTCCACAGCCTCAACCAGGAAGACCACAGGACAGACGAAGCCCATGGCTGCCCCATGGCCTGTCCAGGAGTGTGTGTGACACTTGCCCCCCCCAGGCCCAGCTGAGCCCCAACTGATCAGTGTGCAACACCTTTGATGCTTTCCGTGCCTTTTAATATTATTTTTAAAATTACATCCATAAAGTCTTGCATAGCAAATTTCTAAACACTTTCCTGTTCTTTTCAAAGCAACGCTTTAAAAAACAAAAACGGGACAAATTAAAGGCACAAATTTCGGAACCAGCCAAGGGGTAATTTATTTTGTTTCCATTCACTCAATTTCCTCTGACGCGAATTATCGAGGTGAAACAAATAAACAACGACGATAGTAAATTTTTAAAAACTCAACAACAAAAAAATCAGGTATTATGTTAATGAGACGCGGGTCCCAAGGGTCCACGGGGATACAGACTCCAGCCCAGCGGGGAGCCAAGGGGTTGGGGTCGGAAGTCGGAGGTGCACTCTTTTCTGACCCCTAGCTGGCGGGCCTTCCGGCCGTCTGTGCCCCCAGACGCCTAGGTGTGTGCAGACTGGCTCCTTCCGAGCCACTGGGTAGGAAGGTAAGAAGACCAGTTTCCCCCATCCTGAGGGCGCTGGCGCTGGAGGAGGGCGAGGGCCGGGGGAGAACGAACCCGAGTTCCCTCTTCCGACCTGATTCCGTCCCCTGAGTGCGTTACCTTCCCCTTGGTCGGGGAGCAGAGGCTGGCTGGCAAAGTCAGGGCCCCGGGAACCGCAGGGCGCCCAGCCGCACCGGACGCGGGGCAGG
>NW_012267222.1:1584716-1602668 GCF_000151885.1 Dipodomys ordii | reverse complement strand
TGGACGCGGGCGGGACGCGATCGCAACCTTCCGCAGGTCCGAGGGCGGCAGCCGGGCTGGCCGGAGCCTAGTGGGGGCGCCCCGGGGCCCGAGGGCTGACACCCGTGGGTGCAGAATCCCGGGGGACGATCCAGATGCGCGCCCGAGCCCAGAGCGGCGACCCCGGGGCCCAAGGCTGACCCCGGTGCGCACAGGAACCCAGGGGGTCGACTCCGGTGCGCACTCCGCGTGCGACGCCCCTGCCCCCCCCCCGCGCTCTCTCTGGAGGCCCCAGGCGCCCCATCCTCAGGAAGCCCAAGTCCTCCCGCGTCCCGCACTGCGGAGCCTTGGAGTCGGGGTCAGAGGGGGCCTCAGCTGGTCGCGTCCACGCTCGCTGTGGCCAACGGAGCGGACCAGGGTGAGGACGGCGGGGCGAGTCAGAGAGGACCACGCCGTTCCCGCGCTGCCCACTGCGCTCTCCGCGGCGCCACGGCCCCCAGGAATCTAGGGGAAACCCCTCCCCCCTGCCAAGGTCTCCCTCTAGGCCCGAGGGAGTGAGTCTTGGTGTGGACCCCGCAGGACCGTGGCCCCATCCCGCTTCCTCCCGTGCAGTCTGCCCAAGGCCCCAGGGGTTCGGGTTCTCGGTTAAGGGGCGACACTGGCACGCGTGAGCTGCGCAGCGAGAAGCTTCGGGGAGGCGGGGACTGTTCTGACCCGACGCCGCTGTCCCCAAGCTTCCTCCGGCGCCCGGAGTTGGGGGCCTCTGGGGCCTCGTCCTGGCAGGCCCGGCCTCCGCGGGACTGGGAGACCTGGTACAGCAAAAGCGAGACTTCAACGGGGGTCTTACAAAACCAGGGTCTGGTAGGCAGGTACACCTGGAGCAGTCGAGGCAAACGTCTTATCCTCCCAGCACTCCGGGCTCCTCGGCTGGCTGCGTACTGCGAGGTGTGCCATCCTTCCTCACCCTCGCGGGATAGGATTCCCGCCCCCTGCGGGGCTTCGTTTCCCTTTCTTTACAATACTTAGTTGCCCTTTGTCCGTTGATCTCCCCCAGCCTTCTCTTTCCTGTGTGCCTGGGGACTCGGCGGGTGTCAGCAGGTCCTGGAGCGCGCAATCTCCTGGGCATTTCTCCCCAATGTCCAACGTTCTGCCTTAAAAACGGACCACAAGCACTTTTATTTCTTACAAGTGCCTTGCAAGTAATTTCGCAAGGACACGGAAAATCCTGTTTTATTTTCTTGATTTTCAAAAGAAATACTTTATAGGCAAACATTGGAGTCCCCGCGCTTCGCCGGGGCCCCTGACGTTCGGGAGACCCGTGGTCTGACTCTGCAGGTGGGGGGGGGATGGGGACCCTTGTCCACCTGGCTGGGCGGCCACGGTCGCATTACTGTGGCTGCCGAACGCGCTGTGGGCAGGGCCGGCTGGTGAGACCCGCGCCGCGCCGCGAACCCACCTCAGCGGGCTACAGCCCGGCTCGCCCGCGGTGTGTTACAGAGACGCACACCACGCCGGAGGCTGGAGTGGGCTGGGGACGGAAAAAGGCTCATCGTACTGCCTGCTCGAGGCGCGCACAGACCCCACGTCTTTGGGGGTGTTGGTTACACCCCTGGGGAGCTTGGGGAGGGGGCAGGCGCTGGGAAGCGCTCGACTGTCAGAACGCAGTGTTCCAGGCTGCAAAGGCGCTGACAGGGCCCGCGGATTCCACGAAGGGCGTCGTGCGCACGCGAGTGGCAAGGCCCGTCCCGCGAAGACCTGGTGTCTGGAATGGATTCGACATCCAAGAGGGAACCTGAAGTTCGAAAGCCAAGCCCCCGCGCAGGTGCTCGGTCCCAGGTCCCGCAAGCGCCAAGATCCCAAGCGGGAATCCGGCCGCGAGAATCCGGCCCCAGGCGCCGACCTGACTCGGTCCTTCTTCAAGCACCTTGGAGTCCAGATTCGCTCGAGGAATGAACAGGCGGGAGCGGGTGATGCTCTGGTTCGCGGCGCTGGCTCAGCGTCAAATTCGTTCCATACCTGTTCCGAGAAACTCTGGAGGAAGAGATGACCCCCTCCCCCCAGGAATAAACAAAAGCTGGGTGTCCTGGCTCACACCTGTAATCCTAACTACGGAGGAGGCTTAGATCTTAGGGTCGTGGTTTCAAATCAGCCCAGACAGGAAAGTGTACGAGACTATTATTTCCAAATAACTCCCAAGTAAAGACAGAAGTGGAGCTATGGCTCGAGTAGTAGATCGCCAGCTTCGAAGAAAAAGCCAGAGGACAAGCCCAGGCCCTGGGTTCAAGCCCCAGCACACACACGCGCGCGCGCACACACGCACAGAGAACCCAAGCAAAGCAAATGTTATGCATCACATATAACATGATACGTGTAGACACTATATTAAATATATGTGATGACCTACGTGCGCGTAAATATTTACACACGTGTGTGTGTATGCACACATAACCACGTTGATTACGCACACATAACCAAATTTAACCAGTTCCCTGTTTAATTTGAATTTCAGGTAAGCGAGACCTATTTCAGTCTGAGTTACGTCCCAGGTCACTAAAAGTAGTCACTGTTTATCTGAAATTCAAATTTAGCCGTCGCCTCCCGCATCCAGTCTGCCGCCCCAGCTGGGGGGGCTGGGGGGGGGGCGCGGGAGGCCGGGAGGCGGGCCCGTCCCGCCCGGGGCGGGGCTCAGGAATGCGTCCCCCCCCCCCGCCCGCGGCCTCCAGTCAACGCCCTAAGCGCGGCGCGGACTCCCGGCCCCACAATGCAGCGCGGCCGCCCTGCGCGCCCATTGGCTGCGGCTGGCTTCCGCCGCCTCACTTCCGGGGCCGCGGCCGGCGGCGGTCGGAGCCCGCGCGGCGGCAACCATGAACTTCTCGGAGGTGTTCAAGCTCTCCAGCCTGCTGTGCAGGTTCTCCCCGAACGGCAAGTACCTGGTGAGCGGCGGCGGCGGCCCCCGGCGCGGACCCGCGGCGCCGGGAGCCGGGCGGGCGGCTGAACGGAGGCGCCGGGCTGCAGAGCTCCGCGGAGCGCGGGGAGGGCGGGAGCGGAGCCCGGGGCCGGGGGCGGGCGGGCGGGCGGGCGGGCGGGGCCGGCGGGGACCCCGGCAGGCGCAGGTGCCTGAGTCCGGGGCTGAATCCCGGAGCAGGTGTCGGGGGCCGGAGCGGGACCTGGGCTTGCAGACCTGGGCAGATGCCCTTAGAAGGTGCAGACTCGGCCGGTCCCAGGGCCGGAGGGGGGCCCGAGCGGTGCCCTGGGCAGGGGTGAGACCCGGGCAAGGGCAGATCGCCTAGGTAGGCGTCAAGGGCCCCGGGGCCGGAGGGGAAGCTAGGCAGCGTCCAGCTTCCTTGCACAGGCGAGTGAGGTCAGAGCAGTCCAGGGGGATGAGGAGGTGCTGCTTGCTTGTAACTGGAGGGTGTGAGCGTGCCAGCCCACTGTTACTTTGTCACAAAGGCACATGTATCATTTCCCTTGCTGCAGACTGATTCCCGGTGGGCTGCTTCCCTACCCTGTGTCCTCAGCACACCGGAATAAAGGATTAAATAACCAGCAAGGCGAAGAAGAGTTTGTCAAGACTATAGTTTTTTTTTTTAAGCTGCTCCTTCCAGGAGTGACAGGAAAGTGTTTAAATCACTGAGCAGTAACTCTGTTTCAAGAAATACCAATGTGATCAATGGTGTCGTTTGCAGGGGGAGGAGGAAGGGGGTGGGTATGTGACCCTGGAAAGCCATTAAGCAGAAGAAAAGCCTCACAAAAAAAGTATGCTTTGAAGCCAGGCGTTGGGGGGTAAGCCTATCTACTCAGGAGGCTGAGATCTGGGGATATTGGTTCAGAGCCAGCTTGGGTGGACAAATCTAGTTACCCAGCAAAAAGCTCAAAAGAGTTCAAGTCCCAATACCACAGGGGAAACGTGCTTTAGTTTATCTATCCACTGTTTTCTGTTAACCGGTCACAGCTTTTTTTTTTTTTTTCTTTTGTCCAGTTTGAGCTTTTGTTGTCATTCCTGTTACCTTTGCCCAGGTCTTTGAGATCTCAACTCTCAAGTTTCATGTTTACTTTCTTTATAGAAAGTTATTCTAAATGGCATACAATAGCATTCAGCTACAAAAGTAGAAAATTAACCTAAATGGCACCCTCAAGAATTACCATGTTTTTCAAGGTGCCCCTCCACAACTGTTTATAAAAGTTTCAGCAAATAAGAGGGTTTTTTTTTTTTTAACTTGTGTGTCTAATTTTGGTGCTTTGGGGCTTGTACTCTTTCAACATTTTGGCACTCTGGTTATAATCTCTTACTGGAATTGTATGTGTGTGTGCCCACATGCACGCTGGTCCTGAGGTTTAAACTCAGATCCTGGGCATTGTCCCTGAGTTTTTGTGCTCAGGGCTGGTACTCTACCACTGCCACAGCTCCACTTCTGGAATTTTTGGTGGTTAATTGGAGATGAGTCTCCTAGACTTCCCTGCCTAGGCTGGCTTCAACCCACAGTCCTCAGATCTCAGTCTCCTGAATATCTAAGATTACAGGCATGAGCACCAGTACCAGGCTTATTTATTTTATGATGATTGTTTCACTTGTATAAATTTATAGAGTACATGTGATAATTGAATACAAGTATGCGCGGCGTGATGATCAAATCGGTAGTAGTCTAAAACTTAGTTTGCAGGTTCCAGCGTTATCTTTGTGTCACTTATCTTGTTTGGGGGAGTGTGTGGTGGTTGATAAACACAAAGCTAAGTAGACATTAAGTGTCTGAGACAGGGAAGGAGCCGGTCTCTGAGTACAGATCAGTGCTGGCGTTCTGGGAGCTCCCCACAGATAGCCTTGCTTTCTTCTCTTCTCCTAGGCTTCCTGTGTCCAATACCGGTTAGTGGTCCGGGAGGTGAGCACTCTTCAGATCCTGCAGCTGTACACCTGCTTGGACCAGGTTCAGCACATAGAGTGGTCAGCAGACTCCCTCTTCATCTTGTGTGCCATGTACAAGCGTGGAGTCGTCCAGGTGCGTGTGCTGTGTGCAAGCAGAGTGTCGTCCAGGGATGTGCTGTGTGCAAGCAGGGCGTGGTCCAGGGATGTGCTGTGTGCAAGCAGGGCGTGGTCCAGGGATGTGCTGTGTGCAAGCAGGGCGTGGTCCAGGGGTGTGCCTTGTACATGTGGGCAATTAGCCACGTATGTGCCGTGTGCAAGTGGAGGGTTGTCCAGGGGTGTGTGTGTGTGTGTGTGTGTGTACTATGTACAAGTGAGGAATTGTCCAGATGTGTGCTGTGTACAAGTGGGGAGTCATCTAGATGTGTGCTGTGTACAAGGGGGGGGTCATCCAGGTGTGTGCAAGAGTGTGTGTGCCATGTAAAGTAAGGTTTATGCAGGTGTGTTTGCCATGTACAGTGGGCTCTTGCAGGTGTGTGTACTGTGTACAATGGGCTCTTGCAGGTGTGTACTGTGTACAATGGGCTCATGCAGGTGTGTGCTGTGTATAATGAACTCTTGCAGGTGTGTGTTGTGTACAGTGGGCTCTTGCAGGTGTGTGCTGTGTCAGTGGGCTCATGCAGGTGTGTGTGCTCTGTACAGTGTTGGTCATGGAGGAGTGTGTGTGCTGTGTACAATGGGCTCATGCAGTTGTGGCATGCACAGATAGAGACTCTGCAAGTATGTAATACAGGCCATATTTTCAGAGGCTCATACAGGTACTCTGGTGAGGATAGTGTTCATATTTAAGAAGGACTGATTTTCCTGTGTGCCATTTTGTTTTGGAAAAAATGTACTATTCAGTTCCAATTGGTGTCTTTTAAAGCTACAGTGTTCTAATAGTTGAATTGAAATACTTGTAAAATGAGAAGTCTTAGTTTGCAAGCAAATGCAAACACAAGTGTTTACAAAACGCAGAGCTGCACCTTGGACTTGTATGTTTTAGGAAGTACTACCAAAGTACACCCAAAGCCTAACTGGCTGTGATCTGGGCTGGAGGCAGTACACTGCTCTGAAGGAAATTTCCGCAGAAGGAAGCGGCCAAGCAGTGTCGCTGCTGCAGTGGATCTGGCCCCAGCCTTTCGGCTAGAATTTCACAGTAGTTCTCCTTTTACTGTTTGTTGTTGTTGTTGTTTTGCTTTTAGTGTTTTTGCCAGTCCTGGGGCTTGAACTCAGGGCCTGGGCACTGTCCCTGAGCTGCTTCTACTCAGGGCTAATGCTCTACCACTTGAGCCACAGCGCCACTTCCGGCTTTTTCTGTTTATGTTGTGCTGAGGAATCCAACCCAGGGCTTCATGCATGCTAGGCAAGCACTCTACCACTGAGCCGCATTCCCAGCCCCTCATTTGATCCATTTTGAAGCTACCCTCCCCTTCCCCCTGGGTGGAGAGAGGTGGTCAGTGTCAACCGTGCTTTCCCTCTCGTGAATCTAGGTGTGGTCTCTGGAGCAGCCGGAATGGCACTGCAAAATTGACGAGGGCTCCGCAGGACTTGTGGCTTCCTGTTGGAGCCCAGACGGACGCCACATTCTGAATACAACCGAGTTCCACGTGAGTGAGTCTCCACCCACCCCCTCATCCCCCACCCCGCCCTTTCCTCCCCCCTGGGTCCTGTTGGCATGCAGCACTTGGTGTGTGGCAGCCCTTTGCCGCCCTCAGCAGTGTTCTGAACCCTCCTACTCCCCCCCCACCCCACCGGCCCTTGTCCTGTTGGGAGCTGTCCTCAGTGGAGTGTGGCCCGGGGAGCACTGTCCTTCCAGTAGTTCACAGGAACTGATAGAGGTGGCCAATATGTATATTTAGGTTTTGTATATTTAGTTTTATGTATATTTAGCATACATATATTTAGTTTTTGTTTATTTTCTGCCAAGTGCATGCTCAATTCCTCCTCTTCCTTCCCCGGCAGCTGCGGATCACGGTCTGGTCCCTGTGCACCAAGTCTGTGTCGTACATCAAGTACCCCAAAGCTTGTCAGCAGGGTGAGTCGTCCGAGCCACTCAGATGCACAGCTTTGCCGTGGTTCTGGGACCTTCCACCCTTTTGACATGGAGAGCTTCAAAGTAGCTCCAACAGCATGCTACACGTGCATCCACAGCCCCTCAGCCCTGGGTGACCTCTCGTGAGACTCCTGGACATGCTAAGTCTGTACCTGGCCTCTGAAAGACAGAGGCCCCACATTCACCATGGAAGATGCTTGGCTCTCGCAGAGCTGGGGTCAGCTGTCGGATCAAACTCAAGCTCCTCGCAGAGGGCTGGGTGATGGGGTCACTGGGCCCGGGGCCTCTGGGAGGAAGGCTTGGCTGGCCAAGCACACCTGGTGATATGCTGGAATGCACACCCCATCCTAGCTGATGTGCTCAGATCCCAGAGGCTGCGGGGACGGTGGTTTGTTCTTTGGCGGTGGCGTTGGGCTGCTAGCATCTCTCAGAGGGGACAGGCATTTCCTTAGTGGAACGAGTAGTTATTTTTGAAGCATGGAACTTGGCCTGGGGCTTTTTAAGCTAATGCAGAAGTGGGAAAAAAAAATTTATGGTTTGGCCAAAGTTTTTTCTGAGCATTTATCTTTAATTTTTAGTTTTTCTTGGCTAGGTGCCAGTGGCTCAAGCCTATAACCCTAGCTACTCAGGAGGCTGAGATCTAAGGATTATGTTTCAAATCCAGCCCAGGCAGGAAACTCCATGAGACTCTTATCTCCAGTCAACCACCAAAAAGCTAGAAGTGGCACTGTGGCTCCAGTGTTAAGAGTGCTAGCCTTGAGCACAAAAACTCAGGGACAGCACCCAGGCCCTGAGATTAAGCACTAGGGGTGGCACACACACACAGAGCCACACAAAATTAGTTCTCCCAAATAATAAAATGTGAAAGCAAAAATAATACAGTAAAAAGTTGACTTTTGTCTTTGAGACAAGGTCTCACTGGGTTGCCCAGCCTGGCCTTGAACCCAGAGCTCTCCTGCCTCAGGCTCCTGAGTGCCAGGATTCAGGTGTGCCCACCATGCCCAGCTTACAAGCTGACTTCCTCTATCCGAAGATATCTTTGGGTTTCCTACAATTTTATTTTAAATAGAAGTTGGTAATTCACAAGGCGCTATATTCTTTCCGGAAGATTTCTGAGACTCATGAGGGATCAGCTCATTTGATATGATTCAGAAACTCTGTGCGGAGTGTGTGTGTGTGCATGCACGTGTGCGTGCGCACCAGTCTCCTGCCCTTCGATGAGCCCTGTGGCCAGACGTTGTACTGCAGGCTGCATTCGTGGGTCTTCCTTTTCTTGACCTCTGCTTTGTTTTTCTTGTCCTTCCTTAGCAGTTACTGCTGTACTTTCTCTTGTTCGACCCTTTTTGCTTCCTTTTTTTTGGCAGGAATAAGTTTTACCAGGGATGGCCGGTACCTGGCGCTGGCCGAGCGGCGAGACTGCAGGGACTATGTGAGCGTGTTTGTATGCAATGACTGGCAGCTCCTCCGGGTAAGGCTGCAGGGGCGGGGGGCAGGGAGCAGGTGCCTCGGGACTCCAGGCGTGTGTGTGCAGCACAGAACCATAGGGCTTCCTGTCAGGGATGTGACTGACCGCCGTGCCCCCCCTCCCACAGCCATCAGTGCACCGCATTCACAAATAGGCACCGCACCAGGAGGAACACGGTTGAGCTTCACCCCTACTGAAGCTAGGTCTCTACACGTTGGGGGCTGCAGCACAGACTACGCTGCTCTGCAAGTGCGTGTGTCTGCAGATGGCAGAACCTGAGTACGATGCAATAATTAGAGACATGTGGGGAGGGAGGGAGGGAAGGACCAGTGTCGGAACAGGGTTTAGGCAGCAGTGGTCTCTGAGGAGTGAGGCTCACTGGGCAGAGCAGGTGGGGATGCTTGGGATGTGCAGGGACACACAGTGCACCTTGTCGGGTGGGCGCCAGGAGGCAGAGCCCAGGCTGGCCCTGCCAGTGATGCCTGCGCAGGGTGCAGGCCTGGGACACAGTTCCCGGGAAGGATGCAGACATTTCTGTGTGTAAAAATTAAATGTAGAACATTAGAAACGTCCGTTGTAACCTAAGGCAGGGCAGGGTCGGAGTCCTCAAGGGGTCTCCCTGTCTTCCCTTGGCAGCACTTCAACACCGACACCCAGGATCTCGTGGGGATCGAGTGGGCGCCGAACGGCTGTGTGCTGGCGGTGTGGGACTCCTGCCTGGAGGTATGCAGTGGGGCGTGTTCTCGCCCGAGAGCTTCCGTCTGCGTTTATCTGACGCTCTTGACAGCAGCGGGAGGGCAGACACCGCCTCACTTCCGGGGTGACAGGGCGCTGCCTCCCCTCCCGGCTCGTTCCAGTCTGCACCTCTCCACACTGGAGGCCCAGCCCTGGTCCTCCGCGTCACCCCGGCTGGCAGCGGGGTCTCGCTGCAGCAGACCCTCGGCGGTGCCGTGCTCCAGGCGCATGTGACGTGTGTCTGCATGTCTCCCCCCCCCCCCCGCAGTACAAGGTTCTGTTGTACTCCTTGGACGGCCGGCTGCTGTCTTCATACTGTGCCTACGAATGGTCCCTGGGCATCAAGTCTGTGGCCTGGAGCCCCAGCAGCCAATTCCTGGCAGTGGGCAGCTACGATGGGAAGGTGAGAGAGCGCGCGCAAGGCACAGACCACCTCCGGGGGGCCTGGTGGTGGCACAGGCACACAACGTCCGTGGTTCCTTCCCCAGGTGCGCCTCCTTAATCATGTCACGTGGAAGGTGATCACTGAGTTTGCCCATCCTGCTGCCCTCAGCGACCCCAAGATAGTGAGTCTGCCCTGCAGGTCTGCTCAGGCACGGGGGGTTGGGGCAGCCGCTGCCCCTTCACTTCGTGGGTGGTTGCCCCTGACACTTCCTGTCACCAGGCTCCCCTAGCCCCTACAGGCCCGTACTCTCCCTGCCTACCCCAGCCGCATGTCTCCTTGGTTTGCCCTGTTGCAGATCCCTGCTTTCTACAGAGGGGCCAGGGCCCTGCCAGAAAATTCTATATATATGTTGTGTCAGCCTCTACTCTGGGTTTCAGGCAGAAAAGAGCAGACAGACTGCTGCCTCTGCTGAGTGGGGACAGACAGGGAAGCAGGGCTGGAAGGCTGCAGTGGGAGCAGCCTGGGGCCCGTGGCAGAGAGGAAGCCCCACCTGGTGTCTGTCCAGCAGTGTTAGCGTGCCCCACCTGCTGACGAGACAGCAGGGAACAAAGACAGATGCTGCCTCCCTCTCAGAGTCCACCTGTCCAGAGGTAGCCCAGACCAGGACGGTGAGCAGCGGGGGCTGTGGGCCAAGGTGGGGAGCTGCCAGGACCTCCCCAGAGCTGCCCTTGAGCACCACATGGGAGGAGGGGGAGGAGGAGGTGCGGGGGGTGTGAAGTACCAGGAAGGCGGGTCTGAGGCAGAGTCTGGAGGAGCACAGCATGACTGTCTGAACACCGAGCATCGCGCATCTGTGTGCAGGGGCCCCGCTCGTGAAAGAGCCGACCCGACCTGGGGAGGTGCCGGGCTGAGCAGGGGCCACGTTGCTGCCCCTTCCTCCTAGTGAGGGTAGATCCTGCTACCATGCCAGGCCTGGGTGCCAGGCACCCTCCGGCCAGCCCACACATCCTCTGGCTTCTCAGTCCCTGGGTGCCAGGCACCCTCTGGCCAGCCCCACATCCTCTGGCCTCTCAGTCCGTTACAAACCTGTTGGTGGCCTCCTTGTGTCTCTCAGGTTGTGTATAAGGAAGCCAAGAAGAGCCCACAGCCAGGGCTGGACCACTTGGCCTTCCCACCGTCCCTCCCAGTGGCCAATCACCTGTCAGCTGCAGAGAGCAAGTGTGAGCAACCCACCCACGACTCTCCTCTTCCTGGGTGGGAGGAAGTTTGCTTGTTTTCTGCACGTATATGTGGCATATATGGTTCCTCTTTCCAGGTGCATTTTAGATCTGTTGTTTTCTGTACTAGAGATTGAGCCCAGGACCTGGTTTGTTCTTGCTGGCAGGCGCTATACCCGAGCCCTGCCCAGCTGTTTTGTTTTTGAGGGTCCTGTAGCTTTTTCCAGTGTGGCCTGGCCCTGCTGTCCTCCCTCCGCTCTTGAGCAGCTGGGTGCTGGGTGTCTGGTGTTCAGCCTCTGCCGCCCCCGCCCCGTCTCCAGGGGCTCGAGGGGGACTCGCTCAGAACACCCAGACACTGCTTATTGACTGAAAGCCCTGGAAATCCATTCGAGACAGCTGGTTCTCTGAGGCCAAGGTTTATATGGAAATTAACCCCCCCGAGTCTGGAGGGTGACTGGGCAGGGGCTGGACACCGGTGGCCTGGGGCCCATGCTTGAGCCCCTCTCTCTGCAGGGAGGGTACAATGAAAGCACCTGCCTACGCAGAGGAGGGGGGAGGAAGGGCTTTCTCATGGGCCTGTGGTAACCTGACCACCTCCTGCCGCCGCCACGAAGCCCTTCCTATAGCTGGAAGCGGGGAAGCCAGGAGGCTGAGTGGGGCCCAGCTAGACCGGAGCTGAGCGGCGGGGCGGGCGGGGGAGGCTGAGGGGCCCAGCTAGACCGGGAGCTGAGCGGCGGGGCGGGCGGGGACGTGCCCTCATCTGGGTAGCCAAGGCCATGGCTGGGGCAGTGGGCAGGGAGCTGCTGGCTGGCCACCGCTGTCCCATCTCTGCTGCAGGCCCTGCGTGTGGTGGCGCCCTTGCACCCCAGGGCACGTGGGCAGGCCTCCTACCGGCTGGGGCGCCTTCTGGTGGAGCCCGTCAGAGGTCGGCTCCCTGACTAGAAATGGGAGCTCCGTCCTCTCCTGCAGCCTCAGTCCTCCCTCCCTCCTGTGTTCCAGATGAGATTGCTTCGATGCCAGTGTCCTTGCAGACCCTTAAGCCCGTGGCCGACAGGGCCAACCCCAGGATGGGCGTAGGGATGCTGGCTTTCAGCCCTGACAGCTGCTTCCTGGCAACGAGGAATGGTCAGTGTGTGCTCACAGTCTGTCCGCATCACCATAGAAACAGCCAGCAACGATGAGGGCGCCCTGTGTGGGTCTGCTGACATAGCGAATGTCCTGCCTAGCAGCTCTGCTGTCAGTTCAGGGCCCGGCCGTCCTGCTCACTCCCATTGGCTCCTCAGGGAAGAGCTAGGGTCCAGGGCGGGGCTTAGGCTGGCAGCCTTTGTTTGCTCTGCTCCACTGCTGGTCCCTTTGACTGTCACACCCCATGCCCCAGTGCCTCCCGCCACGCGGGACCCGCGGGACCCATGCCATTGCTTGCTCTCTTGCAGACAACATCCCCAACGCCGTCTGGGTGTGGGACATCCGGAAGCTGAGGTTGTTCGTGGTGCTGGAGCAGCTGTCCCCTGTGCGTGCCTTCCGGTGGGACCCGCAGCAGCCACGACTGGCCATCTGCACGGGGGGCAGCAAGGTGTACCTGTGGTCCCCTGCGGGCTGCCTGTCAGTGCAGGTGCCCGGGGAAGGTGAGCGTCTGGGGGTGGGGTGGGGACCGAGCCACCCGCGCAGTCAGGCAGCAGGGAGCCCAGCGCAGAAACCTGCTGCTGTCCACAGCAGCAGTACTGACAGCAGCAGTACTTGACAAGTCCCTGCTGCCTGAAGCTTTCCTGGCTGGAGGTGGCTCTGGGTCTACCTGGCTCACCCACAGGCTGCCCTCAGAGATCCTGGCCTCTTGCTCTTCTAATCTCTGTCTCTCCCCAGGTGACTTTCCAGTGCTCTCCCTGTGCTGGCATTTAAGTGGGGACTCCTTGGCCCTCCTCAGTAAGGACCACTTCTGCCTGTGTTTCCTGGAGACCAAGGAGGGGGTCAGCCCAGCCCTAGGACAAAGGGATGGCCACGCATAGGACCTGGGCAGACCCCAGGCAGAGCTTGTACACAACCTTGCACGAGGGCAGGCTGGGGAGCCCTCCAGCCAGACTCCGGGCTGCTGATGTGACTCTATTTTTCTGTAGCAAGATTTCTGTAAATATGTATAGTATACCGCTGTAATTTTCATTATTTAAAATAAACACTTTTCAGTTCCTAAGACTACTGACCCTTGCTCCCTTCTCAGGCACGCTGTGGCTTAGACTCAGGCAGACCCCGCCTGCTGAGCTCCTCCCAGAGCTGGAGACAGCGCCCCTCTGCTGTAGGTCCTCTTCCAGCCACCAGCCACCGAGCACTCAGGACAGAGGGTGGCTGCTCCCTGCAGTGCAGTCTGCTCTGGAGGAGGGGCCCAACTCCCTGAGGCACACCCCCGAGGGGCAGTGGGTCAGTTATGCAGGGAGTCCTGAGTTCCTGGGTCTTGCTCTGCAGGGACACCCCTGGCCTGTCCAGCCCAGCTCCGGGCAGCTCTATGAAGTGCCCACTAGGCAGCCAGGCCAGAGCTCCACACAGTGAATCAGGACTCGCGTCTGGACCTGTGCTCCCCACTTGCCTGCCTTTCCACAGAGGAGCGAGCAGGACAGGCTGCACCCCCCCCCCCCCAGAGCAAGCGGACAGGCCTGCAGAGCTGCACACATGCCGGTGTGCCATTTTAACAACAGCAACTTCAAAAAAGGAGCAACGTCTCTGTGGTTCTAAATGTCTTTACTACACAACCAAAGCACAGGCTGAGCCCATGTGCACCGTCTGCATGCCCCAGCCTGACAGCCTGAGGCCCACAGCACTGGGAATGAGGACACAGACAGCAGCAACTGAATTTACTAAGTGCTTCAAGTGATGGGGGAAGCTGTGGATGCAGCCTTGGACACCACCAGGGAACGATGCAGAGGCTGCAGGAACAGGGTGTGTGTGGGAGGGGGACACATCCAGGAGGATTTCATGTGGCCTTTTATGAAAGTGCATCTTTAATAAGCAAACCTCCCAGCCCCCTTTAAACATGAATAGAACACAAACTTAGGATACATCTAGCTGTCAAAATTGTGTGCAAATAACGATCAATGGCGACTCCCTCAAGTTATAAATTGTGTTAAGGACTAACCTTTTATGCCTCGACAAGGTAACAATTATTCACACAATCTGGATTGATTCTAGAAAGAGAATGACTTTAAGCTGAACGTATTTACAAGACCTGCTGTTCACTAGGAGCTAAGCAGGCCTAGGCTGCATCTTGCTCGTGACCAGTCTGCTGACTGCTTTCGTATTGAGCTTAAAAAGTGGACTGGATCTCAGATACAAAGCTTAACGCCAAGTGTAAACATCTGTGCAGTCGTGCAGGCACCAAGACCAGGACCCTGCCACCGCACGGGTGGGGGCGGGGGTGGACGGCTACAAGCCACACTGGGCATGCTGGAGGGGCGGGGCTACCAAGAGTCTGGGACACGTGGAATCGGACTCAGGAACACCAGGGGCACGGCAGCTCATCTTTATACTTTTGTAAGCTCACATCAGCCGGCATCCGACATCTGACTAAATACATAGAATCCACTTGACTATTCTAACTGTGCTCTGACCCCTACACGACACCCCACCCCTGTGGCCCACGCCCCAGCCCACCGCCAGCCTCGGGGTGTGACCACCGTGTGACGCTCAGAAGCCTATTTTGCCTCTGGTCATGGAGTAACCCAGTTTGGCCTCATTGTTGATGAAGGACATCAGCCCCACATAGGTCTCAATGAAGAGTGGGCACTCCAGGACCAACACGCTGTTACCTTGTCCTGGCAAAGGACTTTCTTTCTGGGCTTTTTTGACAGCCTGGATCAACAAAGCCTTGAAGCTTTCCAGCTTTAAAGAGAGACAGAGGAAAAAAAATTACAATATAGCTTTAACTTTTAGGCAACACCAGAATCATCCATTACATGGAAAAAGTAGCATTTTGAGAATTTAAGCCCCTCTAAACTCCATAGTCACATGTGACATCCTGACGGGGGGGAGGGTCTAAGGAATGCATCACAGACAACCCATCCCCTGCACACACAAAGGGTGGGCAGGCAGAAGCAAGATGGCACAGGGCAACTACAGGGTGTGAAACCCGGGAGACAGCGCAGCGCCACCTGCCTAGCACCTCAGACGGGCACTAAAAAGGAGTATACTCTAAATAATCTTAAAGTGTGTAATAAACATATAAATCAGTATGGTCATACTGTTACCAGTATATTTCCTATATGTAACTGCACTGCTATGAGGACCTTTTGTTTTTGTGCAGAGCTGGGGCTTGAACCTGGAGTCTTAACATTTGCTGTACAAAATTTACAGTGAGGTTTGTTCGGCCAGCATCGTCACCAACAATCAAGGAATGTGTGGCCATGTGACCTGAGACAAGCCTGGCGTCACGAGGCGAGGGCCTCATGGTCTCTGCCCCCTCCCTTGCCGCTGTGGCCTCCCTGCTCTGACCGCATTGGTGCTGACTGGAGCGGCCATGGGCATACTGCACTTCCTGAGGGAGCAGCGTCGGCTGCAGCCCGGGGACCCCTCGCTGCTGCAGTCTTCACCGCGGTGCTCAGCGGGATGAGAGCAGCACAAACTTGCAGAGCCTTTACTAGCTCCTCATCCCCCACGATCAGGGGCAGCCCCCCCACCCAGGCTGCATACCACCTGACCCTCTTACAGCACAGCCCCTCATCAAAACGCAAGCCATGTCCTCCCTGTTAGCTGTGCTTCGTGCTCAGCAGCGTGCGGCACCGCGCTGGCTGGTGCTGGCTGACAGCGCGGGGGGTGCTGGCTGACAGCGCGGGGGGTGCTGGCTGACAGCGCTGGATGGTGCTGGCTGACAGCGCTGGATGGTGCTGGCTGACAGCGCGGGGGGCGCTGGCTGACAGCACGGGGGGTGCTGGCTGACAGCGCGGGGGGTGCTGGCTGACAGCGCGGGTCACTGCGGAGGGAGGGGCTGTGCGGCACCGCTGCCCTCCACTCACCTGGCACAGAGAGGCCGTCTTCTCATCCACCCCTGCCATCGGGTGCTCTATGAACGTGGCATAGGGCACGCTGGTGGACCAGGGGTTCCACCTGCTCATGAAAGAAGGGCGGCTCTGCTTGTCCCACTGGATGCGGATCCCAAAGCCTTCTCGCCTGAGGGAGCAGAGACGGCCGTCAACCGCGCACACAGCACGGGGGACAGGCAGAGCGTGGCTGCATGTCAGCGGCCACTACACCTCCAGGAACAACTGCTTTAAGAACTCCTTAGGTGTGACTAATTTTGTTCTCTTGGATACACTAAACTTCACTTTTATATGCCTATGAAATTGGAACTATATGGAGATTAGCGTGACCTCTGTGCAAGGATGACATGCAAATTCGTCAATCATTCCATAGTTTTAAAAAGACTCACAGCCAGGCATGAAGGGAAACACCTGTAATCCCACTTGGGAGGCCGAGACAGGAAGGAGGATCATGAGGTCAAGGACAGCCTGGACAGTACAGCAAGGCTTTGTATTCCCTCCTCCCGTAACCCCAAATGAATGGGAATATATTAATCTACCCAAGTGTTTTTGGTTTTTGGTGGTGGTGGTGGTGGTCATGGGGCTTGGGCACAATCCCTGAGCTTTTTTCTCAAGGCTAACAACTCTACCACTTTGAACCACAGCACCACTGCTGGTTTTCTGGTGGGCAACTGGAGATAAGAATCTGCACTTTGGGGCTGGGAAGGTGGCTCAGTGATAGAGTGCTTGCCTTGCATGCATGAGGCCCTGGGTTCCATTCCTCAGCACCACATAAGCAGAAAAAGCCAGAAATGGCGCTGTGACTCGAGTGCTAGAGCACTAGCCTTGAGCTGAAGAGCTGAGGGACAGTGCCCAGGCCCAGAGTTCAGGCCCCATGACTGGCCAAAACAAACAAAAAAAAGAATCTGCACTTTCCTCCTCAGCTGGCTTCAAACCACAATCCTTAGTTCTCAGTCTCTGGATTACAGGTGTGAGTAAGCCACTGGTGCCCGGCCGTCCCTGTAATGTCCTAATGAGTGTTGGCTAAAACTTTTCTAAAGGTGAAGTCTCCTGAATTCCCTGAATTCCAGTTATAGTTTGACGATGTGCTGATGTCTACACATTTCTCTTATTTCAGAAAACTCTCTTAAAGCATTGATCAGCTCCTGAAAATAAGTCATGAGATATTTTCAGATGTATCTAACTTTTGGCAATATCTATACATTAAAAAGTATCACCTTACTTTTTTTTCTTTTGAAAATCAACCAGTAAGGAATACAGCATGGCCATGTAATTTTCTCCTGGCTGGAGATAGAATATGCTTATGTGGGAAAGTTCCAAGTTTGCTTTTAACATATCAGCTCTGCTTCCATCTATCAAAGACCACATAAACCAATTTTACTGCAGGCCTAAGAGCTGAGGCTGTTTCCTGCCAGCACCCCTTTCACAGAGCCATCTGCTGCCCTCAAGTCACTAACCTCTATTTTAAGGGCCTTCCCATTACTCCTTGAAGCTGAGGGCAGACACAAGAGCACTGAGGAGGGCCTGAACGGTAAGGGGACTCTACCCTGACACCCGGGGACCTGGGCCCTCTGCATGTACTTACTTGTTGAGCGACTTCGGGGGAAACTGGAATTCCCCGTAGGAGATAGTGTCCACCGCACCCAGCGCCACCCTGACCACCTGCTGGCACTGAAGGCTGATGAAGTCGTATTTACAGATGAGCAGCGACTGGTCAGTGACCAGCACCAGCCTTTCCTTCTCGTTATTCCAGTGGTCCACCCTGGAGACCAAGACGAGTCAGATGGAGGCTATCGCAACGGCCCCCACCCTTCAGGACCATGGTCCGGCTGACTGGGGCCCACGATTCAGGGCAGGACGTAGAGGCCTTCCTGGGGGACCCAGGAAGGTGCCCCGGCCGCTCTGCCAGGCCGGCCGCTCTGCCAGGCCCGCCCCTCCACCCGAGCTCAAGCCAGCCCGCTTACTCGGTCAGCAGCCACACCCCCTGGATCTCGCCGTCCTCCACCGGCCGGACCACCGCACGGATCTCCTCCACCGCCTGCTCGATGGTGCCGGGCTGGGCAAGACCGAGCCAGAGATTACTCCACGCAGCCCGCCCCGGCCTTCCTTCCCCGGAGCCCTGGCCTCCGCCCTGGCCCGGCTTCCTCCCCGGGAGCCCCGGCCTCCGCCCCGGCCCGGCCTCGCCCCGGCCTGGCCTCCG
>NW_012267222.1:1576592-1584220 GCF_000151885.1 Dipodomys ordii | reverse complement strand
CACGCCTCGCTCGAGGCCCGCCGCGATTGGCTGCGTCCTAGCGGCCCCGCCCACGGCCGCGCTCCCCCGAGTGCCAGGATTGGCTCTGTCCCAGCCATCTTTCGCCATTGGCTCCGGCCCGCCGCCGTCCAGTCCCCACCTTAGCATCG
This sequence comes from Dipodomys ordii, assembly GCF_000151885.1. Classification (NCBI taxonomy): domain Eukaryota; kingdom Metazoa; phylum Chordata; class Mammalia; order Rodentia; family Heteromyidae; genus Dipodomys; species Dipodomys ordii. The sequence continues at coordinate 1,584,071 of NW_012267222.1, read as the reverse complement.
CCGGAAGCGACGGCGCTCAGACTACTTCCTGTTTACGGATCTGGAGGGGGCGGGACCGAGGCCGGTTGCCGGGGAGATGCGGGAGGCAGGGCGGAAGGGGCGGAGCCCCGCGCGGACCCGGTTTCCCGGGGGGCGGCGGCCGGCCTGCACCGGGAGCGACGCCCCTCGGCCTCCGCAGCGCAGACTTGGATGTCCGCTGGGGGCCCGGAGCCGTGCGGACGGCGGCGTCCTGCGGGGCGCACGGCCGCCTTTGGAGGCAGAGAAGGGAGCCCGAGGCGCAGGACGGATGCGGGCCGAGGGCGAGCACGGCCGCTCGCGTGCGCGGCCCGGCCTGGGTCCCGGCCCAGCTCCGTGAAGGCCGCCGGCGAGCGGGCCCGCGATGCAGGCCTGCCAGCCTAGCCGCTCCGGAGGCTGAGCCCCCAGGAGCGCGGTTCGGAGCCAGCCCGCAGCCAAGGCCGTGGGACCCCCATCTCCAGAGACCCACACAAGGCTGCAGCGGAGCCGTGCCCAGTGACAGAGCTAAGGGGACAGCTCATAGGCACTGCGTTCACACCCCAATACTGCGAGGGGGGAGAAGGGGAGAGACAGAGACAGACAGAGAGCTCGAAAGCTGCTGGCCCCAGTGCTGTCCTCCTTTGATCTACTGCCCCTGGGCCTGCATTGATGACAGTCTACTGTCGCTTCTGACTCCCTCTACCCCATCATGCCCCCTCGTATGCCTCCATGTCCCTCAGGCTTTCTAGAAACTTAGTCTCCCAGGAGACATCTTGTCATTCACCAGGGCTCACTAGATGCTATGTTCTCGGCTTTACCCAGTCGTCCTGTTCTGTGTGCACGCGCGTGAGTGTGTGCGTATGAAGGCGCATGCAGAATATTTGCTGGAGGGCTGGAACTGGAGATCCTGTAGAGGGGAGAGTAGAGACGTTCTGAGGGGTGGCAAACACGGAGGTGTGAGCCTGGGCCAATTCCAGGAGGCTGGCCTGAATGTCTGTGAGGGCAGATTCCATGCGGGCGCCCGAGCCCTCTGGGCATATGACCTGAACACCCATAAATCAGAGCAGCGACAAAGCGGGGACAGGTGACTTAGTGGATGAGACATGAACCCAGCATTCTGTGTGTGTCCTCAGCCACCCAGCAAAGCACCCCATGCTCTCTGTTTAAAACAGAAACTTTCTCACGCTTTCCAAGGCCCAAAGTTCAGAAGCAAGGGGTGGCCAGGGCCTCACAACCTCGGGAACTCTTGGGGATTTCTGGTACTGGCCTGTGGCTGCCTCTCCTGTCTCCCTTAGAGCCCATCTTCAGGGGATCAGCCTTGAAGACTCTTTTTCCAAATCAAGTCACCGCAGCACTGGGGGAGTCAGAGCTTGAATGTACCATCTTGGGAGGGGGACGCAACTCAGCCAGAACAAATGGGTCATTGAAAAGTTTCGGAGACTGTTTCGTGCAGGGAGCGAGTGGGGTTCCAGAGCCTCTCGTGGCTCCGTTTAGAGGCGGTTCCCACATTGGCCAGCAGGGGGCAGCATGCCCTCTGGGCCCACAGAGTGTGTTAAGCCCTAGATGGATGGAGTGGTTATCTTCCCCCAGAAGCCTGGAAACTTCCGCTGGGAAGAGTGGATTCTTAGTTTCCTGATGTTGTGACTAAGCAGTTCACAAGATCAATGGAAACCACTTTTCTTGGCTTCTGTTTTTCTGGGGTTTGGACTCGGGGCCTCACCCATACCACACCAGTACTCTTCCACTGAGCCATGCTTCCCGCCCGAGTTCTAGCTTTGAGGCCTGTCTGAGGGACACAGAGGGACCCAAGGTGCACTTCAGAGCTGCCAGCGTCTCCTCTCGGAACCAGGCACCACGCTGCCCGTGCAGGGCTCTGTGACAAGCTCCTGGAGGAGGTGCTGCACTTTGGACTGTGCTGTGGAGATGCTGTTTGACCAGAGTTCAGCTGTGTGGCAGCCCTGAGCTCCTGACCTCTCAATGATGCAATGTGGATCCATGAGAGAAGTAGAAAACCAAATCTCCACCTGGGATGGAAGGTCTGAGAGCCAGGCAGACCAGTGCTCCCCACTCCCAGAGGCATCTCCTCTCTGGGCTGGACAGGTGCTGACTGCCTCCTCTGTGGGTATCCGCTTCCATCCACTGCTGTACAGAGGCCCTCCATCTGATGACTGAGCCCAGAGACATACATCACGTAGGGCCTGCACAGAGCTGGCTCTTCCTCGGGCTGCCAGGCCTGTGGGCTCCAGTCTCTCCAGCTTGTGGCTCTCAGTCCTTCCTGGTGCAGTGGCCCTGGCTCCCCAGCTGCTTTTCCTCAGAGTCTGGCTCCACAGCTGCCTGCCTTCTCCCTTGTCATTGGACTTAGGGCCCACTCAGATGACCTGGCATGGCCTCATCCTGAAGTCCCCACATCCCTGAGACCCTTCTGTGTTTGTGAAAGTGAGGCCCTGGGGCTGTCCCTTCAATCTGGACAGGGCTGTCTCCTCAGTGCCCCGAGTGGGTGCTTTGCCCCCACTGGAGACATTCGCCCTTCCCAGACCCCCCCCTCCAGCAGCTCCCAGGGTAAAGGAGGAGAACGGGGAGATGGGGTGGCTGTGTCAGGGTGCAGAACGTGTCCATACGCTCAGATACCACATGGCCATTGGACGGTAGCGGTGCTCGGAGACCTGAAGCCCCACAGGCCAGCTGTTCAAGCACTGAGCAGGGGTCAGCTTCGAGGCGGCCACGCTACTTCCATTTTACAAATGAGGACAGGAAGGACCAGGAATAGAGTGACGGGTCCAGGCGAGGAGTCCCAGGCTGCGCACCAGAATCCTGTGACTTGTCATCATGCTGGCCAGTGTACGTCAACACGTGTGTGTGTGTGTGTGTGTGTGTGTGTATGCTGGTCCTGGCTTGAACTTGGGGCCTGGGCACTGTTACTGAGTTTCTTTTTTTTTAATTTTTCTCAAGGCTAGCGGGCCACAGCTCCACTTCTGGCTTTGGGGTGGTTAATAGGAGATAAGAGTCTCACAGACTTTTCCTGCTTGGACTAGCTTCAAATCACTGTCTTCAGATCTCAGCCTCCCGAGTAGGACTGCAGCTGTGAGCCACTGGCATCTGCTTACCCTGCCAGTGCCTGGCTCATTTTGGTTTTTCATCTGTGGTGGTTCAGAGGTCTAGAAATGAACTCGAAAGGGCAACAAGCATGGCTGACATGGCAGAGTGCTTGCCCAGCAAGCCCAGAGGCCCTGAGTTCAAATCTTAGCACCACATCCTGAGGAAAAGAAGGAAAGAAACTCGGAAATCAACCAGCAAGCTTCTAGGGCAGAGCTTCAGACACATGCCTCTCTCTCTAGAGAATATTCCAGATTTGTGTGTGTGCACGCCAATTCTGGAGCTTGAGCTCAGGGTCTGGGTGCTGTCTCTAAGCTTTTCCTGCTCAGGACTATCACTCTACCCCCTGGAACCATAGCTTCATTTCTGGCTTTTTTGCTGGTTGGTTGGAGGTGAGAGTCCCATGTACTCTCCTGCCAGGTTGGGTTTGAACCTGGATCCTCAGATGTCGGCCTCCCCTGGCACCCAGCTGTCCCCAATTCTTGCGGGGATGATGTTGGGCTCCCGGTCATCACTGGCATGCGGAAAGTCCAGTGACCTTGAAGGCGCTGTGGACACGTGTGTCTGAGGGCCTGCAGATGCCACTGGCGTCCACCACGCTGTCTCCCAGCCATCAGGAGTGCCTAGAACTGCTCAGACAGTGCAGTGCGCTGGGGCCGGCAGACCCCTGGGATCTGGGCAGCTAGAAAGGAGGTTTCGCCTTCCTCCTCGTGGGAGCCTCTCCGTTTCGGGCAGGCTTCGGGCAGGTTGCAGGACGGCGGCCCGTGGTGGCCCTGGGAGAGGACGGCAGCCATCTGCTTTGGAAATGAGCTCAGCGTTTGGGTCCCCTGCTCTCCCCTCTCCATGCGTGCTGTTTTTCTTCGGGCTAAAGATTATTTTTATTATTTCCAACAGAGACAGACACAAACATTGCCAAGTGCTTTTCAGGAAGGCTACAATGATTGTTGGCCACTTGTAAATATAGGACGCTGTCCACACCTCATGTCTGTCTGAGGGAGTCTTTAAACCAAACTGGGGTCACCCAGCACTGGAGAGTGGTGCCATCCACCAGACCTGAGGCGCGGCGGTGGGCCGGGGTGCAGAGGGAAGGCCGAGCTCCCGGTCGGGAGGCGGTATGCGGTCCATGAGCTGCGGTACTCAGCGCTCACAGCCATCTTCAGGATGCCACACGCTCAGGGACCAGACACCCCACAAGCACTTAGGAGTGCCACAGACAAGTCTGTATCCTGTAAAAGAATGGCACAAACAGATCCTAAGGAGGAGTCTGGACATTTGTCTCCAGTTTCAAGGAAGACCTTTGAATGTCAGGTGCCAGTGGCACTGTGGCTCAAGTGGTAGAGCACTAGCCTTGCATGAACGAGGCCCTGGGTTCGATTCCTCAGCACCACATAAGCAAAAAGAAAAAAGCCGGAAGTGGTGCTGTGGCTCAAGTGGTAGAGCACTAGCCTTGAGCTGAAGAGCTGAGGGACAGCGCCAAAACCCAGAGTTCAAACCCAACTGACAAAAAGCAGGCTGGCTGGCAGGCAGGCTGGCAGGCCTTTGTGAAAGGAACTTAGGGCAGAGTCCAGGTTTGAGGTGGCCCTCCCACATCCATCTGGGAGGCCAGCTGAAGACGAGAACCAGTGGGCTTCAGCACCTCTAACTGCCACAAGGGGGCAGTGTCCTCACAGGGTCTGCACAGGCCTCCCCTTCTAGTTGAGACCTGCCTTCCCATAGTTCTGAAAGAATGTACCTATTTAAGGCGATCCAACTAAATTACAATCAAGCTAAAGAACAACGAACGAGAAACACCAAAATAATTCAGAGGGACTGGTGGGCCTTGTACAGCCAGACGCTGCCCAGGAGAATCCCAGGGGTGAGCACTGCTTCTCACCCCGGGACACAGGACAAGTACGGCAGCGATTTGGGGCTGGGGGTGAGAGTGGGTCCAAATACCCAAAAGCCTTTCTGCAGCTTGTCATTGGAGAAGCTGTTTCCTGACCTCGGCGGCCTCGGTACCTGGACACCGGGTGAGCCGGTCATCTTCTCCCTTGCAGCAGACTCAGGGCAAACTCTGTGCGGTAACTGCTAACTACGTGCAGTATAACAGCTGGGGGCCTGGCTCAGCTTGGTGGAGCCCTGCCTAGCAAGTGCTGCGCCCTGAGTTCCCACTTCAGCAATCCCCTCACACACCTTCCTCCAAAAAGCGATGCAAAGCATATGATCTGGGTCCTGTGCTTATTTTCAAGACCAAAACTCGGACTTGCAGAGTTGGGTGACACCACTGGCAACATCAAAGCCATCATTCCACTGGGGAAAACGGCAGTAGGGATTACGCCCCACAAAGTGTTGTTTTCTTATGAAAATGGACCAGTACAGAAAGCATTTCCTGTTCACCTTAATTGCTAGAAAACAAAACCTGTTTATAGTGCATTAAATGTGTGTGAGTGTATTAAACACCTATGGACAGAGTAGTAAATTAGGTACCCTCTGTATTTGGTTGCCCTGTCAGGAAGAGGCAGTTTGCTGCTTAGCTATGGCTCCATCCCTCCTGTGCCAGGCTGGGCAGGACTCTGGGGGGAGGGGAGACAGGGAAGGGCAGTCCCTGGGGTCTTCAGGCCCATCACCGCCTATCAGACAGACACCCTGCCAGACAGGGTGTGAGGCTTACCCGCTTTACCTGCGCTGGGGTTGAGAGCGCTGTCTGAGAATGGTGGTGGATTTCTTCTACCTTGAATAACGTGGGGGAAAGACGTGGCCTGTGCCCTGGGAAGGTGGCGTGGCAGGTGTCCTCACCACAGGGACTTCCCAGGACCACACCGGTCTGTGCCCCTGACACCTGCCCGGGGCCTGGCAGCGGAACTTGGTGCCTGGTCAGAGGCAGAATCACAAGGGGGCCCAGAGAGCAAAGCTTTGCTCAGAGTCCTCTTCAAATGGGAGGGCCAGGGGACCCAGAAATGCATACGTGATTTGCTCATTTTTCAGCAAAGTAGCTTCTTTTTGTGTTGCTTTTCTTCAAGAGGACCCTCGAACGTTACATTTCAGGGCACACCAAACCCGGGTCCTCCCTTGCCCAGAGATTCCAATTTATCTGTCGGCATTCTTTCCTTCATCCTCAGATAAGCTGGAAGAATTTCTGAGACTGAGTCACCCTCCCATCCCTGCCCCGGGAGGGAACTCGGCCAAGGGGCACCTTCCACGCACTTCCACGGCATCCACGCACTTCCACACACATGCTGACACACCAGCGGATGGTGCCCAGCTGACTCCAGGAGGAGGTGGTGAGCCGGTGGTAGGTTGGTGAGATGCAAACTTGTATCTATACCTTCTGGGCGGGGCCCAGGGCTGAAGCCGGGCACTACGGGTATTTTCTTCAGACCCTCAGACAGGCATGGGGGGAAACCAATCCCAAGGCCAGATTTGGGGCAGCCTTTCTGTAAAGACGCCAGCGAGGAATAAGCAGAGGGTGAGGTTGAGGGCAGTGCTGGGCAGACTGGGGTCCTGTCCGTTTGGAGTGCTGCCCCGCGTTTGGGATCGTCCTCAGCAGTGAACTCTCTGGAATAGTTCTGTGCCCTTCACTGTGTTTCTTTGACTTATGGTGCAGGGCAGGGGCTGCCCAAGGCCGGACCCCCGTGTTTAGCTCCTAGGTCTGCAGTCCACTGGCGCTGTTTCCTCTCCTGGCCCAGAGTACCCTGCCTCTACCGCAGAAATAACAGCCCCACGTTCCCTGGTCCCCATGAACAGGACAGTGGGGGAAGGGGGCACGGTTGTGGCTCCCTCTGCCTCTCAGCCCTCCATGGAGGAGATCAGGGGTTCTGGAGTCTTCAGTGGTGGTGAGGGAAGGGCAGGGGAGATGGCCTGCCATCAAAAAGCACCTCTGGGTGGGGGGAGGGAGAGGGGGGGCTGGCTCCAGCGGGCATCCAGGCTGTACCTCCCAGCGCCTTCAAAAAGCGCCCCCGGGGCCCAGTCTCCAGACCCAGTGTCCAGCTCCGGGTCGGCCCGGCTCTCACCCGGAGGTGAGGTTTCAGGGGGGGAGGATGGCTTGACTCCGGCCCCACAGCCCCCCAACGCCGAGGCCGCCGTCTCAGAAATGGGGATGGAAAGGCCGGGAGAGGAAGCTGTGGCCAGGGAGGGGGGAGTGCCAGGCCAGGGTGGGCGGAGTGTCCACGTGGTCCCATTGTCCCCCCACCTGCGACCTGGGAAGGCAGAGAGGCTGAAGTCTGCGTCGAGGGTGCCGGGTCTGGGGGAGGGTGAGGAGAGCCGTCGCCCCCTCCCCGGGCCGGGTCACTCAACGGGCCGGGATCCGGAGCTTGAGATACGTGCGCGCGCGAGGCCGGAGGTGGGGCCAGGAGCATGGAGGAGGGGCAGGCCTGGAATCGGACCCCGGGCTGGGGTGGGGGGTCTGGGCGGGGC
>NW_012267222.1:1556649-1576245 GCF_000151885.1 Dipodomys ordii | reverse complement strand
GCCGCGGCCCCGGGTCCTGCTGCAGCCCAGCATGTGAGTTTCGGGGGCCAGAGGCTCGGCCGCGCTCCCGGGACCCGGGCCGGCGCTCGCGGCTTTGTCCCAGGGACCCCAGGACCATGGTCTCGGCCTTAACGGGGGCGGGTGGTCACGACCCCAGGGTCTGTCGTGCGTGGGGTTCCCCGGTGCGTCCTCTGCCCCTGGGGTGTGGGGTCGGACCGACGCTGAACTTGGGGGACAAGGGCTCCGGGCCCCGCGGCGCAGGGTCAGCCGTGGGCCGGCTCGCCCCGTCGGAGAGGAAGCCGCCCGCTCCCACTTCCTCTCCGAGCGGCGTCGGGGTCTGGGGGCGCGGGGGCGGAGTGTCGTGGTCTAGAGGGGTGGGGTGCGGTGGGTCTGGGGGTACGCGGGGGTAGGGGTGTCGTGGGTCTGGGGGCGCTGGCGTGAGGTGCGGTGGGCGTGGTGCCGTAGGTTTGGGGTACGGGGGTGGGGTGGGTCTGGGGGCACGGGGGCGGGGTGTCGTGGGTCTGGGGTGCGGGTGCGGGGGCGGTGCGTCCTGGGGTGCGGGGGTGGGGTGCCTGGGTCTGGGGGCGCACAGTGGCGGGGTGCGGGGGCGGGGAGCCATGGATCTGAGGGCGCCGGGACGATGCGTCCTGGGGTACGCGGGGGTGGGGTGCGGTGGGTCTGGGGTACGCGGGGGTGGGGTGCAGTGGGTCTGGGGGCGCGCAGGGGCGGGGTGCCGTGGGCCTGGGGGCGCGAGGGTGGGGTGCGGTGGTCTGGGGGCGCAGGGGCGGGGTGTCTTCGGTGTAGGGGCGCGGGGGTGGGGTGGGGTGGGTCTGGGGGCGCAGGAGCGGGGTGTCGTTGGTCTGGGGGCGCCGGAGCGAGTGCCGCAGGTCTGGGGGCGCGTAGGAGCGGGGCGCAGGGCCTGATTTGTGTTCCCCACGTGTGCTCGGGAGAGGAAGGCGCGGAGCAAACAGGGGCGGGGAGGGAGAGGGAGGGGAGGGGAGCCGCCGCGGAGGATTCAATTTTGAAAGACGATTCCCCGATGGGCCCTCAGCGGTCCTTCCCGACAGCAGAGCGTCCAGGATCGGGGTGGGCCCCCGACGGCGGCAGCGGGAGAGGGGAGCCGGCCGCCCTGGGGCCTGCAGGCTGCGGGGAGGCGTCCGCCCCGCGGGGCACCGGGCCGGCACTGGGCTGCACGCAGCGGGAGCAGGCGGCTCCGCCCCGGGCCCCTCCCCGGGTTGCCTTCCTGCGTCTTGGTTTGCAAAGGGCTGGGGGCTTTCCACCCAGAGACCTGGGCCCCGTGCCGCCCCCGTGACTCGAGCGGACATTCCCCCGGGAGCGGAGAGCGCACCCGGGCCGGATTAGCGGGGGGCTGGCGGCTGTGGGCGCAGCCTCCTGGGAAGCCAGGGCCGGGAGCCGATGGGTGTCTCTGCCCCATTGTGCTCCTGGTAACTGCGGCTCACCGCCCCTCCTGGGCCCCCTCCCGGGCCCCCTCCCGCCATGGTCTCAGGTTTGAGTCCTGTGCCCACCAGCTGACTCGGCCTCTGGGAGTCATCTGTGGGAGAGTCCTTCCCTCCCTCCCTTCCTCCCTCCCTCCCTCCCTCCCTCCCTCCCTCCCTCCCTCCTTCCTTCCCTCCCTCTCTCCTTCCTTCCCTCCTTCCTTCCCTCTTCCTCCCTCCCTCCTTCCTTTTCTCCTTCCTTCTGGTCCTGGAGTTTAAACTCAGGTCATGGTCCCTTAGCTTTTTTTCACTCAAGGCTGGCACTCTACCATTTGAGCCATAGCTCCACTTCCAGCTTTCTGGGGGTTAACTGGAGATCAAGTATCTCATGGACTTTTCCTGCCCTGGCTGATTTCAAATCTCCAGCCTCAGATCTCCGCCTCCTGAGTAGCTAGGATTACAGCCGTGAGCCACCAGTGCTGGACAGACTACAGGTTTTGAGAGGTGTCCCTTAGCCTTTGCTTTTTGTCCCAGAGGAGTAGGGGAGGGGCTGGGAGCACAAAAGGCTTGTGGAGTGCTTTGTGCTCACTGCGGCCTCCCCTTCCTTTTGGAGGGCAGGGGCTGGCAGGGGCAGCCACACCTCTCAGGCCGTTTTTCCTGAACTGTGAGTTAGCTTCAGACTCTGGCCCCCCACAGCTACACCTGGACATCATGGGTACCTGGGGCTCTGAGAGGTGCTGACGGTGCTATTCTAACTCCCACCCCGGATGCCCTGTGGGCCCTGGTGAACCTGTTTGAGCCATGTGACGGTTCTAGACATGCTCAGATTCTCCAGCATCCCAGAACAGCGCAAAGCGATCTACTGTCTTTTGCCTGTCCCTGACTGCTTCTCCCCTGGGGCTGGGAACAGCCACTGGCCAGGCCTGGGGAGAGGGGCAGGGGGCTGGTGAAAATCCCTGCAGGCTTCCAGGCACGGGATCCTGCGTGCCAAGACAGTTGCCTACTCGCTGAAGCTAAGGGCCGGGCCGGGCCGGACCAGCCAGGGGCAAGGGTTTTTCACTGAGCAGCAACTGTGCTTAGACTCTGCTCGCCTTAACCCCTCCCACCCAGGGCAGGCTGGCCCCTCCAAGCTCAAGCCCCGCCCAGAGGAGGCCCCTACCCCGCCACTTCAGGATCTGCTTTGAGTGGCCAGATGTGCCCACAGGGGGATGCTGTACCTCTGAGAAGGAGGAGGAGGGGCTGGGCACGGTGCCGGGGGGCTTGTCTCCTGCCTAGAGGAGGAACTGAGCTTTGTCAGGTCTGGGGGGAACTGGACTCCTCAATCCCAGAGCCTCACACTTCCCTGCATGCCAGCTGCCCCCAGGCCGGCCTGGTGTTGTCAGAGGTGAAGGAGGCGCTGTTGGGAGAGCCAGCTGCCCTCGGGAGTGGGGGAGGGGCAGCCTGGCTGGCCAGCCGCCTGGCCTGTCTGCCTACCCTGTGCCTCTGGCTCTGTGTACAGCTGCCCAGGACACCTGCCCAGGCTCCCTGGGAGGTGTCTGTGGGTCATCGAGTGAGTCCTGGAGCCCTCAGGCTGCTGTGGCTCTAAGTTCCTCTGCACGGATGTTCTGGGGTACATCATCTATAGAAGTGGGCTTCTTGGGCCCAAAGCAGAGTGAAGGAGGAAGAGAATGGCTTGCGGGTGGGAGGTCAGCCTCTCCAGCATTGGGGAGGTCAGGAGCTGGGCCAGGCCCAGCCCAGGGAAGGCTGAGGGGAAGCTTGCCCTGGTCTAGCCCCAGGCCTCTGGCCTGTCCTCTTAGGCTCAGCCTGGGGTTCTTAGCCTATGACCACCTTTGGGAAGCTGGAGGAGGGGGGGTGTCCAGAACCCCCTCTTCAGCCATCTGAGGGGACAGAGTTCTGGCAGCTCCCGGGGAAGGCCGTAACTGTGGAGCCTGTTGCCCTGGCTCAATGTCACCTTATGGACATTTGTTGATGAACTTTCCACAGAGAAAGTGCTTCTAGACAGGTCCTGCATCCCGGGGGCAGGGCGGGGTGTCTGCAAGAAGCCTCGCCTGGCCCAGTAAACCCCACAGCTGGTCACCCGTGTAGCATGTGGGTTCCAGAGGTTTACAGTGTCCCGAGGGTCCTCACCCTGTGGTCACCCTGGGCGAACTGGCCAGCCATGGCCCTGCGATGGGAAGTTTGGAGATGGTGGGGGCTAGGGGCCGGCGGGGGTCTGGGCTGGGGTGTGTTTTTGGCAGCCCCTTGGGCCTGTCTGGGCCTGGCTGCACTCGGCTGCGTTGTCCGTTGGTGACGGTGCCGTGGCCAGGCAGACACAGCTGGGTGCTCCTGTCATCTGTGGATGCTTTCATCCCCCGAGGGGTGGGCTTTCCACCCAGCAGAGCAAGAAAAGGAAGAAAAATAAAGTGTCAGGTTGCCAGAGCATCCGGCTGGGGGTGGCTGGCTGGGGGCCAGGGTCTCGGAGGCTGAGGCTGGGGTCCCAGCTCGTCCACTGGGGATGTGGACCGTGTCCAACGATGCACTCCTGTGCCCGGGAGCCCCTGGGAGTGGGACTGGAGCTGGGGCAGGCAGGAGGGGGAGAGCCCCCCTGCTCTGCTGCCCCAGGGAAGCAGAGGAGACTTCGCCGGGATTTGCCAGGCTCCCTGTGGTGCCCCATGGACTGGATGCACACTGGCCCACGGGGCCCCTGCTGCTGGAGACAGCGCAGAGCCTGGCCCTGCAGGCCCAGCCTCGTTCCATCCCCCCCCCCCCCGCTGGTTCCTCTCCGTGGGTCACTTCCTGTGAAGCCTTGTTCTCTCTCCCCAAACTTTGCATCCAGGGTCCTTTCCCCTCAGCAGGGCAGCTTGGGCGAGCCTGAGTTCTGGAAGGCTGGAATGTTCCTCCTGCTGGCCTATCCTCCCAGGGCCAGCAGCCTTTCCCCTCTGGGCCTGGGGGGGCTCTGGAAGGTCACTGTAGCCCCTGCGGTGCTCTGGGTTCTGTGTCCTGAGCTGGGGGCTTCTTCAAGGAGAATCACACCGAGCTTGGAGCAGGGTGGGCTGCAGTTTCATTTTCCGGTTTCTCAGCCCCCCCGTGTGGGCCCCGGGGCTGAGCGGGAGAGCCTGAGCCCTGAACCGGTGGACTTGGCACACCCTGGGCCTGGTGGAAGGCCTGCAGAGCGCCTGCAGCCATGCCAGGTTCTGGGCGGTTGGGCGAGCTCAGGCGGTGTGTCACCCCTGTGTGCGGGGTTCCGTGGCCCTCGCCCCCACTAACTCTGTTCCCTTGTTCTGGAACGCAGGGTGGATGCCAGGAGGCACATGCATGGCATGGGTCTGATCCCGGGGGGGGGATGTGGGGGTGACCGGGGCCTGCTGTTGGTGGTGAGGTGTTGATGGTCCCTGTCCTCCATGCAGGCCCCACGTGTGTGCTGAGCAGGAGCTGACCCTGGCAGGCCACCGCCAGCCCTGTGTGCGGGCCTTCATCCGCACGGTGCCCGTGTGGAAGCCGGGCTGTGGGCAGCAGGCGTGGTGCCTGGGCCAGGAGCGCAGGTATGTGGCAGGGACCCAGGACCAGAGGGGGTGGGGTCTGTGCTCGGCCTCAAGTGGTGGTGCCCACCCCCTTCCCAGGGCCCAGGCCTCAGGTGTGGGCCCCGTCCTGGGCTCTGGGGGGGACCCAGCCTCTTCCACCCCCAGGAGTCAGCCGGCAGGGAGGCCACCCCATAGGGCTTTTGTAGGGGTGGGCAGGGAGAGGGCCTGGGGGAGGGGTTGTGCGGGGAGGGAGGGGCTTGCTGCCTGACCCTTAGACCTGGTTCCCAAGCCTGCGTGGAACCTTTTATTGCTCAATATCAAATTTCAACATCTGTCTTAAGGAGTGCCTTTGCATACCTCTTCTCCGTTTATAGACTTGGGGTTGTAGAATTTGTCTGGCTGTCGGCGGGGGGGCGGAGGCTGGCTTCGGCCCCAGTTAGGTGGGAGCTGTCTGCTCTGGGGGGCTGGGGAGGGAAGGCAGGAATGTGTCCCACGAGGGGTGTGGTGCTCTGCTTCTTTAGCCAGGACTCCAGCCTGTGAGGCTCTGGGAGATGGGGTGGGGGCGGGGCGCCCGTGTCAGCCCTCCCTGCACTGATGTCTGCTGCCCAGGTCACCCCTGTTCACCTGGGGACGGTGGTCCCTGCCCCCAGGGCCCTGACCCTGTCGGGAGACGTGCACGCAGAGGCGAGCTGTGTGTCTGGCTGATGCTGCTCAAGCCAGCAGCGCACAGCAGAGCCTCCTCCATCCCCAAGGAGCTCCCGGCCCCAGGCCTGGAGGGCCAGAGACAGGCGCTTCACAGTCTCCCCGCCTGCACATGTGGGTAGCTGTCATGCATTTGCAAAGCTGGCCGGTGGTCCTGTACGCCACACGGTCCCTGCCATAGCTTGAGCAATGCTGCTGTTTCTGGAAGCAGCCAGAAGCCACTGGGATCCAACGCTGGAGGTGTGGTGGGTGGCCGCCTGGGGAAGCCTTTGAGGCTGGCCGGGATGGTTGTGTCCGGCACTGGGTGTGGCAGGACCTCCGCCTCCGGGCTGGGTGTCTGGAGACACCTGCTGACCCAGAGGACGCCACTTCCTGGGCAGTGAGCCAGCACCACGGGGTTTCCGACATGGTGTGCCTTTGGTTCTGTGTCCGGATTTCCTGGCCTAGTGCGTGTGTGTGTGTGTGTGTGTGTGCGCGCGCGCACGCGTGCATGGATACATGTCTGTGCAGTGCACTGCCTGGCTCAAGATGTCTGGGCTCTGTTACCAGTCCTCCCTCCCCAGCCCGTGGTGGTTCAGCCTCGGTTCTGAGGGAATTGGTTGAGGTCCAGGCTCAGGACAATCCACGAATGGGCAGCTGTCTGCCGTCTAGTCTGGAGGGCGGCCAAGACCCACCTGTGCTCTGCACCTGCCCATGCCCTCTCCCCTTCCTCCTCCCCTCCTTCCCCTCCCTCTCCCCCCCACCCTGTCTGCACCCTGGGTGCAGCTGGGTCTTCTCACTGCACTGGGGCCCTCGGGCTGCAGCCTCCTGCCTGGCTTGCAGGAGCTGGCCCCCAGTGGGCACCCAAGGCTCAGTCTGGCTCCTGGTGATCAGAGTTCCCTGGACGGCTCTGGCTCTTGCTTTCCTCTCCGTCTTGTTTCTTCCGAGTGGCTGAGGGCTGAGCCAGGCTGAGCAAGTGTCTCCCAAGCACTGTAGAGATAGACATCTGTCCAGCGGCTGCCCAGGACCTGGAGTGGCCAGGTGCTGGGATCCCCCTCTGCCCAGTCCAGTGGCCAGCCCTCCTGGACATCGCCTCTTTCCTACCAGCTGAATCATGGTCCCCAGGCCCCACCCAGTGTCCTGGGGCCTCATCTGTTTCCCTGGCTTCTGAGCAGATGCCCATATTCACCTCAGTGCGAACTCTGCCAGGAGCAGGTTCTGGGCGGCACAGGGAGGTGGGTTCTGGGGAGAGGCAGGGAAGGAGGGAGGGGGGCTCGAAGCAGGGAGCTGTGACCGCTGTGTGCTGTGTTGTGCGTCCCCTTCAGGCAGCAGGGCTGGGACCTCCTGGTCACCTCCACTCTCCAGGGTCTTCCTTCAGAGGTCGCCGGGGGAGGAGCCAGGAGGAGCCGCACGTAGCCAGCCCTAGCCACAGCCCGGGCAAGGGGAGAAATATTTATGATGAACAGGCCCAAACCTGCTGCGGGCCAAATATTGTTTGTGCCTTGGTCACTTTCTGTCCAGGCAAGCGGTTTCATGTCCTGCCAAGGGGGGATCTTGTATTTTGCATAAGGCGCTCCCAGTGTTTCCGTGCGGAGCGCATGCAGGAACACGCGTGTCCGGGAAGCTGAGCCTGGTTTGTTTGTCCAGCAGGCCACAAGGCTTCCGGGCACTGGCCCCAACAAGCAGAGGCCAGTTGTTACCTGGAGACAGCTGTGCCTGCCACCGGCCACTCCCGGGGCTCTAGGGCCCTTGACCCTGTGGCTGTTGGCTGGGCCTCGGGCCACCTGAGAACAGCAATGGGACTGGAGGAGGGGGCTGGGGTCACTGTCATCACCCCCCCCTCAACCCCGTCAGCTTTCTCTGTCTAATCTCTCTCTGTCTCTGAGTCCGTCTCTGTCTCTATTACCGTCTGCTCCTCTCTGTGTGTAGCTGTCTCTCCATCCGGTCCTGTCTCTGTGGAGATCAAGGCCTCACAGCTTGGGGCTGGAGGATGCAGGTGTGTGGAGCGCTGAGCTCTGCATTTGTTTGCTGGACCTCGAGGCCAGAGTGCCCAGTCCAGCCTCGGCCAGGGCTGGCTCCTGCAGCTCCAGTGCCACCCACATTCTCCCGTCTTACAATGTGCCACCATCTCTGCCCACCGCCCCCTGCCTCCTGCCTTGTCCTCGTGTTCTTGGGAGGATGCCAGCTTCAGGGTCAGGCCCACCCTGACAAAGCGTGGCCTCAGCTAAGCACAGATTCAGCAGGCCTTAGATTCGTCAGGTGACTGGTGACCTTGGGGGAGAGATGGGCAGCAGAGTGGATGGGCGGATGGCTGTGTGTCTCATGGACTTGAGGGCTGGAGAGCAGGGCACAGCTGGGGACAGGAGTCACCCCAGGATGGAGGGCACCTTGGCCAGGCTGTGGGCAGTTGAGATTTGCTCTCTGATGAGGCGTGTGTGTGTGTGCACATGCACGCACGCAGGTGCATGTGTGTGCATGCGTGTGCGTGTGTGGGACTCTGGCTTGCCTTCTGGATGGTCCAGAACTCTCATTTCCTTGGGAACCGAGATCCTTCACCAGGTCTGGAGGGGACCGCCCTGGCCCACTGCCCAGTGCTGGACCTCTCAGGCCATGATTCTTGTGAAAGTCCTTCCCTGTTCTGGACTGGGCATGTGCACTCTGACCCCTGACCCTCCCGGACTGGCCTGTGCCGAGAGCCAGCTGAGAGCCAGGGTGTCTCCCGCCCCAGCACGGAGCTAAGCCTGCCACAGGGAGGTCAGGGGCCACACTCGGCTGCTCTCGGGGGAATGTGACAGCCCCGCGGTGCTGCGAGAGCAAGGCTGGCCCTGTGTGGTCAACACGTTCCTCTCCCTCTTGTTCCAGAACCATCTACTACATGGGTTACAGGCAGGTGTACACCACAGAGGCCCGCACTGTGTTCAGGTGCTGCCCAGGGTGGAGCCAGCAGCCCGGCCAGGAAGGCTGTCTCTCAGGTGAGTGTCCCCCTCCCTCCTTTCCCACCTTCCTTTCCATGCAGTGGGACACCTCCTGGTCTTAGGCCTCTGGGGTGGCACTCTGCCCACCAGCAGCGGTTGGAGTGGGCGGGTAGAAGTGAGGCCTTGTGGAGTTCCAGCAGGGCCTGCTGCAACCTGGTAGTGCCTGCAGGGGTGGGAAGCCTGTGCTAAATCACAGACGGTCCCTGCTCAGAGAGAGGTGTGCTCACAAGTGTGGAACCTGGCTGCCCGGGCCTGTGGACAGGGGGTGGGGGGAGAGGTGGGCTGACAGGTGTGAGGACAGGTGGGCTGACAGGTGTGAGGACAGGTGGGCTGACAGGTGTAGGTGAGGACAGGTGGGCTGACAGGTGTGAGGAAAGGTGTGCTGACAGGTGTGGGGACAGGTGGGCTGACAGGTGTAGGTGAGGACAGGTGGGCTGACAGGTGTGGGGACAGGTGGGCTGACAGGTGTAGGTGAGGACAGGTGGGCTGACAGGTGTGAGGACAGGTGGGCTGACAGGTGTGGGGACAGGTGGGCTGACAGGTGTGAGGTGAGGTGGGCTGGGCTGACAGGTGTAGGTGAGGACAGGTGGGCTGACAGGGTGTGAGGACAGGTGTGAGGACAGGTGGGCTGACAGGTGTAGGTGAGGACAGGTGGGCTGACAGGTGTGAGGACAGGTGGGCTGACAGGTGTGAGGATAGGTGGGCTGACAGGTGGGCTGACAGGTGGGCTGACAGGTGTAGGTGAGGACAGGTGTGCTGACAGGTGTGGCGACAGGTGGGCTGACAGGTGTGGGGACAGGTGAGCTGACAGGTGTAGGTGAGGACAGGTGAGCTGACAGGTGTAGGTGAGGGCAGGTGGACTGACAGGTGTTGCCTGAGTGAAGTAGGCAGTGCCCTTCCTCTAAGTGTTTAGCTCGGAGGTCACTGGTGGCCAGCAGTCCTGCGTCCCCACACTGAGGGTCCACAGTTCCTTGGTGTCCCTCCCTCTGGGGACAGGCAGTCGTCCTGAGGTGACCTGTAGCGGGAAAGGGAAGCGCGCAGGCCTGGTGGCAATGTTTGTCCAGGAGGGAAGTGAGTCATCTGGGCAGGAAGGGAGCAGAGGAAAGAGGGACGAGGAGGCCAGGTCGGGTAACATGGGCGGGGTTCCGGCCGGGCCCCTGCGGTGGGCTGTGCCCGCCCCCTCCGCCCCTGCCATCACCACTGCTTCTCTCCCCATGCACCCCGGTGTCCCCTGAGTCTCAGCTGCTGGCATCTGAGAGGAACAAAGGCGTCTGTCTGGTGGTGGTGGTGGAGGGGGGGGAGACATCAAAGCCGAGGTTCCCTGGCTTCCTCTTTGGGCTAGCTCTTACAGGGGACAAGACAAAAAGGGGGCCTGGGGCTAGGAGAGGAAGTGGGGCCGCCAGCCCGCCCCCCAGGGCCTGCAGGGAGAGGACAGGGTCGAATGCAGACTGCAAGGGGAGGGGGCGGCCTGGGCTCCGTCCCAGGCAGAATGGAGAGATGAGCGGGGCTGGAAAGAGACATGCAGGGCAGCATTTAGGGCCTGGGCTGGGCTCTGGCAGCCCTCTCCTTCATCTGTCTGGGCATGGCCATGCCAGGGCCAGGGTGGGAAGGCGGGCAGGGCCGGGACTGGACAGTCGGCAGCAGGCTGGCCTGTCCCCACGGGAGGCAGGGTGTGGGGATGGGGCGGTGGCAGGCGTGGGAATGCCAGCCTCTCTTCTGGCCTCGGCTCACGCCAAGCCTTTCCTGTCTGCACCAAGTTCTAGGCTGTCACCTGCGTGTGGGATCTGTGTATCTTAGGAGAAGCCTGTGACCCAGTGGTGGCCTGACCGACGTAGTAATGAGATGGGAGTGGAGTGGGGCCTTGGACTCTGGGCCAGCCCTGGGGACGTCATGTCCCACAGGCTGAGGCTCCGCAGAGCCCCCAGCTGCAGCTGGGTGCCCTTAGTTGCTTGCCTCTGGGATTTCATCTTCAGTGCGGGTTCTCTGATGTACCTTGCTCTGGTGTGTTTTAATAATCCCAGCAGAGCGCACTGCTCGATCCTCTCTGCATTCCTGCTGTTTAACACAGAGGTGAACGGCTGGGGCGGGTGGCGGCAGGGCCCCGGCCTGTCCCGGGCCTCAGCCTCCTTCCCCTGCCTGTCCACCCCAGCGGCCCCAAGGATGGGATGAGTGGGGACGTGGCAGGAGCAGCACCTGCCCACAGGAAAATGTGGTCTGGCCAGCAGGTGGACTATAAGCAGTCCTTGTCCTGATATTAGACTTTGTGGGATCACATAGCTGGGGACGAGTGGGGAGGACAGCTGAGGAGGAGGAGGACGTCCTGTGGAGGACAGCTGAGGAGGAGGAGGACGTCCTGTGGAGGACAGCTGAGGAGGAGGAGGACGTCCTGTGGAGGACAGCTGAGGAGGAGGAGGAGGACGTCCTGTGGAGGACAGCTGAGGAGGAGGAGGAGGACGTCCTGTGGAGGACAGCTGAGGAGGAGGACGTCCTGTGGAGGACAGCTGAGGAGGAGGAGGACGTCCTGTGGGAGGACAGCTTAGGAGGAGGAGGACGTCCTGTGGAGGACAGCTGAGGAGGAGGACGTCCTGTGGGAGCACAGCTGAGGAGGAGGAGGACGTCCTGTGGAGGACAGCGAGGAGGAGGACGTCCTGTGGAGGACAGCTGAGGAGGAGGACGTCCTGTGGAGGACAGCTGAGGAGGAGGACGTCCTGTGGGAGCACAGCTGAGGAGGAGGAGGACGTCCTGTGGAGGACAGCTGAGGAGGAGGACGTCCTGTGGAGGACAGCTGAGGAGGAGGACGTCCTGTGGAGGACAGCTCAGGAGGAGGACGTCCTGTGGGAGGACAGCTCAGGAGGAGGAGGACGTCCTGAGAGAGGATTGCGGGAGTGGCCATGGCCTGGGCTTCCCCGGGTCATGGGCCTCCTGTCTGACACCGTGAAGCCTCAGGCACCCCCAAAACCACCGCTCTGCAGAGGATGAGCTCTCAGCCCTGCGGCCTCTCAAGGATCCTGGTTGAGATCTTGGGGCCAGGCCCGACCAGGGCATGGGTGGCAAGGTGGGCAGCAATGGCGCCATCCTGACTCCATTTCCGGCTCTGGGGCCTGTGGTTTGTCAGCCCCCCGGGTTTCAGCCTGGGTTCCCTGTGCCCATGTCGAAGCCAAGAGACCTCGCAGAGGGTTTGGTATCCGAGGTGCTCAAGAAGTGCCCGCTGGTCTCCACTGCCCCAGGGACTCCTGCCGACCCGGGGGAGGGGATCACCCCGTCCGTTGGTGGTGACCCACAGACTCTGGCCGCCGTGTCCCACCTCCTGGGGCCTCTACCACGCGCCCCCTCACCTGACAGCTGGGGCTCGTGCCTGGCTGAGGCAGGGGGCCCCAGCCTGGGAGCAGAGGGACAGGATGAGGGGCCTGCACAAGGGAATTGCCTGGTGTTGAGCACGCACCTTCTTCCCCTCCAGCTCCTCGCTCGTCCATCCCGTCTCTTCGGGCAGGCCCGCCCCGCCCCAGCCGTTGGAAACCTTTCTAGCTTCCTGTGACCTGGCACCTTGGGAGGGGGGGCACCGTGGCGGTGAGGGTGGGCACTGAGCCCCACTGTTTGTGCAGGAATGACAGAGCAGAAAGCAAAGGCTCAGAGAATGGCAGGAAGCCGCTAATCGCATCCTGCTTTCTGTCCAGTTACGGCATTGTGGCTGGGAGGTGAACAGAGAGAAAACGTGCTGGGCGGGGGCCGGGGCTTCCTGAGAGCCGAGAGCACGCATGGCTGTGACCTGCAGATTTGGGGCTCATCCGCGCCTGGCTGGGTGCTCTCTGTGTTCTTTGGTGTGCCAGTACTGGTGATGGAACTCAGGCCCTGGACACTGCCCCTTAGCTTTGTCTCTCCAGGCTAGCACTCTACTGCTTGAGCCACCTCTCCACTCCCAGCTTCATTTTTGGTAGTTAATTGGAAATAGAAGTCTCATGGACTTTCCTGCCTGGTTGGTTTTGAACGGTGACCCTCAGATCTCAGCCTCCTGAGTAGTTCAGGATTGCAGGTGAGAGCCACCAGCATCCGGCTGGGGTGTTTTCTGAATTCCATCCTCCCAGATCTGTCAGACAGCTCTGTCTCAGCCATAATCACTCTGAGTGTCCCCACTTGGACCCTTGTGTCCTGCCTGATGGGATGAGGCACCAGGGAGACTCTGACTCTGCCCCCCTTTGTTTCTCCCACCCCAGGCTCTGGGCTCAGCTCTGATGTGCGGGGTCCAGTGTGGGGCCATGGGTGGAGCGGTGGAGGCTGAGGGGGTGTCAGGAGCACACGGCTTCTGGTCGGCTCTGATCCAGCCAGCGCTTCTCACAGCTGCGGGAAGCAGGTTTTGTTTCTGTAGGACGTTGGCAAAGCCTTTAACAGGCCAACAGGCCCTGTGGGCCCAGAGGCCGACCGAGCACAGTGTATTCCAAACTGAAAATCCAGGCAGTGCCTTCCCCAAGACAAAGCAGCGGCAGAGTCGAGGCAGTAGAAGTGAGCCCCTAGCACAGGTGCGGAAAAGCACCGATGCCTCCTGGACGGATGCCACAGCACAGGGCTTGGCACTCTGGCCCAGGGCGGGGCCCAGCCCTGGGCCTGGGCACGGAGGGAGGCTATGGACCACAGTGGGGGTGAGGCCAGAGGAGCTGGCTGAGATGGAGGTCGGGGAAGGCTGTGGGTTCAGGGCTTTGGGGGCCTGAGGTGAGGGTCGGTAGGTGCCTGCCGGGCAGGGGGTCCTGGCAGGGGACAGAGGGTGCAGCGAGGTCAGCGGCGGAGCCTGGTAAGGGCGGAGGCTGCCGTGATGACCACAGCGGTCCTGCAGATCCACTCTGTCCTAGGCCCGAGCCTGGTGCCCAGCAGCCGAGGCACCAGGTCTCGGGAGGACCTTACTGGGGTCTAGGACATCTGGCCTGGTGGCCACTACCTCCTCTGACCCCAGAGCAGGCTGCGTAAGGCTTGGCGTTGGGGGTGGAGGGCTGCAGGAAAGCCGTGGACCAGGGCGCCCTCCTCCTTTCCTGCCTCTGCTGTCTGCGTTTCCTTTCCGTCTGGCCATACATCAGCCCCACTCCCCAGCGTGGGAATCGGCCAGCCCACATCCCAGGCCCGGAGCCTCCTTCCTCCTGGTGACCCGGGGCACACAGGGCCTGTTGTCCCTCTGTGACCCCCTCTCACTTGTCACTGTCCCCCGCAGGCCTCCCATCCACGGAGCTAGGCTCAGGTGGGCCCTGGACCCAGGTACAATTTACACACATGCTGCCTTGCACAGATGTGCACACGCCCACATGCAGCCATCCCCACCCATGCACACGAGCTCACTTAGGATGCTCATGGCCGTACACACCTGCTCAACACATCTGCTGGGCACAAGCTCACACAATGCATGCCTGCACACCTGTGTGTGCTCACACATTCTCCTCACAGCCGCAGTGTGCTCACACCCAGAGTGACCCGCACTCTCTCTCCTCCAGCCTCCTCCTTGAGAGGGGGGTCTTGTGAATTTTCTGCCTAGGCTGGTCTTGAACCCTGATCCCCACAATCTGGGCCTCCCAAGTACCTAGGATATAGGTGTGAGCCACTACAAGCCTGGCCCGGCTTCTTTTATGATAGGACGGCGATGCTCACAGGCTCTGGGCCTCAGTGTTTGGAGATGGCTGCTTTCCATGTCACCCCTCAACCCTGGAGGACTTCCTGGTGCAGACTGGGGTGATGGTGGGTCTCCCTGGGCTCTGCTTTGCTCCTCATCCCCAGGAGGCCCAACTGGGAGCACCCCCCGTGCAGGGATTGGTCTGGAGGCAGAGGCTGAGTTTGCTCCGGGGTGATGGCTGCAGGGTCTGAGGGAGGCCCATGGTGGTGGATAAGATTCTGGGAGGTCAGGAAGAAGCATATGTGAAGAACCTGGGTCCCGTGCCAGCCCGGGGTGTCCTCCTGGCCTGACACCGAAGTGGGACAGTGTTGGGCACGAGCCCGGGCACTGGCCACCCTTGCTCTGTGACCCAGGGCTGCACACCTGGCCCAGCGCTCGGGCTGGAGGGCAGCTCCCTGGCTGGCCTGGGCATGGGGGAGTTGTGTGCACAGCTGGCCATGTCCCCCTGGCCTCCGCCACTGGCCCCTGGGAACTCAGGGCTCCTTAGCTGACTGCCACGGCCCCCCTCTGCGGAGGCCATCCCTCCCTGCTCCTGGCAGGAGTGCCACGGGGGCCACAGGCTGGCCGAGCCCACACGCCCCGCAGGCTCCAGGGTGGCCGGGGCAGCTGGGCACTGTTGAGAACCCTCACCCAGCGAGCGAGCCCCACAGGATGGGCTGCCCTGCCCCGTCCCGCCCCACCCCGCCCTGCCTCGCCCCACCCCGCCCTGCCCTCCACATGTGTACGCTGGTCAGTCCCGGCCACGTGGTCTGGACACCCCGGCTTGAGGGGACACTGAAGCAGGGGCTGCCTGCCAGGCCCCAGGGACTGCAGTCTCCACTCTACCTCTGTGGCCTCACTCAGCTCTCGGGAGCCTCAAGGCAGCAGGTGCAAACACGGCCCCAGGCCGGAGCCGTGAGAGAGGGCTGGGCAGGGTCAGCCACGGAGGGGGGAGGAAGAGCGCAGCCCTCCCGACCCCTTCCCTCCACCTCCCTCACTTCACCCCTCCCGTCCAGGTCTGGGGGGAGCTACCTCTCTGGTTGGTTCAGCCATCAGGCTCTTGGGGGGAGCCTTAGCTGTCCCCCACTCCTCCTTCTCCTCCATGGGCTGACCTCTCTCCTTCCTTGCACCCCCACTCCCTGCTCTGCTCCCCCAGGAACTTCCTGGTGCTACGAACCTTGTGGAAGTGAATTCAGGTTCTTATCCAGGGATTCCATTTAACCTGCTGGCTGTGGCTGCATCTAGGGCTGGGGGGGGGGTGTCTTTCAGACTGGTGTTGGGGACCAGCAGCCTAACTGAGCCCCCCAAACCAGGACACAAGCCTGTATCTGGACAGGGACTCTGGGAGGGGTCTCCAGGGACTGTGTCTAGACCTGGGACACTGGGAGGGGTCTCCAGGGATTGTGTCTGGACTGGGAACTCTGGGAGGGATCTCCAGGGACGGTGTCTGGACTGGGACTCTGGGAGGGGGCTCCAGGGGCTGTGTCTGCACCGGGGACTCGTGGGAGGGGTCTCCAGGGGCTGTGTCTGGACTGGGGACTCTGGGAGGGGTCTCCAGGACTGTGTCTGGACTGGGGACTCTGTGGGAGGGGTCTCCAGGGGCTGCGTCCTGGAAGTGGTTAGCACTGGCCCACATCTCCTCATGGTCTCTTCTTCTGTCCACAGCCGAATGCACCGCTGGCTTCTGTTTCAATGGTGGCCGCTGTGCGCCAGGCTCGGCTCAGCTGTGCCACTGTCCTGGAGGCTTCCAGGGGCCCCGCTGTCAGTATGGTGAGTGGAGGCCCTGGCTGGAGGCAGCCTGCCGGTGGAGGCTGGGCACCGGGGAGGCAGGCTTTCCTGTGCACAGCTGTGTGATACTTCCCTCTGGATGGCCATCCTCCGGCCGCTCTCCCAGCTCCGTGTGACCCATCGGGGCTTGGTGGGAGGAGAAGGTGGCCTCGAGAGGCCCTCTGTGGTGGGTGGCTCTGCACCCCACGGTCTCGGAGCCCACATGGTCCAAACACAACATTTGTGGATGGGGACATGGCGCTCAGAGACAGGGCAGTGAGCAGCCGGGTGCCAGGGGTCCCCAGGCCATACCACGCCCACGGCCAGAGCACTCACTGTCCCTAATGTTGAGAGGTGGGGCTGTCCGAGGGCCTCAGTGGATGGCCAGCCGCAGACCCGCCCCGCACAGATCTGGAGGTCGAGCTGCAGCATGAGTGGGGAAACCTAGGCAGGGTAAGTGGAGCGTGCCAGGGGAGAGAATGTGCAGACGGAGAGAAAACTCAAACAGAGCTTCTGCCAGACTCCCCTACCAGCTGGGTGCCCTGGCTTACACCAGTAATCCTGCCTATTCAGGAGGCTGAGGTCAGGGGATCAGGTTCGTAACCAGCCCGGGCAGGAAAGTTTGTGAGACTCTCAGCTGCAGTTAGCCAGCAAAAGGCTGGAAGTGGAGCTGTGGCTCAAGTGGTAGTGCCAGCACCCAGTGAAAAAGCTAAGCGACAGCGCTCAGGCCCCGGGTTCAAGCTCCAGTACCGGCATAAACAACTGATGTCACCCTAATTGCTTTGAGGCATAGGAAATGAGGTGCACTTCCTCCGGGGTGCTCCGAGGGTCCTGAGCCCCGGTCCACCACATGCAATATCTCCTCCTTCCTGCGGGCCTGTCCTCCCCCCTCCTCCTCTGCCCCCTGCTGTCAGGAGATGGGACTCTGGGTTCCCTGAGCACTTGGCTAAGCTCGGGTATGGGGAGACGCCATGGCCCCATGGTCGGGGGGCCTTAGGTGGCTGTACGGCAGGCCTGTGTCTCCATGGAGCCAGCCCAGGCTGCTTCCTGGGCGTGGGAGAGCTCTGCGTGCCGTTCCCGAGTTCCAGGTTCGAGGATCCCAGGCCTAACCGGGCCTCCTCCAAGACCCCCTGTGGCCACTCAGAGGTGGCCCCTCTGCCCCAGCGGAGTGCTGGGGACCCTGATCCCCCTCCGCACTGCTGCCTGGCAGCCTCCTCTGCCGTTTCTCAGCTGCCCTACCTGGGACAGGGGGCCTTTGGCCGCCAGTAAGTACAGTAGGAACAAGCTGGAAGGGTTCACTTGGGGCTAGGCACCTGGAAGAATGGGGTGTTCCCTGGGGCTCGGCATCTAGTTGGGGTATCCTGAGCCTCTTCACCAAGAAACTCTGTGCCTTTGGGGGGGGTTCAGCCCCCCATGGGGGCCTGTCTGGGCCAGGCTGAGTGGCGTGGTGGGCTTAGGCTGGTGCTGTGGCTGGGGTGTGCTCACAGCTCCCGCGCCCCAGACTCTTGGCCCTGACTTGTGGGTCACAAACCCCACACCTGTGCCACAGGCTTAGCCCCACAGCAGCAGGCCTGTTCTCCACAAGGAGAGGAGCAGAGGACCAGGAGCTGGAAGCCCTGCCCGGCCCCGAGCCAGATCTGTGTGCTTTGCCTCCTCCACTCTTCACTTTGTCTGCATTGGGAGGGTCCCACAGCCACTGGCCATGGCTGCGTGGGGCCAGCTGGATGCCAATGAACCCTTGGCACCTCTTGGTGCTAGGCCACGCCTGGGTCAGGGTGGGCCCCCACTGAGATCTGCTCTGGAAGTGGAGGTCCTGAATCAGGGCGGGGCCCCTGACCATGGCTGGCTTCTGATCGGCAAGAGCTGGGTGTGCAGCACTGGCTGAGCAGACAGGGATGTGCACAGGGGTGTGCAGGACTGGGCATTCAGTGCTAATTGTGCAGGACTGAATGTGCAAACTGAAATTACAGGGCTACAGGATGCGGAGTGAGGTATTCAGGGCTGGGCTATAGGGCTGGGCTGTTGGGCTGGGCTAGGGCTGGGTGTACAGGGTTGTGAGAATAGGGCTGGGTGTGCTGGGCTGTGAGTGTAAGGGCTGGGTGTGCAGGCCTGTGCATGCATATCTTTGTAGGGCTGAGTGTGCCCGAGTAGGTGTATAGAGCTGGGTGTATAGGGCTGGGTGTTCAGGTCTGTGCATGCATGTCGGTGTGCGTGGCTAGGTGGGCAGGGCTGGGTGTGCAGGTCTGGGTGTGCAGGGTTCCCTGGTATAGAACTGGGTGTGCAGGTCTGGGTGTGCAAGGTTCCCTGGTATAGAACTGGGTGTGCAGGTCTGGGTGTGCAGGGTTCCCAGGTGCATAGTGGGGAGTACAGGGCTGGATGTGCAGGGGTAGGTGTGTGGGGCTGGGTATGCAGGGGTAGGTGTGCAGGGCTGAGTGTGCAGGGGTAGGTGTGCTGGGCTGAGTGCAGGGGTAGGTGTATAGGGCTGGGTGTGCAGGGCTGGGTTGCAGGTGTAGGTGTGTAGGGCTGGGTGTGCAGGGCCAAGTGTTCAGGAGTAGGTGTGCAGGGCTGGCTGTGCAGGGATAGGTGTGCAGGTGTAGGAGTGCAGGAGTAGGTGTGCTGGTCTGTGCCTGCAGGGCTGGGTGTGCAGGGCTGGGTGTGCACGGCTGAGTGTGCAGGGCTGTGCCTGCAGGGCTGGGTGTGCATGGCTGAGTGTACAGGGCTGTGCCTGCAGGGCTGGGTTGCAGGGGTAGGTGTGCAGGGCTGGGTGTGCAGGGTTGAGTGTGCAGGGGTAGGTGTGCAGGGGTAGGTATGCAGGGCTGTGCTTGCAGGGCTGGGTGTGCAGGGCTGAGTGTGCAGGGCTGGGTGTACAGGGCTGGGTGTGCAGGGCTGTGCCTGCAGGGTTGGGTTGCAGGGGTAGGTGTGCAGGGCTGGGTGTGCAGGCCTGGGTGTGCAGGGCTAGGTGTGCAGGGGTAGGTGTGCAGGGCTGGGTGTGCAGGGGTAGGTGTGCTGGGCTGAGTGTGCAGGGGTAGGTGTGCAGGGCTGTGCGTGCAGGGCTGGGTGTGCAGGGCTGAGTGTGCAGGGGTAGGTGTGCAGGGTTGGGTGTGCAGGGCTGGGTGTGCAGGGCTGTGCGTGCAGGGCTGGGTGTGCAGGGCTGAGTGTGCAGGGCTGTGCGTGCAGGGCTGGGTGTGCAGGGCTGTGCGTGCCTGGGTGTGCAGGGCTGTGCGTGCAGGGCTGGGTGTGCAGGGCGGGTGTGCAGGGCTGGGTGTGCAGGGCTGAGTGTGCAGGGGTAGGTGTGCAGGGCTGGGTGTGCAGGGCTGGGTGTGCAGGGCTGAGTGTGCAGGAGTAGGTGTGCAGGGCTGTGTGTGCAGGGCTGTGCGTGCAGGGCTGGGTGTGCAGGGCTGAGTGTGCAGGAGTAGGTGTGCAGGGCTGTGCGTGCAGGGCTCGGTGTGCAGGGCTGGGTGTGCAGGGCTGAGTGTGCAGGGGTAGGTGCGCAGTGGTAGGTGTGCAGGGCTGTGCGTGCAGGGCTGGGTGTGCAGGGCTGTGCGTGCAGGGCTGAGTGTGCAGGGGTAGGTGTGCAGGGCTGGGTGTGCAGGGCTGTGCGTGCAGGGCTG
>NW_012267222.1:1523273-1556359 GCF_000151885.1 Dipodomys ordii | reverse complement strand
GTGCAGGGCTGGGTGTGCAGGGCTGTGCGTGCAGGGCTGGGTGTGCAGGGCTGTGCGTGCAGGTCAGGTACAGGCTAGGGCTGTTGTAGTGGAAATGTGCATGGCCGGCGGGCATGAGTCCAGGCTGCAGGCTGTCTGCAGGGACAGCCTGGCTCTGCCCGGCCCGGTGCTCTGCCTGTCCTGCTCACCGCCGCCCGCCCTCGGAGCCCGACTTGGTGCTGCAGCCCTGGCTCCTTTGCCGGACCCCATGGTAGTGGATTCCTGTTCTGAAAGTAGACGCCCTCGTGTTGGGCCCCAGGAGCCTGCCCTGCCCGCTCCACGCCTCCTCTCCTCCCTCCCTCCCGGCCCCGCCTCTACATCCCCAGTCAGGCTTAGCTGCCCTTCTCTCCCACGCTGCCCAGAAGCCTGTGTGGGGCTGTACAAAGCAGGCCTGTGTGCGGTGCAGGGCCTGGCATGTCCCGGGTGCAGCTGGCGGCTGAGCCCCCACACCCCAGGAGCAGATGGCGGACACCCCCGGCCCCCCACGCACGGGGGGCAGATGGCTCAGGGTCCTGGGCGGGTCCTGGGGCTGTTTCCCACCAGAGCACTGGTGCCCTGGCTCCTTGTGCGGCAGGGACGGTGGTCCTGAGGACTGCCCACAGCAGGCGGCATGCGGGCAGAGGGAAACCCTCCCTTCCAGGTGGGAGGAGCAGGGGTGTGGCGTGAGGAGCTGGAGGCCTTGGGGGCTGTCTGGCCTGGAGGGTGCTTCTGCCTCCTCCCCAGTCTACCCAACAGGGCGTCTGCTGCCCTGTGCCCAGGCCCACGCTGGGCCTTGCTGGGTCCCGGCACTTTAGGTACCCCATTTCCTGAACAGGCAGCTGGTGGAGCCCGGTTGCCGTGCCAGGAAACAGCCCGGGGACCAGGCAGGCCACTGTGGGAATGTGGGGTGGGGAGGTCAGTGTGGGTGAGGCTGTCCCCAGGAGACATTCACCCAGCGTCCGCTCAAGGGCCCTGGGGGGGGGCGGAGGGGAGCCAGTGCTGCCCACTGGCCTCAGTGCTGCCCTGTGTTGCAGGGTGAGTCTGGCCGTCTCCCCAGGTCCAGACACTGCTCAGGGCTGCCACTCTTGGCCGCCAGCCTCGGCCAGGCCTGGGGACTCTGGCTCTCCCGCAGTGGGAGTGGGGAGGGAGCAAGGTCTGGCCCAGGGAGGCGGGCCGGGCAGAGCTGTGTCTTTTCACTGCCCCTCCGTGGCTCAGGCCAGAGGACCCTGCCCTACTGGACCCGAGGCTGCCCACCGCCAGCACCCCTGGATCTGCCGCAGCCACAGGGGCCCAGCCTGGACTGGTTTCTAGTGGCAGCTCAGCTCCGTTCTGTGGGCGTGGGCTCGGGCTGACCGGCCTGGTCCTGGCTGGTTCTGGTTCCTCACGTGGTTCTCGGGGTTCATCATCTCCAGGCTCTTGTGCAGTCAGGGGCTAGAGCAGGCTCAAGGGGAGGCCCACCGGGCTGCTGGGTGTGTGGAAAGGTCCCAGTGTGCCTGGGAGGAGCCAGCATACATGGGGAGGACTCTGGCGTCCCCAGAGGCCTTACTGCTTCAGGGCTGGCTGGATTCGGCCTGCTGAGGATTCAGGCCCCTGAGAGCAGCCCAGGGTCGGTGCTGGCTGCTGGGGAGAGGACAGTGGGCTGGCACCTGCCTTCCTTCCCTGGGGCCCACGCTCTGCTGTGGGGGCAGAGCTAGGGCAACCGTGGCATCTTTGACCCCTGCTAAGTTCAGGGGCCTCACATGGTGGCAGAGCCCCTGGGGAGCCTACTAGCCAACACCTGCTGGTCAGGTGGCACCCTGGCTCGGCTGGGCCATGACTGTGGCCGGCAGCTGGAGAGATGGCCGGGGTTGCAACCCCTCACCGAGCTGGCTGTGGGAACAGCACAGTGCCATGTCCTCCCCTAGAATTGCTTAATTACCGGCTTTGCCCCCCGCCACCCACAAAAGCGCCTCTGTCTCACTCTGGAGAGAGCGGTCCCCCAGTGGGCTCTGCGCATGCAGGGCGGTGCGGCCTCTCTCAGGGCCAGCTTCAGCGTGGGGTGGCGTTGTATTGACTTAATCACAGCAGAGACGCAGAAGCAGCTGCTCCCAGTGTAGAGGGACGGGGTGCCCGTGCCCTGGTGTCTACAGCACGGGATCTGCCCTCCTCGGGCCTCCAGGGTCCCGAGTAGCCAGCTCTGTTCAGAGCAGCAGGAGGCTTCCCGGCCCAGGGGGCCTTGCACCCACCCTGTTCTCTGGGTGGTCTGTCTAGACAGTTGTCCCCAAGCTGGCTGGTGAGAAGGTGCCGTGTCCCCCCCTGCCCTTCCTGACAGCATGGAGCCCAGAGGATGTCCAGACGCTGTGGACCACAGGGCGGTCCTGCAGCTTGCTGACCTCAGTGTGGACGGGTGCGGGGCCCATTCCACACGGGGACCCTGAGCCTCCGCCAGTGCTTGGGTTGCTGGGAATCTGTGGTGTCTGGTGTTTACCCCAGAGCGGGGCTGGAGGCCAGGGAGCCTGGACAGCAGAGGGGGCGTGGGCGGCCAGCTGCCCTGTGTCGGGGCGCTGACATTGGCCGTGCAGGCTGCAGGAGCTCCCGCTGGGAGGGTCTGGGGCTGAGGAGCCGCACGGGACCTCTGGCAGACCTTCTCTTGGCAACTGAAGCCAGGCCTCTGCCCATTTGCCAAGCAGCTGTGGTGCCTGGTATAACGGCTCCTCTGGCCAGACCGAGGGCCGAGCGCTTTCTATTCTGGGCAGAGGAGCACCTGGGCCAAGCGGGATGGAGAAAATGGGTATGGAGCCCGCGGGCGGCAGCCCAGGCATGATTTGAGATGTCCCCCACTTGGGCTGCCCTCCCCTGCCCCTGGCACTCAGGCCCCGTAGCCTCTGGGAGGCATGTGTGTTCACAGCCCCACGTGGTGTGGGGGAGTCCTGTCAGGAGGAGCTGAAGAACTGGTGGGTGGTGCCCCAGACCCTTAGCATTTGGGCATCTGGACAGGGCAGGAGAGCAATTGTCTCTCTGGCCCCGCCTCTTGACTCTGAGGCCCCGCCCCTTGGCCCTGAGGCCACACCCCTGCCCCTGAGGCCCCGCCCCTTGGCTCTGAGGCCACACCCCTGCCTCTGAGGCCCTGCCCTCTTGACTCTGAGGCCCCGCCTCTTGGCTCTGAGGCCCCGCCCCTTGGCTCTGAGGCCCCGCCCCTTGGCTCTGAGGCCCCGCCCCTTGGCCCCTTCCTGCAGCTCAGGCCCTGCCAGCCAGGTACTTCCGAGCCTCCCGAGGGACTCAGCGGGTGTTGCAGTGGAGTGTGGAGGCCAGACAGGACCCAGTTCCTCGGTGGGTCAGCCGGTCAAGGGCTGCCCTGTGAGGGCTGTTTATGATGCTGTCCATAGACAGGGGGGTCTGGCTGACCCTTCTAGCAAGAAGATGCTGTTTTTCTAGAAAATGCTCGGGCTTCAGAGCGGCCTGGGAACTGCTCAGCAGCCCGGGCGGCAGAGGCTGAGGGGCTGGCCTGCGTCTCGTGTCCCTTCTGCCCGCATGATGGCCTCCCACAGCTGTAGCTGCACACGGAGGCCAACTGCTGCAATCTCCCCACGGCTGATCCTCAGGATTCCCGGGGTGTGGGCCTGTGCACCCCCTTCCTGATGGATGATTGATGAGCGCCCCGCAGGCGCGGCCGCTGCCAGCCGCATCCCCAGCGCGAGCGCTCCCTCGGGATCTCGGCATTCCAGAGCCAGCCTGCCCGCTGCGCCCTGCTGCGGCCCGCTGCGCCGAGCCTGCGTGGCACCGCCAGGTACCCAGGCAGCGATAACAGGCCAGGCGTGGGGGAGGAGGCGGCGGCGAGTGTGGGTAGTCTCGTAGAGGGTGCCCATCCAGTCCTGGGTCTGTAGGGGCTCTCACTGGAAAGGGAATCGCAGGGCCCAGGAACCTCTGAGCGGCCATCCACGCGGTCCTCCAGCAGTCAGTTCCATGGGCAGAGGCTGGACTCTCAGCCAGCCTCACCCCACCGTGCTGGGGTCGCTTTCCAGACTGAGGTCAGAGTGGACTAGGTGGCGTTTCCTGCATGGAGCAGGACGGGGCCCAGAGTCCTGTTTGCCCTGGCACAGTTCTGTTCTGTGGTCACCCCACTTGGAGGAGGCTCTGCCCTCCTCAGAAACCAGTGTTTCTGAGGCCGGTGGCCACTCAGTGTAACTGGGCTCTGCAGAAGGTTCTGGGGCATGCGGGGTGGGGGTGGGGGAGCCCCGCGGTGAAGCGGTCTGGGGTGTGGTGTGCAGCGCTGGTGGTGAGACTTCTGCTGGAGGAAATGGGAGGGCGGCGTTTGGCAGCAAAGTGAAGGTGACAGCGCTCCCCTTCCCGCTCAGCGCTCGAGGACGCGTCCCGTCCACGCTGGATTCTCACAGGCGAGGAGGAGGGCCCCCACGTCTTGGGGTCCTGGGCTGCTTCCCTGGGCCCCTTGATGGTGGCTGAGAGGTGCACCTTGGGCAGACAGGTCTTCCTGGCTATTTCCGGTTGTGCCGACGGTTTCAGGAGGAACTGTCAGTGGCCAAGTAAGAGGGCCTGGTTTGGGCCAGTGTTCGGACCGAGCCACCGTCAGCCCTTCCCCCTTCCCCAGGAATCGGGTTCCCCTGTGTAGCTTCATCCACTTGGACGTTAGGGTGACTGCTGTACATCTGGTGACGGCTGCGTGTGTCTGGAGGAGAGGCAGGCGCAGGCAGGGGACGCACCAGCAGGGAGCCCGCTCCTTGTCTGCCGTCCATCCGGGCATCTCTGCAGTCCTCCCCGCTTCAGCTGTCCCTGAGCAGCGGGACATCCGAGAGGAACCTCCTGCAGCCAGGCTCCGGTCAGGGCAGGTCTAGGGGCTCACAGGCCTGGCTCCTGGAGTAGTGGGGCACTGGCACCCCCTGGTGGCAACTAAAGGCCTCTGCAGGTCCCCGGCTGCCTGGCATTTGAGTTTTAACAGATGAACTGCCTGAACCGAGTGGGTTGAGGGTCTGCTCCCTGCCAGGCTCTGTTCCTGATTTTGTCAACTCCTGACACCATATCCGCCAGTCTGATCATCTACTGTGTCCTCACTGCATGCTGGCCCTGCACCGGGACTGGCCGTGCAACCAGCACAGGCCTGAGCTCTGGGGCGGGGCCTGCGCCAAGCGGAGCTCTCGGGAGGAAGGCTGTGACTCTGGTGTGGGTGCTGGCAGCACATAAGTCAGGATGGCAGAAGGCACCCAGGGCCGAGGCAGAGGAGGGGTAGACTCAGGCAGGTCCCGGGGGACGTGGCTGGGCAGGGTGGCCAGCATGGTGGGAGGGCTGCTTTCCAGTCTGGTGGCTGTGCCAGGGGTGGGGTAGTCCTGGATCACTGGGAACTTTGGATTTGGGGTCAGGTCTGGGCAGAGTCTCTGCAGCTGCCCAGGTAGATGAGTGGCTAGTTCTGGGGCCGTGGCAGGGTAACGTGGTGGTTGGGGCGGAGATGGAGGGAGTCCCAGTCATGGGGGGGGGCAGGCAGGTTCCCAGTGCTGCCCGGTCCTGGCCTGGGGGGGCGGGAGGGGCAGCTTTCCCAGGAGGAGGGGGCAGGGGCAGGCTGGTGGGTGTGACAGGGAAGGGCCTTCACGGTGCACGCTGACACGCACTCACACTCACTCACACACACATGTACGTAGCGCAAAGCTATATGCTCTATTCTCCTAGGTGGACAGCACAGGGCCAGCGGCTCTCTAGCCCTGCCCCGTCCCAGGGCTCCTGCCTGCAGAATGGAACAGACTCACACCCCCCCTCCAGGCCTCTTTAATTCAGAAAGTGCATCAGTGACCCCCTCTGAGGGGCCTTGGGGGAACTTAGATCTAAATCAAGATCTCACATAAAGTAATCCCAATATCCTCTTCCCTCAAGTCTTTATTAGCCTTTCCTAACCCCGGCAGGGGGCGGGCAGGCCCTGGGTCCTGGCCCATTCTTCTGGACCTATAGCCACCAGGAGGCAGAAGAACAGGGTGGGGGACACGTGCCAATCTGGGGCAGGCCTAGCCAGCAGGCCCCGGCTGGGCAGGTCAGCGGGCGGGGAGGGGCTGCCTCAGGTGGGCAGGAGCAGTCTCTCCCCAGAGAGCTCCTCCGGCCAGGACAGCTGCAAAGACTCTTGCCCAGGCCTCCTGACTCCCCCTGACCCGTGGATCCTCCGCTCTTGGGCTGAGCTCACACTTAGAGCCCAGAAGCTCCAACGCGTGTGCAGTCTTTGGTCTAAACCCAGGGATGTGAATGGTCCGCGGGCCAAGCCTGGCTGAGGGCTTACACCCAGGGGGCTTCCGGTGAGGCCCAGCCCCGGTGCTGGCAGGACTCTGCACGGTGAGCAGTAGGGAAGTGCTGGGTGCCCCTGGCGCTTCTGAGTCTTGGCCCAGAAACAGAGACAAAGAGAGTGTGTCACATCCTGCCACCAAAGTCTGCAGGGCGGGCACCTGGGCCGGGACCCTCCAGGCCTGCGGGAACTCCTTGGAAATCCGTGTGCGGGAGAGGGAGGGAGTGCGGGGGGGGAGGGGGAGAGGGGGGCAGGCCCCCAGAGAGCAGGGCGGGCACCTGGGCCGGGACCCTCCAGGCCTGCGGGAACTCCTTGGAAATCCGTGTGCGGGAGAGGGAGGGAGTGCAGGGGGGGGAGGGGGAGAGGGGGCAGGCCCCCAGAGAGCCTGGCTTGGCCCACCTCCAGGCCTGCGGGAACTCCTTGGAAATCCGTGTGCGGGAGAGGGAGGGAGTGCAGGGGGGGAGGGGGAGAGGGGGGCAGGCCCCCAGAGAGCAGGGCGGGCCCCTGGGCCGGGACCCTCCAGGCCTGCGGGAACTCCTTGGAAATCCGTGTGCGGGAGAGACGGGAGAGGGAGGGAGTGCGGGGGGGGGGAGGGGGAGAGGGGGCAGGCCCCCAGAGAGCCTGGCTTGGCCACCCTCCAGGCCTGCGGGAACTCCTTGGAAATCCGTGTGCGGGAGAGGGAGGGAGTGGGGGGGGAGGGGGAGAGGGGGCAGGCCCCCAGAGAGCCTGGCTTGGCCCACACCAGCCCCGTTAACTCTTGCTTGGCGCTGGGTTCCCTCTGCAGCCCGGCTGATCCACCAGAGAACGGAGAGGTCCCAGGGCCTCAGCCGTGGTGGGGGAGTTGAAGACCTGGATATGTGGGGAGCTAAGGAATGTTCTTGGCTCCCTCTGGGTCTTCACATCTTGTCTTGTTTTCTAGGAAACAAATGGAAACACACACATAGCCCATTCCCACAGTTTTGGAGGCAGTCTGGACCTGATAGTGGAGAAGCGTGGCTCGTGTCATGGTTCTGTGGCTCCTCTGTGGGGGCCACGGTAGGGGGAGCGGGGCTGTGCCCTGGGCACGCACAGGTGTGGACAGCAACAGGCATTCGGTCCGGTTCTCCCGGCTTGCAGTCCAGACGCAGCCGCAGCCGCCGAGAGCCCCGCCTCTTGTGTCTGGGAGGCTTCCTTTACCTCCTGCCACTGGTGCTGGGCGACTCTGGCTGTGATGGTGACCTCTCGTGACAGGTGTTGTGGGTGTCAGCGTGTGGGCTGGTGACAGGAGGTGACAAGCCTCCAGTGCTGCTCGGGGCTCCACGTCCTGGCAGACCCAGCGATGGCTGATGCTCTCGGCCTCTGCGTCTGCGTGGATGCCTCCCTTTCCCTCCGGCCGCCAGGCTGCCCACGTGAACAGTTGTCTGTGTGGCATTTTGGGCCTCACCTCCTGGGCCTGAGTCCTGCTTCAGCCCCTTCCCCCACCCCCAAAGCTTGGCTTAAGGCCCATCTTCTAGCTGGAGCCAGCGGCACTTGGTCCCACCAACTTCTAAACCCCATCTCTTTTCAGACACTAGTGGCTCACGCCGCTGCTACTCAGGAGGCTGAGATGTGAGGATCATAATTCAAAGTTGGCCTCAGCAGGAAAGTCCCTAAGACTTTTCTCTCCAGTTAACCACCCCAAAAGTGCCACTGTGGCTAAAGTGGTAGAGTGTTAGCCTTGAGCACAAAAGCTCAGGGACAGTGAGAGTCCCTGAGTTGAAGGCTGAGTGTCCACACACATGAATGCACGCACACACACACACGTTCTGTCTCTGTCCTGTGGTGTGGGTGGCCGCGTGCTGCGTGTGTTGTGGGTGTCTGAGCGGCCGTGTGGTGAGGTCCGGACGTCATCCACACACAGCTTTGGAGTGCGCGGCATTCGGGTGCTGTTCCTGCCACAGGGCCTGTTATTCCTGTAGCTGGAGAGCCCGCCCAGGGGGAGGCAGTGGCTTCACTCGAGGACCCTGGGCTTCGCGTGGGGACGGGCCTGCCCACCTCCCGCCCTGTGCACGGCACTGGCCCAGGCCCCTGGGGCTCCGCCCTTCTTCAGCTGCTCTCCCCAAGCACTGGCCTAGCGCACGAGGTGCCTCACCCTCGGGAGGGTGGGCGGCCTGCACTGGACCTGCCACTGGACCTAGATACATGTGTCCCTCCCATAGGGCCTAGGGTCTAAAGGAAAGCGCCTGCCCTGGCAGCACAGACAGCGGACCTGGTCTCTAGGAGCTGACATAGCCCCTGGGAGCCAGTACTACAGACAGCCCCCCACCCAGGGCAGGCATGGCACCTTTAGACAAGGAAGCCATTGTTGAGGTCCGGCTCCCAAGGAGCACCTCTGCGGTGGGTGTGGCTGTTACACCCCTTAGTGTTGGAGCAGCTTCCGACCCCCCCCCCCCCCGTACTTCTCCCAGGAAGCCTCCCTGATTTGTCCTTCTGTGCTCCACTGGAGCACTCACCCCTACACTGCCCTCTCTCCGGGCTGGGCATCCAGTTGGCCCCCCGCAATGTGTCTGGGGGACCAGGTGGGTGAGGCGCCCCCTCCTCGGGCCCAGCTCTGGTCTGCGCTGGGGTGGGGGCGGGGCCTGACGTGTTCGGGCCGCCCCGGCTGGCAGGTCTTCTGAGCTCTTGGAGAGAGATAACCACCCAGCAAGGTGGGCACGTGGCCGAAGCCGGGCTTGTCTGGACGGCGGCCTCCCCCAGCCCTGCTGGGCACCGTGCCCTCCTGGCAGCCAGGGGCAAGCCAGGAGTGGTAGGGGAGCCCTTGTTTGTTTGCTCTTCCTTTCTCGAGGTGCTCCACGCCTGGTGACTCCAGCGTTTCTTCTGCTACCACAACAAACCACCCACTGGATGACTGGCGGGGTGGAAGGAGCCTCTCTGGGTCTCCTTCCTTGGCCGACTTCCGCCGAGGCCCAGGGGAGTCTGCGTCCTTACCTCCTTTTTGTTTCCAGCTTCAAAGGTCTCACGCGCCTTGGCTCCTGGCCTCGTCCTCAAAGCCACCCTCGCAGCGCCTCTCTGTGCTGCTTCCCCGGCTCCCCTGGCCTCTCCCCGGCTGCGCCTGCCTCCTCTCCAGCCTCCCCTCCTCCCCCCTCACAGGGACCCCCTGGTACAGAGGATGCAGCCGGCGATCAAGGACTCAGGCAACTGGTGAGCAGCCAAACTCCCCCTTGGCTGCGCACAGAGTTAGCACGTTCGCAGGCTCGGGGAAGGGGGAGCCTGGGGCCGGCTCTGCCTGCAGCTGTAACTAGACACTGGACAGCAGAACAAGGAAGAGGGATAATTGCACCTCCTGTCTTGGAGCGTGTGAGTTCCCAGTGCGGCGCTGACGGGGCCTCCTGCGTGCCTGGTGGCCTGTTTCTGATCACTGCAGTGTCTCCTCCTTTTCTTGCCCTGTAAGGTGCTCTGTGCAGGCTGAAGACTGGCATGGGGCCGGCAGGACCAGCGTTCGTTGTTCTGAGGTTTCTGAGCCTCAGCCCTCACCGGGTGTCCCTCACTTGGCCTCCGGGCAGTTCCAGGGTGGAGGGGCCGTCCCTGCTGGGCCCCGGCTGCTGGACCGGCAGACAGAGGAGCGGCGCCGTCTGGAGGAGGAGGAGGAGGCAGCGTGGCGTGCAGGAATTGCTCCCACCCTGCGTGTTCAGACTCCGGGAGCTCCAGGAGGCAACTGCGCTTAGTTCCACCCTGCAACACAGTTCTGGAGGGGCTGGCCCTCATGTTGGCTTTCATGAAAGGAGAGGGCATTTTGTGCCCCAGGGAGTTGACAGACAGCTCTTGGGCCGAGATCGTGGGTTCTCAGTGACCCCACGGGCCAGAGAGCTGGCGGGGCTGAGGAAGCAGAGCGGGGGCTCATCCTTGTGTGCATGTACTTGGGCCCAGAGGCTCCGTGCCCAGGTCATGAACCCGTGAAGGCCCAGCCCAGCCCACAGTTGCCTTCCCGTCAGCCGGCTCGGGAGGGGCTCCATTGGTCAGGGTGCTGTGCCAGCCCGCCTCGGGGCGGCTGGGACCCGCCAGTCCTGGGGAGGGTGGGCGTGGCCCATCCTGAGAGGCGTGTGGAGCGCGTGGACCCTTCCCCAGTGGGTAGCAGGATTTTACGAGCTGAGTTTGCTTCGGGAAGTTGTGCTCAGACAGATCCGGGCAGGAGCTGCCCGGATCCTCCCTGGTGGCTGTGTGCTCGTCTGGGGGAGGGGGGGGAGGGGGGCACGGGCGGGTTCCGACTTTGGCTCTGGTCCCCATCTCTCCTGGCAGCCAGGAAGCTCAGTCTTGGCCTGAGACCCCAGGAAGAGCTCCCCATACCAGCCCAGGCAGGTGTCCGACAGGGACCCGCTGAGCCCTGTGGGGACCCGGCCCTTTCCTAGTGGATCCGGGCCCTGGGAAAGGAGCCCCATGGAGCAATGCACAGTGCCTTGGGCCTAAGTTGTGTGTGTGTGTGTGTGTTTACTGTTATTGGGGCCTGAACTCAGGGCCTCATTCTCTCCCTTTGTTTTTTCACTCAAGGCTGGAGCTCTGCCACTTGAGCCACACCTCCACCTCCAGCTTTTTGCTGGTTACTTTCGGATAAGAGTCTCTTGGATTTGTCTACCTGGGCTGGCTTTGGATGGCGATCCTCAGCTCTCAGCCTCCTGAGCAGCTAGGATGACAGGTGTGAGCCACGGGTGCCTGGCTTGACTTGTGCTTGGGTCTGATGGGGGAGAGGGTGTCGGGGAGGGAGAGTTGACGTGGAGAAGTGCTGTGGCCAGGGCTGAGGTTGGAGTAGCTATGGCAGTGGCTTGTGAGTGCCCCCTGGAGGACCTGCCCCGGAGCCTCTGTGCAGCCCCAGGCTCACCCCTTCCTGCCCAGGGCTTTGGCTTGGGGGCTCTGTCCCCAGAGCCGTGAGAGACTAAGTTCCAGTTAGCAGCACTTTGTGACAACACAGGAACTAGTTACCATCACCCCGTTGCCTCTGGCCCAGCCTGGGTGTGTGTGGGAACCTGACTCCAGGGGAATTAGCGGCCGTTGAGGCCCCGGGCGGTGGCACCAGACCAGCTTCCAGCTCTGCCCGGCGCCGCTGGCCCCCAGGTCCCCTCTGCCTGGCCAGGGCTGGGTCCCTGCCCCTCCTTTGGGTGCTGCCCATGGCTCCGCCGCTCCACCTTCCCCGCGGGCTGCCTCGAGAGCCCTGCACTGGCTGACCCGCGAGGCTCCAGGCCCAGAGCTGCACAACAACCGTCACCAGCACTTCCTGGGTCCCCACTGCCTGGGCAGAGTCCTACCGCCCTTGCCTGTTCCCTGGGAGCCAGTGCCTGCCCCCCGAATTTGGTAGGGTGCCCAGGAAGAGGAAATGATTGTGACTGCACCACCTGCAGGAGCCCCTGAGCCCATCCAGCCAGGGTGTGAGCTGCAGAGCAAGCCCGCACAGGGAGCCCCGCGGCCCGCAGCCCCTCGGCGCAGGAGGGGCGCACCGGGCTCTGAGGCAGAACATTCCTGCGGAGGAACATTCCTGGGGAGGTAGGAGGGAGCAGAAAAGGAGGGGGAGGAGGAGGAGGAGGCCCCCCTTCCCACCATGCATCCATCCTGTGGGAGCCCTGTCCTAGGGGAGCTCCTGGCGCCCCCCCCAGTCACACTGTCTGCAGTTGGGCACCACAGGGCACACTCCTAGAAGAGGGCTTGGTAGCCCCCGGCCCCCGGCTCAGGGCTCTCGGGAAGCTCCCGTATCTTCAGCCCCTGTCCTCTGCTCTCTGGAGCCCTAGGTGTCTGACTCCGGTCCAGCTGGTTTTCATCAACCCTCTGGCTGAGATTTAGGGAGCAGCCCTGGCCTGTCCAGGTGACACCTGGCAGCAAGAAAGGGGGGGTGGGGTGGGGGATGGTTCTTGGCCCCTCAGGCAGGCAAGGCCTGTACATCAGGCTCCTGACAGGCAGCAGCCTGAGGCCTCTGGTCGGGGGGGGGGGCACGGTCAAGGCACCCACAGACCTCGGCTGAGACCAGGGCCCGGCGGCCCCTGTGGCTGCCCCAGGCTCTGCAGTGAGGACCGGCCTCTCCTCTCGGTCAGCTCTTTCTCAGGGCCGGGCTGTGGAGGGTTCCCCATTCTGCTTCTTCCAGAAGACTCCCAGGCAGTGTCTCCTACACTGAGGGTGTGGGCTGTCTCAGTGTCACCATGTCACCTCCCGTGGACACTGCCACGTGGCTCCTGGATCTGTCTTGGGGTGGGCGCGGAGGCCCGGCCGGGCACTGGCCCTCAGGCAGGGCCTGGGGTGTGGAGAGGACTTAGGCCTCTGCTCTGTCCACTGACGGCCTCAGCCCCTTCGTGGGGACCCTGCTGGGCCTGGCGTGCAAAGCAGCTATGCAGACCGGGCCAGGGGAGCCAGCAGTGGGGCAGGGGGTCACCTGTGTCCTGCGGACCACTCCCCACGCTGAGACCTCCCTGTCCAAGCTGAATGCCTGGGCTTCCTTTCCAGTTCTTCCACCCTTCCTGGGCTCCATCCTGGGCCTGAGCCCCACTGCCCTTCCAGAATGGCCCAACCCCGGGGCTTTCCGTGTGACTGCGTGTCTGTGTCCCCCGGGGAGGGGGTGGCGCGGGGGTGGGACAGGCATAGAGACTGCACTGCAGCCAGCTCTGTGCTGCGGCTGGGGAGGGGCTGG
Source organism: Dipodomys ordii (assembly GCF_000151885.1). Classification (NCBI taxonomy): domain Eukaryota; kingdom Metazoa; phylum Chordata; class Mammalia; order Rodentia; family Heteromyidae; genus Dipodomys; species Dipodomys ordii. The sequence continues at coordinate 1,543,466 of NW_012267222.1, read as the reverse complement.
GAGGCCGTGCCATCGTCCTGTCCAGGGCAGGGGGTGTGCACGGAGACCACTGTGGGGCGACGTCTGCTCAGGGGGATGTCGGAGTGGGTGGGACAGAGGAGCACCAGGACCACCCCAGGGTGACGTCCACTCGGGGGCATTGTGGCCACCATGGGATGCTGTCCCCTCGGGGCTGCAGACAGCACTTGGCTCTCCTGGTCTCACCTCCGGTGTGGGGTGGGTGAGGCCCGTTCTCTGCCTGTGGCAGGTAGGTCTCCTGTGGCATGGGGTGGGGATGAGCCCCGTGGGCAGGGGCTGCAGCAGGTAGATCTCCCGTGCAGCAGGCAGTTGCTGCTAGGGATCCAGGTCCCCCCCCCCAGTTTCTCCACCCCCATCCATCCCTCTTGAGCAGCTCCGGACTCCTGCAGGATGGTAGGTCTGGAGGGCAGGGGTTCATGAGGAAGTGGGACCAGGTCTCCTGGTCTGGGCAGGCTGTGCTGCCGCCGCCGCCGCTGCTGCTGCAGGTCATTTGGGGAGTGACAAGCGGGAACAAGCCTTGGGGACAGCATCAGTGAGGGAAGGTCCCCACGGCTGGCGGAGAGGCCGCGTGGGTGACACTGCCACTCTGCTCCTGAGGGACTTGAGCAGATGCAGATGCACACATGTGGCTGTGAGCCCTCCCTCTCGGCACTTGGCTGGAGCTGCTCCTGGTGGAGATCCGCCCCCCAGCAGCCCCTTTGGGGTCCTGTCACTACCCTAGCTTCAGCCCACATGATTCACGATGCTGAGCAGGCAAAGCATGCAGCCGCCCCGGGGCCCGTGCCGTGCTGGCCCACACTGGCTGCTTAGCCCTGGCTCTGTGCTTCTTGGAACCTGCTCTGTCACCTGTGTGGGCTCCCAGCCTTGTGTAAATGTAGAAGAGTCTGGTAGGCTGGGGTCAGGAGTGCCAGGGGGCTGGCACCACTGGCTGGAGCTGCCCAGCTGAGTGTTGTGCTTTCTCGCCTCATGTCCTGGAGTGTTCTCAGCTCTGCCCGGTAACATCCACACCCAGCACCCACAGACGCTCACCACCCGCCCTCTCCCTTTCTGCACGCGTCACGTGACTGGAGCACCACCAGGGCTGCCTTCACTATCTGCCTAATGCTGATCTGGGGGGTGATGGGAGCCGTGTGTCACCGGGGTGGGGGGAGGGGGGCGCCAGGACAAGGCAAAATGAGGAGGGCTGCTCAGGTTGTCTTCTTTTTTTCTTTTCCCCACAGCTGCAGAGAGTTTAGGTAGCAGAGAGGAAGTAGAGGCCCCGGGGGGGGGGGAGCACTGGGGCTAGCACTGGGGCTGCCCTCCTCGCGTTGTCCCAGAACCGTATCCCCCCCACCCCCCCACGCTCCCGGGCCAGGCCAGCCGAGGCTGGATGGGCAGCTTCTGGGCCGACCTGCTCACACACATGTTTTCTGTGTGAGGTGGACGGGGTTTGGAGGAATAGGTCATGACAGTTCTTGTTCCCAGGCAAATGTTCGTGCATGAGACACCCTCCTTCAAAACCACTGGCTTCTGTTGATTTCCTGGTTAGGGCTCCACTCGGAGCTGTAGTAGCTGGGTTGAAGACAGAAGTCTGCCCTCTGCAGCCCGGTGCTGTACGGGGGGCCAGGCCAGGAGCAGGACGTGCCCTTGTGGGGGGGGAGATGATCTCAGGCGTGTGTGGGAGCCACTTTAAACAGGCCCTTGGGCCCCACCCATCAGGTGCCTGAGCTCTGACCGCCTTGCCCTGAAGTCCCTACCTCTTACCAGACAGCCACACACTCCCCTGTCCGGCCAGAGGGGGCCCGCCGGCTCTCCCCTGCTCCCCGGCCCGGCCGAAGGCTGCCAGTGTCTGAGAGAGGCTCGGGCGGCAGTCCTGGCTTCTGTCCTAGAGGTGCTTGTGCACTGAGGATTTCCGTGGCCTCCAGATGGCTTCCGTCTAGCTGTCTGGATGGTGGACCTTGGCCGGACATGGGCCTGGACCCCCAGTCTTAGTGAGGTGCAGTCCCGGCTCTTAGACACGTCACAAGGCTGGGGTACCCAGCCTGGGAGGGGGGATGCGGGGAGACAGACATAGCATGTAGGAACTAGGCCCAGGAGTAGGGGACTGTCCATATTGAGTGACCACCTGACTACCAGCCCCAGCCCCCAGCCTCCTGTGCCCTGCCAGCTCAGGGGCACACAGAAACCCTGGAGCTCCAGGCTGCAGCGGCCCCTCCTGTTTGGTGTCCCCCGAGATGAGGCTCTGTGGGGTGGAGGCCCAGCGCCCATGGGGCGGGCAGGGGCCCGGGGGACCCAGGGCTGCCGGTGCCAGCATGAGAGACGTCTTAGTCTGTGGCACACCTGCATGGCCGCCTGCCTCCCAGGAGCTGTGCACACATCTCATATGCTGGCCTACCAAGCCAGCAGACGGGGGACCCCAGGTCTGACCTCCCTGTGTGCCGGTGCCTGCTTCGCCCTGCGTAACTCGCGGCATTCCTGGAAAATCCCCACTGTTGACCCCTGGGGCGGGGCTGCCAGCTGCAGGCCAGCTGTCTAGAAGCAGCTGGCCTGTAGTTTGGGCCGTGGCTTTTCTTAAGGGACAGTGGCCACACTGAAGGCTCTTAGCCAAGCTGGTGCGGAGAAGTGCTGGAGCTTTGGGGCTGGCCTGCCTTCCGGCGGTGGGAGGTGGGCAGGCAGCTGGCCGTGTGTGCGGGTGGCAGGTCAACACCCTCGCTCGCCCTGAGCCTGCTCGGTCTCACATTCACAGGGAGAGCCAGAGCTGTGGCTCACACTTCCTGTCCACCCACGAAGAGCCAGAGCTATGGCCTGCGGTCCTGAGAGTTGAGGGCAGGGACGCTTACTTGGCACCCCTTGGACCTCGGGAGGGGTCGTTCGGCAGGCGCGGTGGGTAGAGATGCCAGACCGGAGTGTCTGAGGGCAGCCTGGCCCTCCCTGCTGGAGCCCTCATCCCTCCAGCCCCGACTGGCTGGGTCAGTGCCAGCTGATCCCGGCAGACCAGTGAATAGGAGCTACAGAGTGGAGCGCCGGGCAGATCCCAGGCCGCTGTGAGGGTGATGGTGGTGGTGATGGCGTGGGTGACCCTGCTCCCACAGTGGAGAGGCCTGGCTCTGTGCCATCCAGTGGACGGGGAATGGGGCTGGCCAGCCTTCCGTGGGGAGGGGGCCGAGCTGCCCAGACGCTGGCTGGCAGCCTGCAGCGTGTCCTCGGGGTGCTCAGGAGGGACTCTGGCCTGCTGGCAGTGTCCCCAGTGGCCTGGGGAGCCGGGTGCTCACCCCTGCTTCTCTCCGCAGACGTAGACCAGTGTGCCTTTGACAATGGGGGCTGTGAGGGCGCATGCCACAACACGGTGGGGGGCTCCTACTGCTGCTGTCCGCCCGGCGGCCACCTGGGGGGTGACGGCAAGACCTGCCGAGGTAGGACTGTCCCGGGGGCTCGTCCCAGGAGGAGGCAGGCGGGAGGGTGGGCAGTGGAGGCCTGAGCTAGCAGATGGAGCCAACCCGCCTCTCAGGGGCCTGGGGCTAGACACGCTCACCAGCCTGGCCCCCACAACTCTGCCCAACAGGGCACACAGCCCGAGGATGCCTGGAGACAGACGGGAACAGATGGGATGGGGGCCGGGAGGAGGCAGGAGGGCATCGGAGCCTGTGCTGCCCACACCTCCCTCGCCCCCTCCTTTGCCTCCTCTGGACGCCCTGCCCCCTCCCCTCTGCCAGCAGACGGGGGCCTCTGCTCTGCTTCCCCCTCAGACGGTCACTGACATCTGGCCGCCTACGATATCTTTAGCACAGCTCAGCACTGTCTCTAGCCGTGCAGCTGTCCGGCTGGGAGCTGTACCACAGGGTGGGAGGCTGGACTAATGGACTGGGGGTTCAGAGGAGCAAGGGTCTGTGGGAAACAGGGATGTCTGTGTGCTTCCTTCTGGTATGTTCTTGTGGCCTAGGAGGCCGGCGCAGAGGAGAAGGAGCTGCTTACACCCCAGGCTCTGGGGACCCCCTGGGTAAGGGGGAAACTCAGGGTTCTGGGCTCGGTGAGGAGCTGGCACCCCCTGTGTAGACTGTCAGGTCCTGGAACCCCCAATTCAGCCTGGTCTTTGCCATGGTTTCTCCTGTGAATTGGGCTTCACAGGGGTGACAGAGCCCCCCGAGGCTCGAGCCAGGACATGGTAAATGCAGACCGCAGGTGTGTAGGTGGTAGTGGGAAGGGGGTTATGCCCTCGGGTCCAAGTTGAGCGGCCCGTTGCTAGAACGTACCGGGCCACTGTGGCCAGTTGTGGGGCAGTCCTGGGCCAGTGCCCCTCCACGGCCAGTCAGGTCCGAGGAGCCTCACGCCTCAGGCTGGAGGGTCAGTGCCCAGGGGGCGGGTGGCTGGTGCAGGTCAGGGTGAGGGGTGGTGCCTGTGCCCCCCTCCCGCCAGTCCACTCGGGGGGTTGAGTGCGATCTCTGCATGTGGGTTCTCCAGCCGCCCCCTGCCCCCTCCAGGGCTTCTTGCCAGCCAAGATTTGGGTCCTGGTTTGGGGCCAGAATGCCCCGCTGGACCTCCACCATGGAGATGGCTGCTCATTGATTTCACGTCTTCACGGGAGAGCGGCCCATCCTCCCAGCCTGGTGTCACCACGGTGTGTTTGGTTACAAGAGCCCCAGTGGGCCCAGCCTGGCCTGGATTATGACCGATGGAAGGGGGGGGCTTCCAGCCATGGAACCCGGCCATGCTCCTTACCTTCCCTCCTCTGAGGAAGAGATTGATGTAAACCGGTGCATGGAATGACTGCAGGGCCCTAGCTCAGGCCTGGCCCTGGGCAGGCTCCTCGGGAGCTGGGTCATCTCCTCCATGTTAGCCTGACCCAGCCAAGTACCACCTGCCCGCAGCACACCCCCCTAACGGGTGTGTGTGTGTGCACGCGCGCGTGTGTGGAGCTGGAGTTCCCGGCCCCATGCCCCTCCAGGCTGGGGCTGGCCCAGGGGACCTGATCCTGATCTGAAACTGCACTTCCTTGCTGGCATTCCTGCTGGGGCCTGGGGCCGCCTGGATGGAGTGTATGCCATCCCCCATGTGCCTGCGTGCCCGGCCTGGTCTGCTGATCTCTCTCTGCCGGTGTCTGCCTGTCCAGCTGCCCTTCTCCTGCTGGTCCACCCTGTATCTCGTGCTGTGGGGAAGCAGCTCTCCCCGCCCCGGTGGGGGGGGTGGGGGGAGGAGGCCCTGCACTGAGGCCACACTCGAAGTCACTGGTACCCTGGAAGGGCGGTGGTGGGGGGCAGACAGTGCTCCCTGTGACCCTGAGCCTTGGCTCCCTTCAGACGTGGATCTGCTGCTCTGGGGAGGTGGGCGGGGCCAAGCCCAGGTTCGGCCTTCCCTGCTTTTCCGCCAGCCTGGGATGGGCGGTGTGGGCTCCATAGCGGCAGTCCTGGGCAGGTGGTGTCAGGACCGGGACAGGCTCCCTGCTGCAGGCTAACGGGGCTCCAGAGGGAGCTGCCCTCTTCCCAGCCTGCCTGCATGTCTCTGTCTGGTGTGTGTGCTGGGGGGAGAGGGGGGGTCTTGTTTGGCTCCTGGACGCTGGGGAGGAAGGAGTGGGGTCCTGTGTTGGTGCCGCTTCACGCATGGCTGGGGTCTCTGCTGAGCGTCCCTTTGACACCCGGCGGAAGGAGTGGCTGGAGGCAGGGCGTGGGCCAGATTACCACAGTGTCCCCACCAGGGACCAGCCTAGGTCCCCTCCCTGAAGCACAGCCTCCGGCCCCGCTCCCGGCCCAACCCTGGCCTCGGCCTCTGCGTGTTGGGGATAACTGGAGCTCTGAATAGCCATGTCAGGGGAGGGGCACTGCCGAGAGCCAGGAGCCTGTGTTTGCTCTGTCTCCGCCAGCCCGACCGCCCCAGAATCTCGGCTGTGGGGCAGGGGTGAAAGACAGTTGCTCTCGGGGCGTGGCCGAGGGCGCAGGCGCGCACAGATCCCGGGGGGAAGGACGGCTTTGCTGGCTCACACGTGGGGCGTTGCGCACCCGGGTGACGGTGGGGTGAGCCCAGAAACCGCTCCGGGTGATGAATCGGTGCTATAAAACAGCTCTGGCACGTGAGCCTGGCCTGAGCTACCTTGGCCTTGGCCCTGCTCTCAGGACCCTGTCCAGGCCGGCGTGTGTCATGCTCTGGGAGGGAGTCTTACAGCCAGAGCCTAGTCTGCTCCGCTGGGTTGGGCAGCTGTAGCCCCGTGCTCTCCTGACCCTGGTCAGGTGGGCCTGAGACTTGTGTGTGGGAAGCCCAGTTTGGGAAACAAATGCAGGCTTATTTCTGGGTACCATGCCCCAGGACCTCAGACTCATTTTATTTTCTGTGTAAGTCTCTCTAAAGAGATCCCTCTCGAGCCAGACTTCTGTGTCCCTGAGAGCCGGGCTGGAGGAGCAGGGCTAGAACCCCCCTCAGGTCCTGGCTGCGTGGCTTTGAGTGACTAGTCCAGTCTCCTCATCTAGAAAGTGGGACAAATGCTGCTTTTGCCTTTCAAGGCCTCCTGGAGGATCCAGGGCCTTGTGGCAGAAATGCTGCAGGTGGCAGCGCCAAGGCCGGCATCAGAGGCGGACGGTGGTGGAGAGAAGCGGTGCCGCCTCCTGCATGCGGACCTGGGCGGCCTGGCCCGGGTCCCTGCCCTCCCTGGCCTTCCCTTCCCCCAGGGTTTGGGGAGCAGAACTCTCCCTCCAGGCCTGAGGCACATCTGTGTGAGGCTCCAAGCTTCCCTCACGTTGCTCTCTCCCCCACTGACCCTTGATTTAGAGTTCAGTCCCGAGTGAAAACACTCCCATCCATAGCATAGAGTCAGACAGCCGCACGCCGGAGGCTCATGCCTGTAAGCCTAGCTGCTCAGGAGGCTGAGATCTGAGGGTTGAGGTTCAAAACTAGCACAGGCAGGAAAAACCATGAAACTCTCATCTCCACTTAACCAGCAACAAGCCAGAAGTGTAGCTGTGGCTCAAGTGGTAGAGCACCAGCCTTAACCAGAAAAAGCATAGCACCCAGGCCCTGAGTTCAAGTCCTAGTGTCAGCCTGAACCTACACAGGTCCTTCTGCCATCAGGAGTGTGCCAAGTGTGGGCATCCAAGGGCTGCTTGCTGCCGGGCCCGGGTGTCATCCAGCCAAATGCCTGGAGTCCTGGGTCGTGGGAGGCGGGACGGGCTGGTCGGCCTACCTCGTGTCTGATACTGAAGGCTGTTAGCTTCTTTCATTGGCCTCATGTTTGACTACACACACATGCACATCTCACACACACACATGCATACACACACACACACACACACACAGATTGAATGTTCACACTAAGCAAGTGCTGGCTGGGCCTGAAGGATGTAGTGTTGAGGAGAGTCGCTCTGCCCCATTCTGGGAAGTCAGCTGCCAGGCAGAAGAGCCAGGGATCTCCTTGGGAGAAGTATGAGGACCCAGAGGGTCTCCATGGCTGGGCCGGCCTCCCGAAGGCCGGCTTCCCCACGCGGGGGTGCGAGTCTGCCCCGAGACCGTCCTGCAGTTCCTGCTCCAGCTGACCATGCTTATGACAGGAGATAAGGAAGGAGCCTGGGAAAGGGGGAGGCTGGCGGGGACAGCGTGGGGACCGGGCAGGGCTTCCTCCAGGGGAGGGGACAGCTGTTCCCTGGGGAGACGCGGCCTTCCAAGACAGGGCCGAGTGTCTGTGAGAGGCCTGTGTGGTCACCCCAGGAGACCAGTCCCCACCGTTCCCAGGAGCCCGGCCCCGCCTGCCCTCAGCTGTCACTGTGGCTCCAGTCCCGTCTCTGTCACACTCCCTCACTTGGCCTCCATGCTGGGGGAGCCGCCAGGTCCTGCTGCTGTCCCCAGGGAGGGGAGGAACGTGGGAAGTGACTTACAGCCCTGGTTAGGAAGCCCGGCTTGACAGCTGGCTGACCCAAGCCAGCTGTGCTGGTGCACGGGGAGGGGGAAGTGGCACTCATCAGACCCCTGGCCTGGTGCCCGGGGCAGGTGCCTGGCACCGGAGGTGGCTGGGCGTGTGTGTGTGTGTGTGTGTGCGCGCGCGCGTGTGTTTGCACCTGAGGAAGCCCTTGGTGGAACTTTCTCTCACCTTCCCCAGAGAACCCGTCCCCATGGGCTCTCAGGCGGCTGGCGGCCTTCCTGGGGTAGCCTGCCCCCCACGGACCAGGGAGCGGCGGTTGACTGTGATTTGTGTTGAAGGACCTGGGGTAGCCTGCCCCCCACGGACCAGGGAGCGGCGGTTGGCTGTGATTTGTGTTGAAGGATCTTGTGTGGGGTGGTGCTGTGGCTCCCACTAGAAAGTGAGCTCGGGGCCCAGAGAGGGGCTGCGATGGCTGCAGAGGCCCAGCAGGGGTGGCTGGGGGGAGCCCCGTGGCCAAGTCTGGAGGCTTGTGGGCCCCCCCTTGCTCGGGGCCCCCACCTGGCGTTGTGCCCAGCTGCGGTGTTTAGTCCTGGGCTGTCTGGTCCTGGTCCTGTGTTCCCGGGGCTCCTCGTTCGCTCTCTTCCTTCTCTGGCCAGCTGTGTGAAGGCTGGTGATGAGGTCCTCTCAGGTTCTAGGTTCGAATCCCCAGCCTGGTGAAACTGAGAGACAGGGCCTTTTGGGAAGTTGACTTGTGCACGAGATGATAAGGACCGTGTTTGCTGCATTCCTGCCCTGCTTAGAACCTGGACCATCCAGGGCCAGTGTCCTCTGGATGTGGGCAGGGAAACCTGGCTGTGAACGTCCAGGCATCTGTGGCCAGAGGCCTCCTCCGTCAGAGGTGCTGAGAGTTGAAAGCTCTCGTTTCCCGGTGCTGGCTTGCGTTCTTTCCTCTAGCGAGCGAATTCTGGCAGGTGTAGCCTTGCTTGAGGCCAAGGCAAGAGACCAACAGCCATCAAGGCCAGCTGTCAGAGCCAGCCGAGTGGCAGGACAAAAGGCCTGCCCCGCCAGCCTGCCCTGTCCCCTCAGGGGAGGACATGGGGAGATTCCCGGAGGGTGTGCGGGACAGGCCGCCTCTGCGCCTGCAGTTGGGACCCTCCTGACGGCAGAAGGGCCTGTGTAGGTCCTTCAGTGAGAAATAACGTGCAGAGGCTCGAAAGGCCTGGAAGTGACCCTGGGGCCCGCCTGGGGCCGAGTGCCCCCAAGGACAGATGAGGCCGCAAAGGTCAGCCTCAGGAATGTGGAGCGGGAGGGAGGGAGGGAGCACTTGTACAGTGAACCCCAGGTCACCCTGGCCCCACTGGGTCAGCAGCCCCAAGGAGGACAGCTCTGGACCGTACAGGAAAGGTCTTTCCCTGGTTCTAGATGTTTCTGTGGCAGGCCTGGGGCCTCCTGGATGGGGGAGAGGGCAGCCCAGACACCTGTCTTCCTGGGACCTTGGTGGTTCCGAATCCCTGCATGGTCCAGAGCTCCTCCTGAGGAGATGGGCGATTGGTGGGGAGCTGGGGGACAATGGCTGACCACCTAAGGGACCCCAGGACGCCTCAAGAGGGCACACTGGTCCAGCACTTGTGTCTGGAGCAACATCTATCCCTAACAGGTCTTCTAGCCAGGGCCAACGCACAGGGCCTGTCCCTCAGCCAGGTCCTGGACAGGGCAGGGCAGGGCGGGGAGGCCAGGCAGGGCGGGGAGGCCTCTGCTCAGCCTGCCCCTCTCACCTGTTCTCCTCCACTCTTTCTTTGTTTCTGTCCTCTGTCCCCATGCATTTCTGCTTGTCCAGTCTAGCCTCTGTCCTGAGCTCTGGCCTCCTAGCCAGGTCCTCATGTCTGGGACCCATCTTCGCTGGGACTCATCTCTGCTGTGCTGAGAGAGGTATGGCTGCACTTGCTGCCCACCAGCCCCGTGGCCCCCTTCCTGCTGTGCTCTGCCTCTTCCCGAAGCTGGTCAGAAGTGGGCCCAGACCCCGGCCACCCCGCCAGGCTTTGCCGGAGTCTGGAGGAGGGGTGAGTGGGAAGGCGGAGCTTCCTTCCTCCTGGGAGGGGCAGATGAAAGAGTGTGACTGGAAGCAGGGAGGGAGAGGGGGAGGACACAGGGGACCTGAGCATCATCCAGCAAGGAAGGTCTGAGGGCAGGGCGTGGGCACCCAAGGCAGGGGTGGGGTGCGGGGGTCCCCTCAGGCCCCTCGGCAACACGAAGGGTTCCCTTGGAGGCAGAGCGAACATGGGCTGGGCTCGGGGTACAGTCAGGAGCTGCCGGCTCATGGCAGGGAGAGGGAGAGGGCAGTGGAACGAGGGACCGGTGAGGCCCCTGGCACCTCTACCCAGCAACCTGCACCTGCCCTGGGCCCTCCCCAAGCCTGTCTCCTCATGGCCCTGAAGATGTCACCTCCAAAGGTGGCTCCGCCCGGCCTCCGCCCAGCCTGTCCTCTGGGTGAGAACTAGAGGGCCAGGGCGCGGCTGGTGCTCTCCGCCTCCTCCTTGGCAGCTCTTGTGTCCCCAGGAGGTGGCTGGCCTCCCGTAGGGTAGGAGGGCTACTTCCCTTGTTGTGGGGGGGAACCCCATCTGCATTTGAGGCTCCTGGTCCTGAGCATGAACAGCCACAAGGGAGAGAAAGCAAGCAGCAGCTGCCCCCGCAAGGCAGGTTGCATGCACACACGTGTGCACACGTGTTCCGTGGCCCCCATGCAGTTCCAGGACTAGCCCACGGTGCCGCCTCCTGGACACAGCCCGGGGGCCGTGCTGGGGTTCAGCGCCCCTAGCGGCCTGGTTTCTGGAGGAGGCTGTGGGTCAGTGCTGGACGTCCAGGCTTGTCTCGTGGCTGCGGCTGAGGCTGTGAGGGGTGGGGGCTCCCTTCTTTCTGCCGGCCCCTGCCAGGAGCAGCTGCAGCTGCTGGAATGGCAGCTGGACCAATGGGGACAGCCCTGGTTTTCATTTTCCTTCCTCGGCTCGGGTGAGGAGCAGAGACGGTAATGGGTTTACCAGGAGGTGGGCTCTGAGCGGCTCTGGGAGCTGAGCCGGCCGCGTGCACTGTGAGGCCAGGCCCCGGCCCCGTGCACTGTGAGGCCAGGCCCAGGCCAGTGCTCTCCACTCCCCAAATAAACCGCAGGCCTCCATTCAGCAGAGGTGGTTGGGAGGAAAGTTCGGGAGGCCAGGCTCTGTGAGGAAGTGAGCTGGGCTGTGTTTGACTTCACCCTGCAAACTCATGTCCCGCTCTGGAGGTCAAGGGTCAGAGGAGCCAGGCAGGTTCATGGCAAGCGGTTCATGGGCAGCAGGGCTCTTTGGCATAGAGGCCTTAGCTCCTCCTTTCGGGCAGGTTCCTGCATCTTCCTGGCCTCCTTTCCTGCAGCTGGGGACCGGGCAGGTGCGCATCTGGTGGAGCCTGCGGACAGCCCCCCCTTCAGCCCCACACTGCTTTTCTACTGCAGCCCGACCTGTCAGCCCTCATCTGCCCACATGATGATGCCTGAGACCCACGGTCCAGGCAAAGGCCTGCTGGTACACCCAACTTCATTTTCTGGTGCTGGGACTGGGGCTCGAACTCAGGACCTTGCATGCTTGCTTGGGTTTTTTTTTTCTCTCAAGGATGGTGCTCTACCACTTGAGCCACATCTTTACTTTTTTTTAATTGTGAAAATACTGTACAGAGGGCTTACAATTACATGGGCAAGATAATGAGTACATTTCTTATCAAGCATTGTAGCCTCCTCCTTTGTTTCCCCTTCCCATCGCTTCCCATCCTCCCTCCGCCCCCCCCCCCGCCCCCAACCCAATCCTCCCCACTCCCACCAAAGTTGTAAAGTTTGTTTTTCCACATAACGACTTGTACATCTCGTTGTTTACTTTTTGCTGTTGTTGGTTGTGGGGCTTGAAGTCAGGACCTGGGTGCTGTGCCTGAGCTTTTTTTTGCTCAAGGCTAGCACTCTACTATCTTGATCCACAGCGCCACTTCTGGTTTTCTGGTGGTTCACTGGAGATGAGTCTCCTGGACATTCCTTCCCCCAGGCTGGCTTTGAACAGCAATCCTCAGATCTCAGCCTCCTGTGTAGCTAGGATTATAGGCGTGAGCCACTGCCGCCTGGCCCACATTTCCACTTTTGCTGGTTAACTGGAAATAAGAATCTCATGGGCTTTCCTGCCCAGGCTGGCTTTGGACCATGATGGTCAGATCTCAGCCTCCTGAGTAGCTAGGGTTACAGCGGGCCACCAGCTCCCAGCCAACCTCAACTTGGTCTAAGGTCGCTTAGGCCCAGCCTGGCCCCACATGGCAGGCACCTGGGCACACCTCCCTTTGTGCCCGGGGCACGCGCCAGGGGCACGTTAGCCCCTCAGGGACCTTGGCTGTTGCTCGCATACCTCCACCCGACAGTCTTCAGTGGACTTTGTTCTCCCCAGGTGCCAGATGAGAGGTTCCGGTCAGGGCCTGGCCCTGTGGGGGCGCCCTCAGGGGGCCACATGAGTGGTGTGGACAGGAGCCTCCTGGGTCCTCCGGCGGGTTCCCCACCAGGCCCCTAGGCGCCTGAGAGGGGAGGTGTGAGACAGAAATGCCTGCGGGCCTCGTGCGCTCCTCTGTAGCCACCCCACGCCCAGTGCTAGTGTGTGTTCAGCCTGCGCAGCCTGGCTGGCCCTTTGAAGAGTCATCCTGCAGAGCAGGGGTCAGCTAGGCCTTGTTCCGCTCTCCCAGCGCCCACTGACTCCAGAAAAGTGCAGTTCCGCTCTGCAGTCCCGAGCCCGGGGCTCCCCAGGGGCGAGGCTAGCTCTGAGCCCCTGTACCAGCCCGCTGGCCGCCCGGGCCGTGTGGGGGGACGGCCCCTTCTGCTGACACAGACATTCCGGCGGGCAGAGGCGCCCAGCTGCGTCTCAGCATCAGGAAGGCATTTCCCCAACGGCGTCCAGACCCCACAGCCATGGGCCTGATGTCCTCGGCGGCACTGGCGGGGGACAGCGGCATGGCTTCATGGACTGCCGCTGGCCTCCCGCATGGTGGCTGCTGCCCCTCGGGGCCACACCTGAGTTCCTGGGCCAGGCCAAGGGGGACGGAGGACGTGGAAGTGTCGGGCCCCACTCTGGCGGGGACGGGAGCTGGAGTTGGTGGAAGGGGGTGGGACAAGAGGGCCAGAGTGGGTCCCAGTTTGGATTTGGAGGGCCTGGAGCCCGAGGGGGTGGTGGTGGGAGGTGCTGGCTGCAGACCGGGCCCACACCAGGGGTCCTCCCGCTCCACAGGCGTTCACGACCCTTGCCGCTGACACAGGCCTCACGGCAGAGGCACTGCGGGCTCATCCTCCCCAGCCTGGCCACCAGCACCTGCTGGCTCTCCTGAACTCGGGGTCAAGCACTCTGCCCATAGGAGGGAGGGCCTTTTATGGCCACACCGTGCTTCAGAGCAGGGAAACTGAGTCAGAGAGAAGTTCCACGGCTGGGTCTTGGGCGTGGGGAAGAACAGCTCTGTTGGGTAGAGTAGCAAACGAGCCATTCATGCAAGGCACAAGCTCCTCTCAGATAACATAGCCACAGGAAAAGAAGAGACATAGGTGAGGGTGATTTTTGAGTGTCCTGGTGAGCAAAGCACCGCATGTGGCCATTTCACTTCCATATAAAGGTGATTAGCAAGATGCCTCACTGTTCTTCTTCCTACTAGAACCCCGCTGGTCACCTGGCCCACCTCGCCTCCAGAGTCTGGGGCCTTGGGTGGGCGGGGTCTGGACTCCAGTGCCTGCCCTCCTCCTCCCAGACAAGGCCTTTTCCAGGGTGGGCAAGACTTGGGGGACAGTAGGAAATACAAGGCTAGATCTCTTGTCTTGGGCTCCTCTTCCTTCTAGGGCCTGGTCCCAGAGGGTGTGTGTCCAAGTGGGGGTCTGAGCAGGAACTCAGTGTCACCTTGAACGTGAGGCTGGCTTCTCCCCAGAACGACGATGATGGCGGGATCACCAGCCCACCACTGGTTGGTGAGGACGCGTTGGAGCTCTTGCGTCCGCGCCTCCTTGAGAGGGGGCTGCCGTTAGCCCTGACCTCCACCAGCCTGGCCTAGCTGGCCCCTGGCATCTCACACAAGCCGCCTCCCCCGTCCCCTTCCTGAAAGCTGTTGGTTAAAAGCCCTGCTGGCCAGGGGCTGCTTGCCGCCCAATGGAAGTTGTGATCCAGACAGGTTCCAAATCCAGGGTGGGCTCTGGGGACTCCCCAAAGCAAGCACTTGGAGTCAATAGGAGTGCACCACTAAGGAAAGACAGGACAAAGGGCTGGCTTGGCACGCAGGCCCCAGGAAGGCATGTGTGCACTGCAGGGTGCTGCTGGGCCTGGCCGGGCTCTGGAGAGCAGGTGGGCAGGTGGATGATCAGGGCCTGGGTGAGGCCGCCTCTCTCTGCCCAAGTGTCAAGACTACACTGGCCATCAGAGGCGGCCCTCTGCCACATCTGGTGAGTGGGCATCTGGGGGCAGGGTCTCTCTGGAGTTGCTGGAGCTAGGAGTTCTCTTGAGCCGTTGTCTTAAAAGATAGTACCTGAAGATGTCTCAGGCTCCGCGTTCATACCTCCGAGATGGGTTGTGGCAAGAGGCTGGTGTGTCCAGCACCCACTGGGCACTGGTCAGCTCTGGCTGTGGGTCTCATTCTCCACCATTCACAGGTTCCCCTTGGGTACTGTCCTGTGCTAGGTGCTATGTGACCCGGCAGCACAGGTCCATCCTCCTGGCCTGTGTGGCCGAAGTGGCCCCCTGTCACGTGCCCTCTGCCCACTGCCTTTCTAGAGTCTTACGAGGGGAGACAGCCTCCATTTTCAGGGGACAGTATGTGCTTCTGGGATGTTGTTGCTGCTTTTGGGGACACATGGTGGAAACTTCCCGGAACAGTTGTGGGCAGGCATGTGTCCCCTCCGTGTCCCCTCCCTCCCAGCGGTCAGCCTAGTGCCCAGGGTGCCTTCAGCCAACACCAGGTTGGTCCCTGAGACAGATCGTTGCCGTGGGTTACCCTGCCGTCTGCCCTGCACCCCAGCTTTCTGGGCACCGCTCTCGTACCTTGTGCGGCCTTAGGAAGAGGGAGGGAAGGTGGCACCCCCCAGTGGAAGTGGAGGAGGGAGTTGAGAGGGGGTGGAGGTCTCAGGGGTCTCCTTCCCAAGCTGGAATCCTGCAAGGCAAGCTGCGATGGCTAAGTGTGGGCTTTCCCAGGGGCACAGCCCCTGCCCCCCCAAAGGCTGCTTTCCCTGTTGCCTGCCGTGAGGTTGTATGGATTTGTGTGCTCCTGTCTCTTGATCCATTGCTCTCCCCCATCTCTCCCAACCCCAACCCTCCCTTCCAGTTCCCTGGTTCCATCTTTACACTTCTGCAGTGGATATCAGGACTCCATTCGCCCACCCTTCCTGAACTCTCCATTCCTCTGCCCCTCTCGGAACTCCCTCCCTCCCTCCCTCCCTCCCTCTCCAAAACACATTTCACCTTCCTGATATTCCCCTTGGTAAACACAGATTAGTGGTTGTTCCAAGGAATTGGGACTTCACAAACCTCCGCACACACCATACTTTAGGTGTGCATGGAGATATGTGTGTGTGACCGTATGCACGGTAGGCTGTGCCCTTGCCAAACCCCTGCAGCCCGATCCTGCCTTGGCTGACAAGTCCTCCCTGCTCTCCAGCCCTGTCCCGCATGCTCTCAGGCGGCCTCTTGCAGAGACCAGGTACAGCCCAGGGTGGGTAGTGCCGGCGGGGGTGGGGGGGCCCACGGCCTTCGGGCTTCCCACTCCGTGCTGTGGCCTCTCATGTGCCCACATCTTCCCCCAGGCCTCCCCTGCAGGGCCTCCCCGCCTGGCCAGGATAGCGTCTCTGCTTTGGTTTCTCTTCTGTGTTGGCGGGGGAGCTCGTGTTTGTGCATGTGTGTCTGCGCAGATGTTTGCACGCACCAGTGTGTCTGTGTGCGCCTCTGGCTGTTGGAAGCTGTGCGTCTGTCTGCGCCCTGAGTGGGTGGTTGCACCCGTGGGTCTGTTTGTGCACACGTGTGTGTGTACGCGGGAGGGTTGCCTGGGCTTTTGAGTGGGTCTCAGTCTGTCTGGATGGATCTGGGTCCGTGGTGAGCCTGTGCGCTGGAATGCGCGGGGCGGGGCCTTGGCGGGAGCAGCTCAGCCCCCTGGGGGCAGCGGGGCGGGGCCAGAGGCGGGGAGTCTGAGGATTTGGCTTTTACCTGCAGGGGGCGGAGGGAAAGCTGAGAACATAAAAGGGGCCCAGCGGCTCGGGGGAGCTGAGCTGATCTTGTGGCTGGGCTGGCCTGGGAATACCAAGCTGAGCACTGGTGTCTGAGCTCCGTCTGCTGCAGCTGCCCCACGGATCTGCAGACCAGGCATGGAGGTGTCCTGGGGCCGCGGCTGGCTGGCTGCCCTCTGGTGGCTGGGGTTCCTGGGGAACCTGGTGAGCGTCGCGGGCACACACTACCGCTACCTGTGGAGAAACTGCTACCCGTGCCACCTGGGCCAGGCTGGCTACTCCGTGAGCACCGGTGACCAGAGGCCAGGTGGGCTCTGGGTGAGCAGGGGCGGGCGGGCCCCAGGGAGCTCCCTCCCCAACAGATTTCCCTTTGTTTCCTTTTTGCAAAGTTTGTGCCAGGCCGCTTGACAGCGGGGACTGGAGGGAGCAGACTCTGCACAGCACCAGGCACGCAGCCCCCAGCTCTGGGACAGAGCCAGGGTGTCCCCAGGAAGCAGACATCGTCCCTCCGGGGCTGGCTGCAATGTGTTGATCTTAGGAAGGTTGTGTACGCCTGTGTGTGTGCATGTACATACATGCATGTATATGTATGTGTGTGCATGTGCCTGTATCTTTCTGCTCCGGTCTCAGGGATGTCCCCTGCCTTCTATGCCAGCAGCTTGGGGTCAGGTCACGGGTCAGGCTGGAGTTGGCCCAGGGGTTTCTGAAGCTGGAGCCCCTCTCCTGGGTCCCAAGAGGCTTGGCCCTTTGGGACCACGTGTGGGGGTGTGGCTGTCCTTCCTGCCTGCTCACCGCCAGCCTCCATGGACCTGGCCACTGGGTTCCTGAGAAGCCCTGGACTCGGGACTCCTGTAGCTTCGGGGTGCAGGGGCCCCCATTGTGTCCTGGGTCCACCCTGTCCCTCTGCTGCTGGCATCTGGTGCCAGCACTGGGCTAGCCCCCCTCCACGAGGCTGCCTGGAGCTGGGGACCCTCAGGAATGTGAGGAGGGGGGTGGTGTGTTTGGTTTCCATTGAGTCACCCCTGAACCCCAGGGGGGGTCCCCTGAGCTTCCCCTGGGGGATAATCTCCCTCATGCCTGGAGGATAGCTGCCTCTCCTGGTGTGGTCACTCCACCACCTGGACCCAGATCCCCTCCAACCCAGGACAGCCTTCTGCTGACACCCAGGCTGGTGTGGCACCGCATGGGGGGGGCACTGAAGGCTGTGTGCATGGAGGTCAGTGGGCTGGGCCGCCGTGCCCCACCCGCCCAAGGCCTTCAGAAGGACTGGGAGGGGCAGGCCCTGGGAGGGAAGGGCCCTGGTGTGGTGTGGGGGCTTCCTGGGGTGGGGGGGTCAGGGCGGAGCCCACTAGGTGCCAGCAGAGCAGAGCTTGCTGGCCGGTGTCCAGGGGTCTCTGGTTTTTTGGAACCTGGGCAGTCTTCAAGGGGCCTTTGGGGTGGTTTCCGCAGCGGCAGCGTTGGCTGTGGGCCGGGCCCCCTATCCATCTGGCTGTTCGTGCTGGCAGTGGGTGAGGGTAAAGGCGGCCCCAGCCTCCTGAGTGGCACCCACTTGGGAGACGCAGGGCTCCCAGAAGACCCGGCCAGGGTTGGCACAGGGCTGACAGGGCCAGCGTGTGCCGCTGCTGCTCCCGTCTTCCGCCTGCCGGTGGTCTCCAGGCACAGCTGAGGGGCGATCGGGAGCCCGGGGCATCCCTGCGAATCCCGGGCCTGGCTGTTCCTTAAGACGGCCCTGCCAGCGCTTTGCTCCCAGCCACACGGCCCCTCCCGGGTGCCCCAGGCTGTGCCCTAGGGGCTGGGGCTGGAGTGGGTTTGCCCCCTACCAGGTGTTACCCGGAAATGAAGACCAGCTCTTGGAAAGCAAAGAAGGCATGGCCCCCATCCCTCACTCAGCCCGCCCTGGGGTGCCCGCTCTGCCTGGGGCTCAGGCCCCCTTGTGGCGGCGGGAGGGCATTGCCGCTGGCGTTGCCCATGCTTAGCCGGGCCGCTTTGTGTGTGGGGAGGGCTCACTGCAGGCTTGGGGACAGTGGTCCTGGGAACGAACCCAGGGCAGGTGGACCTGGGAACCCAGCTTCCAGATGTGTTGGGAGGGGCGGGCAGCGGCTGTGGGCCTCCTGGTGGGCACAGGGGACTCTAAGCTGGGCCGGGAGCCCGGCTGGGAAGTGGGGGGCTGCTGTCCTAGGACTTGTAATTTGCTGAGTCTGGAGAAGACTCCGGAGACAAACAGCCCTGTGGGCTGCATTTGTGTCTTGTGGCTGCTGTTGCACATTGCCCTAAAGGCAGACTTATTACCCTGGACAGCCCTGGAGGTCAGGGTCTGCCCTCGGGAGGCTCCGGCATGGGAGGCCGCCTGCATTCCTGGGCTCTCTGCCTCCTCTTCCGTCCAAGCCGGCCTCTCCGCATCTTGCGGCTCCAACCTCTGCTTCATCCTCATGTCCCCGACTCTGACTCTGAGGCGGATCTTCTGTCTCCCCCTTGCAAGGCACACCTGGATAATCCAGGACAGTCCCCCAACTCTTGATCTTATTTGTAAGGTCTCCTCTGCTAAGCAAGGCTCTGGGAAGATGCACACAGACATCTTTGGGGTGCTCTTCGTCAGCCGCACTGTCCCGCGTCTCCTCGGGTCGCTGTCAAAGCCCTGGTTGTGTGCTCAGCCCTTCCTGGATCCTTGGAGATGTCGGGGCTCCCTGTGGGACGGGGCAGCCAGGGCTGCTTTCAAACACGTCTACAAAGGCTCTCGGGACTGGAGGGACCCCAGCGGGAGGGCACCTGGCCAATAGCCAGGACTGGGTTCTTGGGGTGAAGGGTTCAGCCTTGAACCCACCCAGTAGGTCTAGACACTTCCTCTGGCACACAGCAAATGGGGGTGGGTACTGAAAACCATGGCAGTGCTTCTGTTACCCCTGTGTACATCCCATCGCAGATGCTACCATGCGGAGCAGACACCCAACCTCCATGCAGCAGCGTTGGGGGTAAGGAGTTGGGGTCCGCGTGTCAGTCCCCCCTGAGGGGTGACCAGGCCCTGGCTTGCTGGGAGGTGGTCTGCCAGGAGTCAGAGCTGCTGTGGCCCCTTTTGCTCAAGGCACCTTGGCAGAGCATTGAGCATCTGTCTTCTGCTGGGTGCAACCCTCAGCTGCCTGCCCCAATCCTCTGGCCTGGGACTTTGGCTCTCGTTAGTAGGGCTGGCTGATAAAGGTTGGCCTGCGTGCTGGGTGTGGACTCCGGTGCCCCGACATGGCCCTCACCTCTGCCTATGCCCAAGTGGTGTCCTCCTCCCCGCCGGTCAGTGGCTCCTGGCCAGTCACTGGAGTCGCTCCACGTGCTCAGGGACCCCCTGGTACTTCAGTGCCTTTGCCGTGCCTGAGCCCCAGGCCACAGAGGGGGCTCCTTTGGAGCTCTCCTGGGGGACAGGGGGTGCCGTAGGTGTCTGGTGCCGATAAAGTCTTCGCCTGGAGCCACACACAGGCGTCCTCGCCTCCCTGTATTCTGTTCCACCTGCGTCCATCTCTGCCTGGGCCTCCCTGCCCCGCAGCGTGGCAGACGTGGGCCTAGAGAGCAGGGAGAGGCCAAGGCACCCCGAGCCCCTGCACATCCGACATTCCCAGGGTGGGATCTGGGCACAGGGCCCCAGGCAAGGCTCTTCCGGGCCCTCCAGTTTACACCCTGCCACTTCCCCTGGGACCCAGGCCCTGGTACTGAGGGAAATCACGGGTGAGCAGAAGGAGCAACAGGACCCCTGCAAGAGTCACAGCCTTGGGCTCCCCCTGGCCTCTGACTGCCTACCCAGCTGTGGGCAGAGTCTGCCCCCACCCCCAGGCCAGGAGGTCAGGGTCAACCCTTCCTCCTGCCTCTCCTTTCCTGTGCTTCCCTGGGTCTACAAGCCATGCTTCAGACCTGCTTCCCCTCAGGCACTTGGCCAGAGGTGGGGTGGGAAGGCCAAGGAGCGCGAGGTCCAGGACTCCTGTCCCAGAGAGGTGGCAGTGCCACCCTTCCTGTTTGGCACCGGGAGCCCTGGGAAGGGAGGGTCTCACTTGTCCTGGAGCTGCCCTGAGCAAACCACAGCAGATGGCTTAAACCAGCAGGGAAGTGTCCTGTCCTCCCTCCCCCCCCTCCCTCCCTCCCTCCC
>NW_012267222.1:1504075-1523223 GCF_000151885.1 Dipodomys ordii | reverse complement strand
CCTCCCTCCCTCCCTCCCTCCCTTCTTCTCTTCCCCTTTCTCCTTCCGTCCCACACTTCCTCTCTTGAGCCCATACTGGTGCTTCAGGACCTCACACTCTTGCTTCGTTTTTTCACTCAAGGCTGGCACCCTACCACTTGAGCCACACCTCCACTTCTGAACAGGGAAGTTTCTCCCTTCCTCTTGGAGACCAGGATTCTGAGCTCAAGGTGTGCAGGCCTCTTCTCTGGAGCCTGCAGGGGAAGGCCTGTCCAGCTGGTTCCCATCCATTGGTAGCTTGGGGACACTGCACTCTACTTCTGTTTTATTGGCACGCAGCCTTCTCCGTATAGGACCCCAGTCCTGGGATTTGGGGTTCACTGCTCACAGAATGATTTCATCTCCATCCTGTTTTATCCACAAAGGCTGTTTGCAGACAGTCATGTTCTGAGGTTCCAGTAGACATGAGTCTGAGGGAACACTGCTCAGGCCAGCAGACCCTCTCCCCCCCCACTGCTCAGGCCAGCAACCCCCCTCCCCCACCTCGTTCTCTCTATTGCCTGGGCGTGTGTCATTTCAAGAGTCCCCATGTTTTCCTTCTGGGCTCAGAACCCCTGGACAGGGCGGCCAGTCCTGCCCCACAATGGCTTCCATAGGTGGCTCTGCTCCATGCTTGGCCTTGAGGTCTGGGGGGGGGCTCCTTATGAGCCTGCTCCCACATTCTGACTGACACCTGGGTGGCAGCTCTCCCCTGCCCCCATGCCCTCTTAGGGAAGGCTGGGCCTGGCTGCCTCAGTCTACCCTGGCTCTGGGAGTGTGGGCTGGGGGTGGCAAGTTACAGGCATGGCCCGAGAAGAAGGAAGTCTTGGGCCTGAGCTCCTTCCGCTCAGTGATATAGGGTCTGTGTCCGATGGCTGTTCCACTGGTAACCCCGCCCCTCCCACCAGATGTGGACGAGTGTCGCTCGCACAACGGCGGTTGCCAGCACAGGTGTGTGAACACCCCCGGCTCCTACCTCTGTGAGTGCAAGCCTGGCTTCCGGCTCCACACGGACGGCAGGACCTGTCTGGGTGAGTCTCCTGGGCCCCAGTCCGGGTCTGTGGGCCTCTGCCGTGCCCCACACTCCAGGGCGCTGTGCCCAGTCTTGGCCCTCACGGGCGAGTCCTGACCAGGCTGGCATTGGGGCTGACTCTGGGGCCTCAGTGTTCATCATCAGGGCTCCAGCCTGGGGCGGGGCGGGGAGGGAAGGGGAGGGGCTGCTGAGTCCCAGCTACACCCTGCCTCTGGGCATCCCACAGCCAACAGGTGGAGGCTGCAGCTAGGTGAGCAAGCAGGTCTCCAGGTGCTGAATTAGCTGGGTCCCCATGGTCTAAGTTGCAGCCACATGGAGTCTGGCTGGGCCTGGCCATCTGCAGGGATCATCGGTGTGGCTCCCTGCTGGCTGTGCTGCCTCCAAGGCTCAAGGGGGACTCGGGCCACCCTTGGATGACAGGGGGGCCAGGCAGCAGAAGGCCATTCATGGCCCCTGCAGAGCTGGGCCTCAGGAGTCTGAGGATGCAGGCTGGGGCAGGTGGACCCTAGCCCTCAGATCCCCTGCTGGGTCTCTGCTGCGGGGGATGACCTCAGTGGAGACACGGCCTGCTCGGGAGGGTTAACAGGAGGTCCAGAGAGAAAGGCTGCAGCCAACGAGGGGTGAACAGCTGGCTTCTGCCAGCTCTGGACCAAGACAGACTGACCCTTGCCTCTGGCCTCCGTGTGGTTCTCTTGGATACTGCGAGGATGCCGGCACCCCTTCTTTCCACTGTGGAGATCCAGAGAGAGCCTGAGCTGGCTCTGAGCGGCCTTCCTCCTTGGCTGCCATGTGGGTGGCAGCCTGCCGGCCTGGGCTGGGGGTCGGGGGAGGGGAGGGGGGAGCACTCTGCACACACATGTCCAGGCCACTGTTCCCAGGAGCCAGGCAGCTGCCCTGGGTGGGAAAGTCAAAGCAGATGCAGGAATGTGCTGCGTCTCAGGAGAGCTAAGGCCAGGCGGACCCCAGCTGGCTGCCTGCTGGGGCTTTTGGAAGCCTGTGGCCAGGGTCCCGGGAGAAGTGGCATTGGACAGAGGCACATTCCCCCTGCCAGAAAACCACGCAGACATCCAGGTACAAAGAACAAAGAAAAGGTTTATTGCCAGTAAAGGGAAGGGCAAGACCCCTTCTCACAAGGGAGAAGAAGTGAGAGGAAGCCCCGGCTATTGTCTGGGGTGACCTATATAGCGTAGGAGGTCGAGGAGGGGCTAGAAGGAGCTAGGAGGCCGAGACCCTGGTGTGGACGTGCGGGCCAGGGGGACTTGGGGCTGGTAAGCAGAAGTCCCCTTGCTGCTGGCTGGTTTTCTGCTGTCCCCAGGGCTTGGACACTCACTCCATTTTTGTCTCCACCACCTCTGCTAATGAGGGCCTTCGCTGAGATGCCTGCCAAAAGATCAAAGGCGAGGATTAAGGCGTGGATGGCTAGGATGCCCGTGGCCGGGCCATCCCAGCCAGTGGTCCTGGGACGTTTGGTCCCTGCCTGGATGGCCAGGCGGTCTTTCACTGTGCAGCCCATGTGGTAGGGCTGGAGGGACTAGTGGAGGCTGGCCTCAGGATGCCCAGGTGGGTGCCCCCGCCTCCGCTGGGCCTCTGTTCTCTGCCCCTGCCGGAGCCGGAGATGCTAGGATTCTGCGCTCAGGGCTCAGACGTCTGTATCTGTGGCATGAGTTCATTGTAAAGGGCATTTGCAGGTCAGACGTCAGGCCCCAGATGTGACCGGCACAGCGTGGCGGGGCCTGCAGGGCTGCCCAGCTCCCCCAGCGGGCCCCTCACACCAGGGACCCGTTTGGGAGGGCATCAGAGCCTCCCTCATGCTTGTGCAGACTTCCCGCCTCTCCTGTCCGAGGGCTCCTCTGGGACTCACCGGACTTTGGCTGGACGTTGAGACCTCGGACTGTCTCTCGTGACTGCAACTCCCTCAGCGAGGAGTTATTATATGGAACCTTCTAGAACACATGACCCCTTACCTCCTCCCTCCCTGTCCCCCCTTCCCCCATGGCCTATGGCTGAGTCTAGCTGGGGAACACCTTCCTTTCCTGGGAGCCCTGTTCTCGGGTGGGCTGGCCCGGCCTGGGCACCTTCCCAGCCCCCTTCCCACACCTCCCCAGAGTTTGACCCCTGCAGACACCTCTTGGCCGTGTAGGCATCTGGCTGTTGGCGGTGGATTCTGTGTGTCTGGAATTCCTAGCCATGTCTGGGTTTGGTGTGGGTTTGTCACCTGTCTCCCCTGGGTGCTGCTTTCCTGTGGGCCTCAGCAGCTCAGAGTGAGAATTACTGGGGGGATTACCCATACATGGCAGCACTGGCTGGGAGCTCTCGGGCTCGGGGTGCTGCCCCCCTGAGGGTCCTGGGAAGACCCCAGAGGCGGCGGCAGTGCCGGAAGACAGCCTGCAAATACACTTGACTTCACCTCCAAATGGGGGGAGGGGGATAGAGGAGGAGAACAGGAAATGGGCACGCACCACGCGGCCCTCCCTTCCCCATGGTCTTGTGGAAATAAAACCCAGAGAGGTTTCCATTTCCATTCTTAAAAATGCAAATTCCTAAGAAGGACTTTGGCAGCTGCCCTAAGGGAAGTAGCTCCCCATGTGGGGTTCTCGGAGGAGGCATTGCTGGGGATCCCTGGGGGTGCCCCTCCTCTCTCTGGGCTGGGAAGGGGGGCGGGGAGGCCTGACGGCTGGTCTACCTTCCTGCCCACAGGGGCAGGGGTTGGAGCCAGTTCCTTTTCCAACTATGGAAAGTGGGCCTGCTCCGAGCCGCGGTTTGGCTGAGCGGCTAGGCATGTCAGTCCTATTTTTCTGTGACATATTGCAGAGCAGCAGAGAACAAAACAGTCCCTGGGTCCCTTACTGCTTGGTGCACGGAGCCCTCCGTCTGCATGTGGGCACCTGCCTGCCTGGTGGTCCTCAGTCTGACCTGCGGACGCTGAACGCGGATGCAGCTCTTTCCCCCGGGTCCCTGAGTAGCACACGTGGGGACAACCTGAAGGGCCGTGGCTGTCCCTGGCTCACCCTGCAGAGCCCCTCCAGGTGTAGAGCGCCGGGCAGGCTCTAGAACAGAGGTGGCTTTCTAGTCTCCTGCTCTCATTTCTACTGGCCTTGGAAGGGCTGTGCTCAGGGTGGGCTCTGCTGTCCACACCTGGGCCCTGCTCTCCACCTGGCTCTGCAGGGGTGTGCCTGTGGCAGCGTGTGGCCTTGGGCAGACTTGGGCCTGAATCGACTCATCAGGGCAGTGTGTGTGGGGGCTGCCCAGGCCCCCGGCTTACCCCCTCGGTTCTTGTCAGAGAGGAGGCTGCTTGGGCCCTGCAGGCCGCTGCTGGCAGTGACTTGGGGCCCGGGCCAAAGCCACAGGCAGCTGAAATGTGCAGACTGCCAGTCTCATCCCTGAGCAGCCACAGATGTGGCTTCCCCAAGCCTCCCAGCCTCCGAACCCCCGTGAAATTGCACACAGGGTTTGCGCGCAGCCCGCAAGGCCCTGTCTGAGCCGAGCGAGGCGGGGAGAGGTGGGAAGAGGAGCGGCTGGCCCCATGGCCGTGAGCAGGCCAAGGCAGAGCGGGGAGGCTCTCACCCTGACCCAGGGAGGCCAAGGGCACAAACCACACACCCTGGGCTGGTAACGAAGCCCAGCCAGGAAGACCAGGGCGGCTGTTAGAGTCTGTTAGACTTTGCCAGAAAACCATGTAGACATCCAGGTACAGAGAACAAAGAAAAGGTTTATTGCCAGTAAAGGGAAGGGCAAGACCCCTTCTCACAAGAGAGAAGTGAGAGGAAGCCCCCGCTATTGTCTGGGGTGACCTATATAGCCTAGGAGGTCTAGGAGGGGCTGGAAGGGGCTAGGAGGCCGAGACCCTGGTGTGTGGATGTGCGGGCCAGGGGCTTCATCATGGCGGACCAGGATGGATGGCTGCTGTCCAAGTAGTAAATAAGGGGCCCTGCAGCTGCCCAGACCTGAAGGTCACTCTAAGGGGCTCTTGCTGCCTTAGATGGTGGTAGCTGCCCCAGAGGAGTGCTATCCCAACGTAGAGGTAAAGTTGATTACTTACTGCCTTTACTACATGGGCCTGGTGTTGCCTAGGAAAGAGGCCTGCTAAGTTATGGAGAGGGAAGGAGCGTGTTAAGCTTTGGGAAGGGAGCTCATGAGACTGACAGTGGCCCCGCCAGGCATGCAGGGAGATGGGGCGCCACGGGAGTTAGTTGAGGTGAGCTGGGGAAGGGTGTGTGGAGCTGCAGGAGGTTGCTTCACCTTGGGGCTGAAATAGCATCTCTCACGGATGACGGACGGCACTGCTTGGGTAGTGGTCATGCGGTCTAGGGGGATGGATTGTTTTCTCCACCCATTAAAGAAGTTAAAGGCAGAGACGAGTTTAAGGTAAAAGAGTAAGTTTATTTGAAAGTAAAGGAAAGCCATGAAAGAAAGCAGCAAAACTCCCCCGCGAGGGGCCCAAAGAGTCCAGAGGCGTCCGCTCCCAGGGCCTTTCACCCGCCTCTGCTCTCCCGGCTTTGTGCTGATTGCTTGATGGCTTGTACAAGGGCTGTCCCAGCTCTTTCCATTGGTTGAGCGGGCACCCGGAGCATTATGGGAAGAAGAAGCATTTGGTCAGGACCCCGGAGCACTATGGGAATAGGAAGCACCATGATGGGCTGCATATTAACTGCTACCTGTTAGGTCTGCCCCCTAACAGTTCCACCGTCTCTCCCTCAGTGGGGGCCTACCGCCCAGATGCTGCCTAACCTCTGGAACTCGGCATCTGACGGGCCTGACGGATGAACCATCTAAATGGCAAACGAGGAACACATACGTTCTCTAGAGAAACAAAGCTAGTGATGCTCGCGTGGCCTCCACGGGCAGGGGCGTGTGAGGCGGGACAGGTTGGGGCTGTGGCTGGGTGAGGAGCGGGTGTCCAGGCAGTAAGGGTGTTGGAGGTTGGCCTCATCTGTGCAGCCCCCTCACGGTGACTGGGGGCAGGGCCGCTGCTCTCCAGGCACCTGTGACCCCTTGGAGGCTCACTGGGTCCCTCTTCGCCACCCCCTCCTTGTCTACCTGTCATCTCGGCCAGTCCACTTGAACCCCATCTCGTTGGGGGCTAGGGCTTCCACACACACGTTTTGGGGATATAAACCTTAACACAGAGTGTCTGGTCGTGGGCAGGGACTGGAGCAGGCTCCTGGCAGAGAAGGCCCCTGGTTTTGGATGGAAGCTAGAGGCTCCAGCAGGATTGTGCTGAGATTTCCTGCCCCGACCTCGGGCAGGGTTTTTCCTTTACGAGAATTCCATTTCAGTGTAATAGAAGTAAAAGCAGAGCCGGGACTCGTGGAACCGATTTATGTATTTATTTTTGAGATCCCGTCTAGTCATGTAGCCCAAGCTGGCCTGAAACTCTCAGTCCTCAGCCTCCCCAGTGCTGGGATTACAGGCGTGAACCACCACACCCAACTGTGGAGCCAGCTGTGTCAGTATATGCCGATTGCAGAGGGAGGCCGAGGGATCTTCTCCCGCTCGGAGGCCACGTCCGACCCTCACTTTCTGACAGACGCCCGAGCTTAGCTCCGAGTTCTGATTTGCAGAACTAGAACCAGGTGTGAGGCTTTGGCTTGTGGCCTGGGGAGGGGTCTGTGGACTGAATCTCAGTGACGAGAGGAAGCGGTCATCATCCCTGGGGCCCTGTCACACAGAGCCCAGCCCTTCCCAGAGCCGCACATCCCAGCACCGTGGAAAATCTGCCTCGCTCAGCTTTCCGGGAATCCACGCAGGATGTATGGAGTGGTGCTGGCCCGGCTCCCGGTGGTGCACAGCTTGGGAACATCTGGAGATCACAGCTCTGTGGCCTGGAGGACAGGAGGATGGGCTCTGCGGGTGCCAGGCAGAGAGGGATCCTGGGCCCTGCTGTGGACAAGGGGTGCCTATCTCCTTCCTGCCCTGCCACGGTCTCCCGGGCCCTGGTCCTCATGAGGTGCCTGTCCAGCCTGCTTCCCTGCCCGGACTCTGTCCCCCGCGCTGTCTGCCTGGCTCTGCCAGAAAGGGCTTCTGGTTCCTATTACGTGTCCTGAGCAGGGACGCTGTTGGTGTGGTGAACACAAATAAACAGAGCCCCTAGGAACGCGGGGCCGGCGCAGGCCGCGCGTACCCCTGATACTATGGAAGAAAGGCTGGGGCCGAACCAGCTCAGGTGAAGCCAGCCGGGCCTGGGGGTAGCACAGCTCCTGCTCTCCGATCTGGGAGAGAGTTGGACCCAGGGCATGGCTCAGGGTATTGCTGCCGTTCTTCCCCCCACTTCAGTGTGCTGAAGCCCCACTGCCACCCCCAACTTCTGGCTTTGTTCTGAGGATGTGGGGTGGGCCTCAACCGTGGTCCCTCCGCTCCAGGGGAGAGGGCCGTTTTGTGAGGGCTGTGGTTTTTAAACCAGCTTGCTTTGAAGGAAGCCTTGCCTTTGGCCGACAGTGCGCCTGGCCTGCTCGGAGCTCCAAGGCAGCTCATGTGCTCCGTGCGGCCGCTGGCGCCGTGGCCCCGGAGCGCCTGCCTGTCTGTGGTGCCAGCCCCAAGCCCAACCCGTGTGCAGCCCAAGTCCCCCACCAAGCCAGTGCTCGGGAAGGTGGCATCGTGGGGAGAGCCCGCAGCCTGCTCCAGTTCCACGGCTCAGGTCTGCTCCAGCCCACCCTGGCTCAGGCCCGCGGGCCCGCGGCGGTGCTCTGTCCTGCCCGGCAGCAAGACATTCTTGCGGCTTCCCTCCTGAGCTTGGAGCCAGCTTCCTCTAACCACAGGAGGGTTGCCAGATACCTGATTGCAACCAAATCCAGGCTGGCTGGAGAAGGAGCTGGCTGCGGCTGGCCTGGAGCTTACCACCAGCGCCTTGCCCAGTCCCACTTCCACCCCAGCCTCCCTGGCCAGCACAGGGCATGGGCACAAGTCCACCCACAGGATATCCAGGCCCTCACACATTCGCCTTGCTCCCGTAGAGTCGTGCCCTGCCTGCAGGGGGCCAAGCGCATAGGGCTGGGGCGCTGGTTCCCGGCCTGCCGTCTCACGGAGTGCTGTCCCTTGGCCACTGGGAAGAGTGGGCATCCTGGGGTCAGGTGTGAAGTGTGGCCCCGGCCAGGCCACAGGCGCCATCCACAGCATCTCCACGCCGTCTGCCTTGAGGACCAACCCGGAGGGAGGTCCCTGCCACTCTCTGCCGTCCTTCCAGGGGGCGGGGGGCTTGTTCCTGGGGTGCCGAGGCTTCACCTTGCCTACCCAGTGGCCCCTGATGTGCTGCGGTGTGTGCCGCCTTGGCTCTGTGTCCAGATGTCAGGCGGGCTGGGACAGGAGGATACAGAAGATGGCCACCATCCTGCAGACCCATCGGTGGCAGAGAGAGCAAAGTCAGGCTGTGGGCCAGACGGGCCACGGAGCAGTGTGTCCCCCTGAAGCCCCGCTCGGGGGCCAGGGGTGGATGGGCGTCTCTGAAGGCCCCTGTGGGCTGGGCCCTGCCTGTCCCCGCCGGCCCTCCCTCCTGGGCTGACCTGGGCTCTCTGTGTCCCCAGCCATCAGCTCCTGTACCCTGGGCAATGGGGGCTGCCAGCACCAGTGTGTCCAGCTCACAGCCACGCGGCACCGCTGCCAGTGCCGGCCAGAGTTCCAGCTGCAGGAGGATGGCAGGCGCTGTGTCCGTGAGTGGATGCCGCAGACTCACCGGGCTGGGACCGTGGGCTGGGGGAGGAAGCGGGGACAGGGAGATGTCACAGAATTGGGGCTCATAGGGCCTAGAAGTAGGTGCTCACAGAGCTGGGGTTACAGAGGTGTGGGGTCACAACACTGCTGTTGGTTCTGGTATCCTGGCCTCCAGGAGAGGACTCTGGGGCGGCAGGCCCAGCCTGGCCGTGTCCCTCTGGAAGCCCTCAGCAGCTGGTCCTGTGGGGTCCTCTGAGCCCCTGACAGCCCTGAGCTGGGGGTGGGGGGCAGCTCAGCGGCTGGCAGCTCCTCAGCAGAGTCCTGCTGTGGGGTCTTCCAGAGGGTCTCAGAAGCTTCCCAACTATGGGGAGACCAGCCCCTGCCCAGGCCGGAACAGGGGAGCTCAGAGCTGTGGGCATGCTTCCCGCTGCTCACCCCACATGGGGAGATGCATGGGAGACTGGGGGTTAGGCGGGCTCTGGGGACAGGAGTCTCAAGTCACCCGGTCCCCTTCCACCCTGCCCTGATCTCTTCCCATCCCTCTGTGTCTGCTGCAGGGAGAAGCCCGTGTGCAGACGGGAATGGCGGCTGCATGCACACGTGCCAGGCGCGCCGGGGCCTTGCCCACTGCGGGTGCCATGCGGGCTACCAGCTCGCGTCAGACCGCAAGGCCTGTGAGGGTAGGACATCCTTCCGTTCCCTCCGGCCCCCGGGTCTCCCCCCGCCGCTCTGTGGGGACAGAGGCACCTACCCAGCATGCCTGCGCGAGCTGGGATGGTCCTCAGTCTTCCCCTTCCTCGGGGGGAGTAGGGATCACTCCGTGAGCCACCTCCCCAATCGTGCTTCACCAGGAATAAGGGACACTGCTCAGCGTAGCATTTTATTTTAGTGTTTGGCAGTGCTGGGGTTTGAACTCAGGGCTTCGGGCTTGCTAGGCAGGGGCTGTGCTACTTGATCATGCCTCTAGCCCTTTTGGCTGCAGTATTTTTTTTTTTTGAGGTAGGAACTCACTTTCCCCCGTGTCTACTCCCTGGGTACTTGTAGGATGACAGGCGCACAATGCCCGGCTGTTGGTTGAGATGGGCGTCTGGAGAATGTTTGGCGTGGATTGGCCTTGAACCACGATCCCCACCCCTCTACCTCCCGAGAAGCTGGGAGTGATAGGCACTGGTACCCAGCCTATTTAATCTTTGTTTTGGTTTATTTGCTGGGTTTGAACTCAGGGACTTGTGCTTTTTTTTTTTTTTTTTTGTCAGTTGTAGGGCTTGAACTCCGGGCCTGGGCGCTGTCCCTCAGCTCTTCAGCTCAAGGCTAGCGCTCTACCACTCGAGCTACAGCACCAGTTCCAGCTTTTTCTGTTTATGTAGCACTGAGGAATCAAACCCAAGGCCTCATGAATGCTAGGCAAACACTCTACCACTGAGCCACCTTCCCAGCGGGACTTGTGCTCTTGCTCAGTCTTTTTTTGCCCATGTCTGGTGCTCTACCACTTGATCCATGACTCCAGGTCCTTGGGCACAGTTTCCAGATGCCTTTCCATGTCCCGCTAGCTGTCATCATCACAGTCGGTGAGTTATGTGCTTCGCTTTATGCCTGGGTGTCTGGGTGTCCCGGCTCTTCCTTGTATCTGTGGACCCCAGGATGGGCAGACTTGGGGGCGCCTGACCTTGGGTCCAGTGACTTCCGAGGGAGTCTGACATGTTAACTGGCAGCCTGTGCAGCAGTGGTCAGCTCCCAAGGCACCCTGCGGGATGGCCAGTTGTCCACAGGGCAGGGACGGCCCCACACACTGAACCACCAGACCTCGTCTGGGTGTGACAGGCAAGCCTGTCACTCTGGGCACAGCTGATTGCAGCAGGCTCAACGTCACACACACACAGGAAGATCCAGGACGCCCAGATGCCCAGGGACCAGTTTTCCCCTGGGGAACCCGCGGGGCAGTGGTGGCAGGCAGGATCCGGTCCCGAGAGTGTGCGCCGCACGGCCACAGCCAGGAGGCTGATGCTCACGAGCTGGCGTCAGCAGCAGGTGCCGGTGCCACCGCGCTCCTCTGGGACCCTGAGCCTGTCCCCTGCTCTCTTCCTTCCAGATGTGGACGAATGTGCCACGGGCCTGGCCCAGTGTGCCCATGGCTGCCTCAACACTGAGGGATCCTTTAAGTGTGTGTGCCACGCGGGCTACGAGCTGGGCGCCGATGGACGGCAGTGCTACCGTGAGCAGACCGTGGGCAGAGGGCTCCCTGAATGCCCCAGGGTGCCATCTTCACCTTCCTTCCGTGGTGATGGGGCCCCAGCTGTTGGGCAGAGGGCTGCTAACCCTGTGCCCTGTCCCCTGTCCCCGCCATCTGGCTTTGTTGCAGGGATTGAGATGGAGATCGTGAACAGCTGTGAGGCTGGCAATGGTGGCTGCTCGCACGGCTGCAGCCACACCAGCACGGGGCCACTCTGCACCTGCCCCCGCGGCTATGAGTTGGACGAGGACCGGAAGACCTGCATTGGTATGAGCCAGCTCCTTTCCGGCTGCCCGCCCCACAGCAGCCCAGGGCTCACCCCGGGTCAGGGACTGGTCTGATGCCACATTTGGAAGCCAGTTCCACCCTGGCTGCCTGGGCCTGTTCTATATAATCCTGTGGTTGTGTGTGAGAGTGTGTGCAGGCTGTGCCCAGGAGATTGTGGATGGGGTGCACAGGTGGGCTCTGTGTGTGCCCATAGATGTCGACGACTGTATGGATTCCCCGTGCTGCCAGCAGGCGTGTGCCAACACCCCTGGTGGGTATGAGTGCGGCTGCTACGCCGGCTACCGGCTCAGCACCGACGGCTGCAGCTGTGAGGGTGAGTCCCCGCCCTCGGTTGCACCTGGGTGCCGGGGAAGGACGTCGGGTCCAGGCTGGCCCTCCAGCCTGCCAGTCCCTGTCCCCAAGCCCCATTGCTTGCTACAGAAGGGCAGTGCCAGCCTTCCTCCCTCTCTCTGGCCTGTGGTCACCAGCTGCTCTCACGGGGTGGGGTCTGCCCTCCTGGCTGCTCTTGAGCGGATCTCTGGTCCGGCCTCCTTTGGCAGGGGCTGGCGCCACCTGAGACACCGCCGTTCTGTGGGTTGGCATTGCCAGTGTGCCTCAGCTCTGTCCAGGGGGCAGGGCCAGGGCGGGCCCCCGTTCCCGACACCAGGAGCCCCGTTTGCCTGCAGATGTGGATGAATGCGCCTCCAGCCGTGGAGGCTGTGAGCATCACTGCTCCAACCTGGCTGGCTCCTTCCAGTGCTTCTGCGAGGCCGGCTACCGGCTGGACGAGGACCGCCGAGGCTGCACCCGTGAGCATCCCGGCCGCCCCTCCCTGTCCCCAGTCCTGCGTGCTGTCCGGCCACGCGCCGCCCCTGCTCCAGGCCACCTCTTGCTATGGTGGTAGGGCACCAGGGCCGATGAGACAGCCCTCCCCAGACAAATGCCGGCCGGGGGCTCTGGGTGGCCTAGCTCCCCTGATCAGATGAGAGATGATCCGCTCTCCTTGGGAGAGCAGTGGGTGGCAGGCATAAGGCGCCTGTGTGGTCATCCCCAGCCCTGGAGGAGCCCACGGTGGACCTGGACGGCCAGCTGCCCTTCGTGCGGCCTCTGCCCCACATCGCGGTGCTGCGAGATGAACTACCTCAGCTCTTCCAGGATGACTACGGGCCGGAGGAGGAGGAGGCGGAGCTCCGCGGAGAGCACAGGCTCCTGGAGAAGTTTGGTGAGGGCTTGGGCCCCGTGCTGCCCTCCTGCCCTCAGGGTCAGCAGGCCGCTGACCACGGTGTCCCGCAGTGACCTGCAGAGGGTGCAGGTCCATGTGGGGTTCAGGAGGCCCGCAGCTCCCAGAGAGGCTCTCCCTGGCCTCCGCCTCTGGCTCCTTCGGGGGCCTCTGGGCTGGGCTGGCCCTCTAGTCCTCTTTCTTGATCTGAGGTTGGGGTCCGGCTCTGAGGCGCCTCTCCCTGTCTGTCCCCAGTCTGCCTGGGTGACTCCTTCGGCCATGACTGCAGCCTGACCTGCGCTGACTGCAGGAATGGAGGGACTTGCCTCCCGGGCCTGGATGGCTGCGACTGCCCGGACGGCTGGACCGGGCTCATCTGCAATGAGAGTGAGTCCCTGCAGGACAGTGCTGGGCGGGGTGGGGGGTGAGCCCCAGACAGGGCCAGTGGCACCACGGGCACCACTGGGGGGACAGCGGTGGGCACGGTGGGCATCACTGGGGGACAGGGGTGGCCACCATGGGCATCACCAGAGTGACAGCAGTGGGCATCGTGGGCATCACTGGGGGGACAGCGGTGGGCACCTGTGGGCATCACCAGGGGACAGTGGTGGGCACCGGGGGCATCACTGGGGGGACAGCAGTGGGCACCACGGGCATCACCAGGGGACAGCGGTGGGCACCGGGGGCATCACTGGGGGGACAGCGGTGGGTGCCTGTGGTCATCACCGGGGACAGCGGCGGGCACCTGTGGGCATCACCGGGACGGCACTGGGCACCTGTGGGCATTGCCGGGCTGTGATGGCTGTGAGGTTCGGGGTGCTCGGGGTGCATGCGTGCGATCAGAGCGAGAGGGTGCAGGGTTGGATGGTGACGTCTCGTCCGCCGTGAGTGTGGCTGGGTCTGGGAGTCACAGTTGTGCGCTCCAGGCGGTGGCGTCTGAACCCGCGTGGGCCTTGGAACGTGTGTGGCGGGGACTCTGCTCAGAGCCCTACTGACCAGTGACCCTGGTGCTTCTCCTCACCCCCGTAGCTTGCCCTCCCGGCACCTTTGGGAAGAACTGCAGCTCGGCCTGCGGCTGTGAGAACGGCGGGACGTGTGGCCCTGTGACGGGGGCCTGCCGCTGCCCCCCGGGAGTCGGCGGAGCCCGCTGTGAGGATGGTGCGTGCGACCCCTCGGGAGCCTCTGTGGCTGCCCCTGGGGTTGGGGGGGCGGTCTCCTGCCTGGCCTCCTTGTGGGGAGGAGGGCCAGTAACGGGGGCTTTGCATGGACTCCTGCCCACCGGCTTCCAGGGCTTCTGCGGGGCCCGGGACGGAGGAGGCCTTTAAAGGGACAGATGCCGAGTGTTCCTTGTCGCTAACTCCCTGGGGCTCAGCTCCGGCAGGTGGAGACCTGGCTTGCAGCAGGTGCTTGGACTGGGCTTCCTGGGGAGGAGGGAGCCCCCTTCCCGTTCCCAGAAACATTCATGTAGAGCTGCGGGACTCACAGAAGCGAAGCGAGCCCTGGTGTGGGTGACTGCGTGGGGTGACGCGGATCTCCTGTCTCACTGTAGTTAAACCTTCTGTGGGAGCTAGAGCCAGTGGCGTTTTCCCAGGGGGCATTGCTGCATTTTGAGGTCTGTGCCAAGGGCAGCCGTGCGGGACTTTCTGTCTCCTCTGGGTGGCCCGCTGTTCACATGGCCTGCTGTCCTCTGTCAGTCAGCCTGGAGAGTCTGTTATGGTGGTGTCATCCTGTTAGGATGATGTCATACAGATATGATGATGTCATCTGGGAGTGATGATGTCATCCTAGGGGATGACGTCATCCTGGGTGAGCTGTAGGTCCACCTCCCATCCACTGCAGCCCCTTTGGTAGGAAGAAGGACATGGGGCAGGGGAAGACATTCTGGAAAGCACAAAGCTAGCCTTGGAGCCTCTCGAGCCTGGGGCTGGGACCCGGCCAGTGGGCTCATGCGTCCTTCCTGCTGTGAGGTGGGGGAGTCAGGCTCAGTCCCACCGAGGAGCAGAGTCGAGGAGGCCGCAGGCTGGGGGGGGGACGCTGTCCCTTAGGCGCACGCTGAGCGGTGTGCTCCGGCTCCCACCCTTGCTGCGGACCGTGGAGAGGCTGGCCAGACGGTCGGGAGGTGCATCGCTCCGCACAGGGTGGGGCTTCTCCGGGCTCCTGTGCCGGGGGACAGATGTGGGAACCTGGCCGCGCACCACGGCTCTCACTGAGGCCACCCCCATCTCCTCAGGCTGCCCCAAGGGCTTCTACGGGAAACACTGTCGCAAGAAGTGCCACTGTGCCAACCGGGGCCGGTGCCACCGCCTCTATGGGGCCTGCCTCTGCGACCCGGGGCTGTACGGCCGCTTCTGCCACCTCGGTGAGTCCTGCTGCCCCGCAGTGTGTAAGCTGGCCCCGGGGCCAGAGGGTCTGAGCCTCTCCCGTGCTGGGAGCCCCGTGCAGTGTTCTGGGTTGGAGTTTGGGATCTGCGCTGCTCCAGGGGCGTCTCCTTCCCCCCCGCCCCGCCAGGGAGCCTCCTGGCCCTGGTCTCCAGAGGGGCTGGGCCGTAGGCACCGGCTGGACGAGCCTCCCCAGGGAGCCTGCCAGGGGCCTAGACACAGCTTGGGGTTTGGAGTGAGGCCTGGCAACACAGCCTGGTCCTCAGCGCCCCCCCACAGGGTGAGCCCTGGGGTGCACAGGGAAGGAAGAGGCTGGCGGGGCGGCGGAGGGCAGACCTCCTTTGGCATTTGTCAGAGGAGTGTTGGGAGAGGGGAACGTCAGGACTGGGTGGGAACGGTGTGGTCCAGGGCGAAACCTTAACTTCGCAGACCCTGGTTCTTGGCTATAAAATGGGTACAAGTGTGATGCTGGGATCCTCGGAAAGTTCTGGAAGGGGGCACAGCCTCCGGGGTCCGTCACTGTTGCCGTAGTAACCAGGGCTGGGAGGGGTGGGCGCTGCGGGCCGGCAGGCCCCTCACGGCTCTATGGTGCAGCCTGTCCACCCTGGGCCTTCGGGCCGGGCTGCTCGGAGGACTGCAGCTGTGAGCGGGCCCACACCCAGTCCTGTGACCCCAGGGACGGCGGATGCTCCTGCAAGGCTGGCTTCCGGGGCCGGCGGTGCCAGGAGGGTGAGCCAGGGCCTGGAAGGGGTGGCGGAGGGGTGGGGTGGGGCGGGGCGGGCGGTCCTGGGCGCCTCTCACCCTCGCCTTCTCACCCTGCAGAGTGTGAGCCAGGCTTCTTTGGGCCAGGCTGCCGGCACAGGTGCACCTGTCCACCAGGTGTGGCCTGTGACCCTGTGGGTGGCGAGTGTCGGAGGCAGTGTCCGCCTGGCTACCTGGGGGAGGACTGTGGCCAAGGTGAGTGGCCACCCCTGGCGATCCCGGTGTGTGGGTCACGTGGGTCGTGCGTATGTGTGTGGCTCAGAGGGCCGCTCGGCTCGAGGCTGCTGGCCACAGTACCCGGGCCCCCGTGGAGCCTTTACCTGCTGTGCGCAGCAACTGCTTGTGGTGTGCTTTAGAAACTGCCCAGGGCAGGCGCTGCTCTGCCTCTGCCCGGGCCTGACCCAGAGAAGGGGTCAGTGCCTCTCCAAAACCACTCTCACTCCTCCACCCCACTGGCTGTTCTGAGAGCACTGCACCTGGAGTCCGGGGGTGGGGGGGTAAGGTATGGGCTGTAGCTGCACAGGCAGAGATGGGGGTCCCCTCCAGCAGATCTCAGGACACAGAGCCCAAGTGGACCAGTGAGTTCAGTCCCAGCTGCCCTACGACGGGCCTGGAGCAAGGCATGCTGGGAACCCACACCCTGACCTGTTGGCAGTGGGAGGCCAAGGGAGCTGGACGGGAGGGTGGGGCACCGCGGCTGCCAGCAGCCCCCAGCCAAGCCCCCTGTGCCCCTCAGCCCACCTGGGCTGGGCAGGGATGACAGGCATCACGACCAGGAGCCCTGAGCAGCCGTGGGCCCATGAGGGAGGGAAGGCCTGGGTGTGTGCCCTGGGGGCTGCGGCGGTAGCTGCTGTCCGGCCCGGGAAGGTCGCGGCCTCCCTTGGCAAGGTCCCTGCTGTCCACTCCTATTGGCCTGAAGAGCTGGTGGGAGCTGATGGGACCCATACATAGTATCTGCCTCAAGGTGGCCGGGCCAGGGAGGGGTGGCAGAGCCGTGGCCGCTTCTCTTCCCTGGGGGTAAAACACAGAGAGGCCCTGCCCCACCTAGCCTGCCCAGAGGCCACAGGGGAGCAGCGTTAGGGAGTCAGCACCCTCTGGCCAGCATCTCAGCCCACACTGGCCACGGCGACCAGAGCTGTGAGCACCCTGGCCAGGCCCCAGCCTGCACCCAGTGTCTCTTATCTGACCCAGTGTCTGTACCCAGTGTCTGCACCCAGTGTCTGAACTCAGTGTCTGTCTGCACGCAGTGTCTGAACCCAGTGTCTCTGGCTGCACCTAGTATCTCTATCTGCACCTAGTGTCTGTATCCAATGTCTGCACCCAGTGTCTGTATCCATTGTCTGCACCCAGTATCTATCTGCACCCAGAGTCTGCACCCAGAGTCTGTGTGGGTGCTTCAGCTGGGCCCGCTCTGGGATAATGCCAACTTGCGTTCTCACGTTCTGTTGGTGCAGGAGTGACATGGGTATGGGTGGAATCCCACCCTGGACACACGGTGTCTGGCTTCAGGTTGAGCTCAGTGGTTCCGAGTGTTTGCTTTCCCCCTTGGGTAAGCATTGTGGGCTTATAGAGATGTAGACAGTGCCTGGCCTTCTGACAGCTCCCACCTGACACACACACACACACACACACACACACACACACACGTATGCACCCATGCAGACATGCAGTGTGCACAGTCTGCACATGTGTGCATGGGCACATGGATGCACACGCGCATACTTGCAGCGCAGCCACCCCCAGGCCTGGGACCTGCCTTCCAGGCCTCATGTGGAGCTCAGGAGGAGGCCTTGCCCAGCAACCCTGGAGCCAGCCCAGGCGTCAGGAGGTAGAAGCCCCCTCCTCTTTTTGTTTTTCCTTGCCTGCTAGGGTAAGCCTCCCGTGCCCCAAGAATGAGCCACAGGAAATGACACACACACTTTTATAGACATTTCTGGGAACTATTACTGCCCCGCACATGGGTCTGCAGCTAGTTAGTGGGGAGGCCGCTGCGGCCCAGTGGGAGGCCTCAGAACGTGGCCAGTCTCCCTGCCCCGCCCCGCCCTGCGGACTCCTGAGCGTGCGCGGGGGCTGCACGTGCCCCGGCCTGCCCCTGCGTCCCGGGACGGCTGCACACCTGTGGGGCCTGCAGCGTTTCCCTGGACCTCCGGGCTGGCAGCAGGGCAGCCTCCCCACGCTGCGCTCTGCCAGGCCCAGGGAGTGGTCACTGCGGGTCACAGGGTCCTAGAGCCCGGTGTGTGGCACTGTGAACCTTCCTGCGGCCCTGCTGTGGAACCCAGTGCCAGGCCACCACCGCCAAGGTGCTCTGAATCCCAGGCTGTTGGGCCCCTGTTCTGAGTTCAAGATGGGGAGCCCAGGCCTCGGGGCACCGGCTTGTCTCTGTTTAGAACATTCTGGACACCACTCCTTACCACCCCATTCCTGTGAGCACCGTGGGGTGGAGGCAGATTCTCCCACAGCCCGTGGGGCTGAGTCGGAGGTGCAGTACAGTGGGGTACCATCTGGGTGGGGAGGAGAGGGGCTGGATGGGTGCACCCCCGTGGGCTGGAGTGGTAGGGGTTCTCTTGGGGACCCCAGTGGGGCTGGAAGGGGGACAAGGTTGCCACCTGCTCCTGGGAGCTCTCCAGGGTCCTGGTGGCCGCGGCTCCTGCCTGACAGGCCGCGTGCCCTCTGTCTGCCCCTGCCCATCTCCGATGGTGCCTCGAGGCTAACCTT
This sequence comes from Dipodomys ordii, assembly GCF_000151885.1. Lineage (NCBI taxonomy): Eukaryota > Metazoa > Chordata > Mammalia > Rodentia > Heteromyidae > Dipodomys > Dipodomys ordii. Next base: position 1,504,957 of record NW_012267222.1, on the reverse strand, counting down.
CCTCTGTCCCTGCCCTTCTCTGTGACCCACCCTGGTAGTGCACCGCTGCTCCTGCTGGGGCTGGAGTCGGTGCCAGCGCGGGGCAGAGCGGGGCAGGGCAGCGAGGGGTAGCACGGGGCATCTCGGGGCAGCGCGGGGCAGTGCAAGGCAGTGCAGTGCGGGGCAGTCCCACAAAGGCAGGGCAGGGCAGCGCAGGGCAGGGCGGGGCAGGGCAGCGAGGGGTAGCACGGGGCATTGTGGGGCAGTGCAGGGCAGTGCAGTGCGGGGCAGGGCAGGGCAGGGTAGTGCGGGGCAGCGCGGGGCAGCATGGGGCAGCATGGGGCAGCATGGGGCAGTGTGGGGCAGCGCAGGGCAGTGCGGGGCAGGGCAGGGCAGGGCAGCGCAGTGCGGGCAGTGCGGGGCAGCGCAGGGCAGTGCGGGGCAGGGCAGTGTGGGGCAGGGCAGGGCAGGGCAGCACGGGGCAGCATGGGGCAGTGTGGGACAGCGCAGGGCAGTGCAGGGCAGCGCAGGGCAGGGCAGCACAGGGCAGGGCAGTGCAGGGCAGCACAGGGCAGGGCAGCGCAGGGCAGGGCAGCACGGGGCAGGGCAGTGCAGGGCAGCGCAGGGCAGGGCAGCACAGGGCAGGGCCGTGCGGGGCAGCGCAGTGCAGGGCAGCACGGGGCAGGGCAGGCTCCCAGGCTGGGCAGCCCCACAAGGTCAGGGCAGGCAGGGACAGTGTGAAGTGGGCCTCCCATGCCCAGGGCTTAGTCCTCTCCTGCCCCCCTCCTACAGAGTGCCCAGAAGGGATGTTCGGCGTGAACTGCTCCGGATCCTGCTCCTGTGTCGCAGCACCCTGTCACCGGGTCACCGGGCAGTGCCTGTGTCCACCGGGGAGGACGGGGG
>NW_012267222.1:1493100-1503715 GCF_000151885.1 Dipodomys ordii | reverse complement strand
GTTCGGCGTGAACTGCTCCGGATCCTGCTCCTGTGTCGCAGCACCCTGTCACCGGGTCACCGGGCAGTGCCTGTGTCCACCGGGGAGGACGGGGGAGGACTGTGGGGCAGGTGAGTGGGCCCTCCTCTCTGGGGTACTGACTTGGGGTGCCTGGTCAGGGCTGGCCCGGAGGATGCAGCCCTGAAGACATGATGCCCCTGTGCAGGAGTTTCAAGCACTCACCCTGGACCGAGCCTGGGCGTGGGAGGGTGCTGTGGCCTGGGTACTGTGGCCCTCCCGGCCTGGGTGGCCAGTTCCCTGCACGGAGTCTCCTAGCCCCTCGCGCAGTTGTCCATATTGCTTGATGAGCTGTCCTCGGCTGAGGCGTGGGTCTGGGGGTGTGGGTGAGCGTCCTGCAGTCCTGGGACTCTAATACTCCAGCCTGCCCCTCCTGTGGGCAGCCCTAGAGGGGAGCAGTGGTTTCCTCCTGGGCCACGGCACAGAGGCTTTCAGTGCCCAGTCAGGGCAGAAGGGGAGACTGACTAGCCCTGGGGACACCAGATTGTCCCGAGGGCCGCTGGGGGCTCGGCTGCCAGGAGATATGCCCTGCGTGCGAGCACGGCGCCAGCTGCGACCCCAGGACGGGAGCCTGCCTGTGCCTCCCGGGCTTCGTCGGCAGCCGCTGCCAGGACGGTGAGTGTGGCCCACACCGACCTCAGCCTCAGCCTGCCGCGCCGGCGCGGGTGCGCTGGGTGCCACGTTTGCCCTCTCTGCCGCCCACAGCTTGCCCTGCAGGCTGGTTCGGACCCAGCTGCCAGAGGAGGTGTTCTTGTGCCAATGACGGTCACTGCCATCCAGTCACCGGGCGCTGCAGCTGTGCCCCCGGGTGGACTGGACTCAGCTGCCAGAGAGGTACCTGCCCCCCCCCAGCCTGCCCCTCATGCCGCCACCTCTCCCTGCCCTGTCCCGGGCTGCTCAGGGCCTTGATCCGGCCGTGGTGGCGGGGAGATCTGGTGGGGTCTGCTCAGGATGACACTGTGCACTCTTGCAGCCTGTGACAGTGAGCACTGGGGCCCGGACTGCGTCCACCCCTGTAACTGCAGCGCGGCCCACGGCCACTGTGATGCCGCCAGCGGCCTGTGCCTGTGTGAGGCTGGCTACGTGGGCCCCCGGTGTGAGCAGCGTGAGTCCTAGCCGGCTGCCAGCCACACCCCACCCCACCCCCGCTGCCCGGTGCACAGGGCATGCGCGTGCAAACACAAATCACACTCCATGCACACATGGGCACGTGCACTTGCACGCTCGTGTACAGAGGCACGTGTGCACCTGTCTTCCTGTCCCCATCCGGAGTTACCCCAACGGGTAGGGAGAGGGTGGGCTCAGGCCAACTTGTCTTAGAAGTCGGTAAGATCCGAGACCTTCCAGAGCCTGCCTGGGACTTTAAGGACCAGGTGCCCCCTCTGGTAGGGGAGGGGCCCTGTTGCGGGCTCTGGTCCCTGGCTGATGGGGCCGGGCTGTCTCAGGGTGCCCCCAGGGCTTCTTTGGGCCTGGCTGTGAGCAGCGGTGCCAGTGTGAGAATGAGGCGGCCTGTGACCACGTCAGCGGGGCGTGCACCTGCCCCCCCGGCTGGCGGGGCAGCTTCTGTGAGCGCAGTAAGTGGGCGCAGGCCAGGGATGGGCCCGGGGGCTCCTGAGCATAGCAGGGGTCCCCGGTCACCGTTACGTCCGCCCACCCGCAGCCTGCCCCGCCGGCTTCTTTGGGTTGGACTGCCTCAGCGCCTGCAACTGCTCCGCGGGGGCCGACTGTGACCCGGTGAATGGCTCCTGCATCTGCCCCGCCGGCTGCTGGGGCCCCCGCTGCTCCCAGGGTGCGTGAGGCTCCGCTCGGCCCGGGTGCCGTGGGGAGAGGCTCCCGGGCTCTGGGGGAGGGGGCATCCTGGGTGTCCAGGGCTTTGCCCCTGAGAACCCCAGGGCCCGTCCCCAGGCCGAGTTTGGGGGGGAAGCTGAACAGATGCCCCGCAGGTCCCTGATGCCCTTTCTCCCCCTGCAGCCTGCCCAGCCCTCACCTACGGGCTGAACTGTAGCCAGGCCTGCAGCTGCTCCAACGGGGCCTCCTGTGACCCAGTCCACGGGCAGTGCCACTGTGCGCCTGGCTGGACGGGGCCCTCCTGCCTGCAGGGTAAGCCCTGCCGGGGGTCCGGCCTCCAGGCCTCGACTGTGGCCTCTTGCTGGGTCTGCGTGGGACACTGGGCAGTGGGTGCTGGGGTGGACACGACTCAGCAGTTGCCAGGGCGGGGCTGGGCGTGGACTCCCTGGGTCCCTGATCCTGGGGAGTGGGGCACCCTTCGGTGCTGCAGAGCCAGGTTGGTGGGCTCCAGCATGGGGCTGGGGTCGGTCATCAGCTGTGGGTGAGCTCCCTACCCCAAGCCCTGCGCTGTGGAGGGGTGCTGGGAGCCTGTGTCCCCCGAGGGACCATGCTGGTCAGAGGCTGTAGCTTGCTTTCTCTTCCTGGCTCCAGCCTGCCCGGCTGGCCTCTACGGGAAGAACTGCCAACACTCCTGCCTTTGCCAGAACGGAGGGAGCTGCCACCCCGTCCTGGGCCACTGCACCTGCCCCGAGGGCTGGACCGGCCTGGCCTGCGAGAATGGTGGGCTGCGTCAGGCCGCAGACAGAGGGCTGGTGGGCCAAGACAGGCTCTGGGCCAGAAGACAGGGTTCTGGGTGTGGGTTCACAGCTTGGTCCCCACGTTCACACGGAAACGCAGGCCCCGGTTTGGGAAGCTGGGGCCGGGGCCTCCTGGGCTCCACACACGGAGCCTGTCCTCCCCCTCTCCCCGCAGAGTGCCTCCCAGGACACTCCGGAGCCGGCTGTCAGCCCAGCTGCGCCTGTTTCCACGGGGGTCTGTGCGACTGGCTCACCGGCCAGTGCCTCTGCCCGGCTGGCTGGACTGGGGACAAGTGCCAGAGCCGTGAGTGGGGGAAGGGGGGGCGGGAGGCCCAGGGCTGGTCCTCACAGAGCCACCAGCAGAGGGGCGGGGTGGGGGCAGGGCAGGGCAGGGCAGGGTCTGGTGTCGGAGCTGCCCAGCCTGTGGGCCTAGAACGCCAGCCTCGGGCTGGGGAGTGCTTGCCTCTGCCCTGCTCTGGAGGGGGGTTGGTGGGGAGAGAGAGGATCTGAAGCCGTGTGGACTGAAGCCTGTGGTGTGTAGGGCACCGTCTCGGCTGAAGCCCTCTGCTCAGGGAGCCTGGTTATCCATCCAGGCCCGGAGCCCCTTCAGAGCCTGGACGGGTGGGCATGGAGGTGGACCCAAGTCTATCCTGAGTATGTGGTGGTGGACGCTGGGGCGGCCCCAGGCAGGCTGGTCCAGTGGTCTTCACGCTTTACTCCCGTGGCTGGGCCCTGCCTCCTCCGAGTCCCCGGGGTCCTGCGCCGCGGCCCAGCCCCTGCCTGCCTTCCTCCCGCAGCCTGTGCGCAGGGCACCTTCGGGGCTCGCTGTGAGGAGCGCTGCGCCTGCCGGCGGGGGGCTGCTTGTCATCACGTCACGGGGGCCTGCCTCTGTCCCCCAGGATGGCAGGGCTCACGGTGTGAGCATGGTGAGCCACCCCCACCCCCCACCCCCGTGCGGCACCTGGGCTGGGTGGGGCGGGTCCTATGCCCTGGGCCCCGCCGCCCCCGGGGCCTTCCTGCCCCAGTCAGTCACGGCCTTCCTGCAGGCTGCCCGCACGGCTGGTTTGGAGACGCCTGCGCCCAGCGTTGTCACTGCCCGCCCGGGGCCTCTTGCCACCACGTCACCGGGGAGTGCCACTGCCCGCCTGGCCTCACGGGGCCGGGCTGTGAGCAGGGTAGGTGACCCCCAGCTTCTGCTCCACCCGCGGCGTCAGCCGGTGGGCCTCCTGGAAAGCTGCTCACTTGGGAGGCTGGGCCGGGCCTGACCCCACTTTGCCTACATCCAGCCTGCCAGCCTGGCACCTTCGGAGAAGGCTGCGGCCACCTGTGCCAATGTCCCGGAGAGACCTGGGCCTGCCACCCCACCACGGGGACCTGCACGTGTGCTCCTGGCTACCACGGCCCTGGCTGTCAGCAGCGTGAGTGCTGCCTGTGCTCTGGGGCCGGGGTTCTGCTGGGCGCCATCCCGAGGGGCTCCGCGGAGAGGGGGAGGCGGGAGGTGGGGCGCAGGAGCTGTGTGCTATGCGGTGGGGAGCCGTGGCCGGCCTCTAGCAGCCCAGCCCTGGCAGTCGGACCTCTCTCCTTCCAGGATGCCCTCCTGGGCGCTTTGGGCCAGGCTGTGCGCACGCGTGTGGCTGTCTCCACGGAGGCCTCTGCGATGCGGCCACCGGAGCCTGCGCTTGCCCCGCCGGCTTCCTGGGAGCCGACTGCAGCCAGGGTGAGCGCGGTCTGCAAGGCTGGGTGGCTCATCATGCGTCTCCCAAGAGCAGGGTCTGGGCACGGACGGGAGGCGGTGCTGACCTCGCCCCCTGACCGGGCGTGCGGCACTCCCGGGCTGAGTTGAGCTGGGGTGGTGGAGAGAGGGCATCCACGCCACCGTGGCCTGCTCCCCCCCGCTCTCCGGCCAGCCTGACCGGTGTGGGCTGCCCTCGGCCCATTTGCCCCAGCCATGTCTGCCAGGGGCTAGAGCAGGGCTGGGCAGGGGCCAGGCTGGCTGCTAGCGGTGGCGCGGCTAGCTGCAGCTGAGTGTGCTAGCTTCCTGCCAGAGAGGCCTTTCCCCTGAGTCATGGGGACTTCCCTGTCTGGGGCCCAGACAGCTGGGGGTGACTGTGAGTCAGGACAGCGCTGGCCCTGAGCGCACCCGCCCCCCCAGAGCCTGCAGTTGGATTGAGAGGCTGGGGAGGGGGGGAGGTTTGTGCAGATGTGGAGCTTTCCCGCCCCGGGCCCATCCTGTCCTGTCTCCCAGGTGTGCCTGTCAGGACCCACTCACCCGTCCCCTCCCCACAGCCTGTCCTCAGGGCTACTTCGGCCTCAACTGTGCCCAGGTGTGTGCGTGTGGGCAGGGGGCAGCCTGTGACCCCGTGACCGGCACCTGCCGGTGCCCCCCAGGGACGGCAGGAGCCCACTGTGAGTCTGGTGAGTGTCTCCTGGAGGGAGTAGGCGCCTTCCAGTCACTGAGCCACCACAGAGGCCCATGGGGCCGGTTTGTTCCTAGGAGCCATTCTGAATTCCCCAAGGGACGGGGTGGGGTGGCGGGTAGGGGTCTCAGAGGTGGCACTGTCACTGTGCGGTCTGGGTAAACCATTCTCCTCCCCTCCCCCAGCCCTGCCTCTCCCAACCCGGCCCCTCACGCACAGGCTGAGCATGGGTTCTGACCAGGGCCCCTCCCGGCAAGGGGGTGGGGTGGCTGGAGCCGGATCATCTCCTGGAGCGCCCCCCCTCCCCCCCCTGGCCCTCTGTGCCAGTCCCAGGCAGAGGGGACACAGGAGCGCAGGCAGAAGGGCAGGCTGGGACAGGGACGGCAGCTCACAGCCAGGACGCCGCCCCTGGCCACACCCCAGTCCCGCAGCCCTGCCTCTCCCAGGTTCCTCATTGAGGGGCTGAATTACCGCCCCAGGTGCTCAGCCTGGGGCTTCCGGGAACCCGAGCGGCCAGGGGGCAGAAGCCCAGGTCCAGCCAGGATCAGGCCCAGCCCTGCCGCGCTTCCAGGCTGGGCTCCACTGTGGATCAGGTTATAAGTGAGGGTCACTGAGGGGCCCGGGTCCCTCGCGCCCATTCCCGGGCCTGAGCTCACGCCACCACGCCCAGACAGCTCCCCAGCCTGTCCTGCTGGCTCCCACGGGTGGTTCTGCCGGAGTGACAAGTGCTGGCAGCCCCCAGAGGGCCATCGTCCCCTTTGTCTCTGAGTGACCCTCGGCCCCGACCGTGGGCGGCTGGAAGCGCTGGGTGAGCCGTGAGACCCGCACAGTGCCCCCCTGGCCCGTGGGCCGGGTGGGCGAGGTCAGCACCGGACACTTCAGTGTTTGCTGAAGGAGCGTCAGCCCGTGCTCGGCCATGCCCCCGGTGCGTGTCCAGCCCGGCCAGAGCTCTGAACAGCACCGTCCCGCTCCCCAGGGTGTCCCCGGGGCCGGTTTGGCCAGGGCTGTGCTCACGAGTGTGACTGCAAGAACGGCGGCTGGTGTCACGCGGGCAGCGGCCACTGCTCCTGCCCCCTGGGCTGGACTGGGCCTCACTGCGAGCAGGGTGAGTACGGTGGGGGGGGGGGGCGGAAGGGCAGGAAGCCTGAGTCCTGCCAGTGCCTGAGGGACTGTCTGTGTCCAGCCTGCCCCGTGGGGCGCTACGGTGCGGCCTGCGGCCTGGAGTGCTCCTGCCGGAACGGGGCCACCTGTGAGCCCGCCACGGGCACGTGTCGCTGCAGCCCCGGCTTCTACGGACAGGCCTGCGAGCACCGTGAGTCCACGCCGCCCCTGTGCCGCCCGGCCCCCGTCTGGCCTCGGCCTCTCAACAGCTACGTCTGTCACACGGCTGAGGCTGGGATGTGAGGGAGCTGGCCGGGGAGGGCGGGGGGGGGACGCAGACACACAGCCCCCCCCCAGCCTGGTCCCGCTCCCCCTGGGAAATTGGGGGCTTCCCGCTGCTTCCTGCTCTTGGCGCTCACTCCCTGACCCACTGTGCCCTCAGCCTGTCCCGCTGGCTTCCACGGAGATGGCTGCCAAGGGGTGTGTGAGTGCCGGCAGGGGGCCCCGTGTGACCCGGTCAGCGGCCGGTGCCTCTGTCCTGCGGGCTTCCAGGGCCGGTTCTGTGAGCGGGGTGAGTCTCCGGTTCCCCCGCGGGCCCCCAGCTGCCCTCTCACAGCCGGGCAGGGGCCGGGGACGCTGAGCCCGCTGTCCCCGCAGGGTGTGAGCCAGGCTTCTTCGGAGAGGGCTGCGGGCAGCGCTGTGGCTGCGACGGAGGGGGGCCCTGCCACCCCACCACCGGCCTCTGCCTGTGCCCGCCAGGGCGCACGGGAGCCGCCTGTGAGCTGGGTGAGTGGGGGCTCTGTCCTGGGGCGGGGCCGTGGGGTCGGGAGCCGTCTGACGGGGGGATCTTGCCTGGGATGGGGTGTGGGCATGGGTCCCCTGTCAGCGCACATCCATCCTGTGGGGTACGTGTCCCTGTGGCCTGTGGTTCCCATGCTGGACCCAGGTGTTCCATGGAGAGCCCGCTGGGCTTCAGCCCTGGCCGGACCAGGCTCTGCCCGCCAGCCGCCCACGGTCCTGCCAGTGTCTGCTGCCACAGTGGTACCTCTGCCCTGGAGGAGACCTGGGTGGGATGGAAAGCTGTCCTGGGCCCATCGACCACTGGTGGGATTCCACATGGAGGGACAGTGGTCCTTCCAGACCGGGAGGCCCACGGGAGGGGCAGGCCAACCTGAGGGGCAGAGCCACCGGAGGGGGTGGGCCAGCCAACCTGAGGGGAGGGGCCACTGGAGGGGTGGGACCACTGGAAGGGGGCGGGGCATCCTGCTGGGCTTTGCCCTCAGCCTTGTGACCACCTGGCCTCTCCAGCCCTGGGAGCCAGAGTGGCCATTGCCACCAGGCTTCCGTTTGCCCATCGAACCACTGGCAGGGACGCAGGGGGCGATTCTGGGCATGCGCCATTGCCTGTGCCCTCCCGTGCCTGAACGCAAGGACACAGATGTCTTTGAGGGAGACAGGGCAGAGATGGCGGCAGGCCGCAGGGAACTGAGGCCCCCGGCCCTCCTCCGCTCTCCGCCGTGGCCCGTCCAGCCCCGTCCCGCTCATGTGTGCCCCGCAGAGTGCAGAGCGGGCCGCTTCGGGCCGGGCTGTGCCCTGCGCTGTGACTGCAGAGGAGGCGCGGACTGCGACCCCGTCCACGGGCAGTGCCGCTGTGTGGACGGCTACACGGGGCCCACGTGCCAGGAAGGTGAGCCGGGCCGGGGTGGCGTGCGCCTGCCGCCGCTGACACGCCGGTGTTACCACATGACCCGAGCCAGGCCAGGAAAAGAGCCTCAGCCTTCCTGCCGGCCACGCGCGGTGCCCAGAGTTCCTTGTGGGAGCAGCATGAGCCCCTCAGCCATCCTAGTGCAGGGCCGGGTGGGCTACGCGGCCGGCCTGAACTGCCCTCAGCGCTGATGGGGCTCACAGATCACAGATGGCCCCCAGCGCATGGCCAGAGGCCGGAGCCACCTGCAGGCCTGTGTGTGTGTGTGTGTGTGTGTGTGTGCACCCCTTTGCAGGGGTACACCCGGGTAACCGTGGGTACCAGTGGGGATGTGTGCTCCAGCTGCAGGCGGAGCCGGGGAGCTGACCCGTGCCAGCTCCCCAGCAGTGTGCTGCGGCGTTGGGCGGGGTCTGCAGAGGGAGGAGGTGGGTGGCTCCGTGTGGACCGTGTGAGGTGGGACATGAGGACAGATGAGGACACGGCTGGGATTCCCGATCTGGGTCCCCGGCTTGGAGGCCGGGTGCTGTGTGTGTGTCTTTCTGAGTCTCAGGCTGTCCTAGACGCAGGGTCCAAACTTGGAGGGCCCCTTCCTGCGGAAGGGCATAATGCTGCCCACAGCGCCACCCAGTGGCCCAGGGTGGTAGTGCACCACCGGGCACCCCCTGAGCAAAGCCAGTGTTATTTAGTAGGTCTCAGGTGTGCCTGGGTGGGGACTTGCTGGTTGGGGGTCCTGGGCCCACCTCCTGCCCTGCGGTGGGCTTGGCTTGGCTTTGAGGATGAGCCTTCCATAGTCAACTCAGAGCTCTGCTTTCACCCCGGGAACTGTCACTCTGGGGAGCCTTGCATGGAGTAAGGTGGAGGAGATGGACTGTGTGGGGGCCTGGCTTCTCTGTGGCTGGGGCCTGAGCTGTGCCTTCCCCTTGCAGGCGGGCCCTCCCGGCTCCCCGAGAGCCCAACCCCAGCTCGAGGCTCAGGTAAGGGATGGCAGAGCGCATTGGCGGGCAGAGGCTGGAGGAGCCCCGCGGCAGAGGGCTTTCTTGATGCCCGAGCCCTTCAGAGCCGGGCCTTGGAGGTGGAGCCAGGCAGGGCTGAGAGGATCAGGCTGGGCAGCTGGGAAAGGAAGAGATACCAGCCTGAAAGCTGGCCGTTACAGAGAACCAACCCCCCCCCCCAAGCCTGACCCTCTCCTCTCCTCCCGTCCCCTGTGGCCACATGGTCAGCCTCCAACAAGACTGTGAAGCACCAGCCCAGTGGTCCATCTGCCTCAGAGCCACACCTCCCCGCTGCAGCCTGAGCCAGGCCTCTGGTGTCCACCGAGGAGACGCATGGACCCCGCGTTCCTGGCCCGGCCCCTCGATGGCTGTGGATTTCTACAGTTGTGGATCTGCCCCGGCCCTGTGGCCTTCAGGAAGGAGGCCACGAGAGACCCCTCATGTGGCCACAGGGACTCAGAGGAGTAGATTGGCGCTCGGCCACCTCATCTTCACCGGGAGCCCCGCAGGCTGTTTTGAGGAAGGCCTGGCCGCCCTGGCCCTGGCTTGGACCAGAGACCATGTGGGGCGGGGGGGGGGGCTCCATCCGAGCCGAGCAGATCCTTTTGGTGCTAGACCCTGGACTGCGGCAGCTGGCCATCTCCAGCCTGTATTTATGTAGATGATGATTTACGGGCAGCCCCACTGGCCGCGCAGCCCGAGGCCTGCACTCAGGTGGTGGAGCCCGGAGGGCCTCCGGGAGGCGGGCTCGACTCCTGTAAAGCCTGGCCAGTTAAAGGTGTCCTCTTGGCCCGTGTCTTTGTGTCTAGTCTTTCCCAGATCCACCTGGATAAGAACCTCACCAAAGTCCCCCACCCCCCCACCCCAGGCATGAAGCTGCTCAGGCCAGTCCAGGCGGAAGCCGATAGGCCTGCAGAACACCTGGTGCCCGGAGACCTCAGGTGTGGCTGGTGCAGCAGAGGTGGTGCTCGGGAAGGAGGGCCCCAGGAGAGGAGGCTGGGGCGGAATGGAGGCAGCCAGGGTGGAGGCTCCAGGGTGGAGGCTCTGCACACCTCTCCAGGCTTATTCCAACCTATGCAGCAGTGCCAGTAGATAACAGGGCCGGAGCCAGAGGCTCCCTGGGTGAGACAGGCCAGCCCCCCCAACCCCCATTGTACAAGGCTGGTGCCGGCCAGAGAAGCGATGCCCAGGGGCATGGAGTGTGGGGGGGACTACTCAGAAAGGCGGTGGTGAGCGGGCATCGGTGACTCACGCCTATAATCCTAGCTACTCAGGAGGCTGAGATCTGAGGATCGTGGTTCAAAGCCAGCCCAGGCAGGAAAGTCCGTGAGACTCTGATCTCCAATAAACCACCAGAGAACTGGAAGTGGCGCTGTGGCTCAAGTGCTAGAGAGCTCGCCTTGAGCTGAAGAGCACAGGGACAGTGCCCAGGCCTGGAGTTCAAGCCCCACTACTGAAAAAAAAAGCAAGCAGCTGGTGCCCAGGGGCATGGGGTGGGGCCGGGTGGGGCCGTCGAGGTAGCTTCTGGACAGCAGGCTGGGGTGGACAGCGAGGAGGCACTGGGTAGCGGGACACGGCCTGAGACCCTGCTCCCTGTCCCGCATGGCCAAGGCCCCGCACATCTGGGATTCCCTCCCCCCCCCCCGTTCATGCCAGCAAAGGTAGCTGGCAGCCCTGTGGCAGAGAAGGCCCCGGGCAAGGATGAGGGCTCAGGACTCTTCAGTAGGGGACACGGGGTCGGCCTGCAGCGCGGGAGCT
>NW_012267222.1:1443108-1493050 GCF_000151885.1 Dipodomys ordii | reverse complement strand
AGACTCTGATCTCCAATAAACCACCAGAGAACTGGAAGTGGCGCTGTGGCTCAAGTGCTAGAGAGCTCGCCTTGAGCTGAAGAGCACAGGGACAGCGCCCAGGCCTGGAGTTCAAGCCCCACTACTGAAAAAAAAAAAAAAAAAAAGCAAGCAGCTGGTGCCCAGGGGCATGGGGTGGGGCCGGGTGGGGCCGTCAAGGTAGCTTCTGGACAGCAGGCTGGGGTGGACAGCGTGGAGGCACCGGGTAGCGGGACACGGCCTGAGACCCTGCTCCCTGTCCTGCATGGCCAAGGCCCCGCACATCTGGGATTCCCTCCCCCCCCCCCGTTCATGCCAGCAAAGGCAGCTGGCAGCCCTGTGGCAGAGAAGGCCCCGGGCAAGGATGAGGGCTCAGGACTCTTCAGTAGGGGACACGGGGTCGGCCTGCAGCGCGGGAGCTCACCGGTGGGCCGCTGTGTGACACGGGAGGGGTGCGGGAGGCGCCACCACCGCAGAGAGAGGAGCCAGGCCTCCAGCACACTTGGAAACCAAGCGCCCCTGACTGGGCGCGGCCTCTGGGGCAGCAGGGAAGAGCAAGGAGAGAACGCTGCACGGAAAGCGTCCTGGGAGAGGTCAGGGGAAGCTCGAACCGCATCCTCTGCCGAGGTCCCGGAAGTGAAGCAGCGGTGGACAGGAAGTTCCCAGCACAAAGGCGGATCGTCTCCAAGGACAGAGCAAGACAAGAGCACCATCATCCACGGAACTAAAGGCCATGGGGCCTGGGTGTGCTTGTAATCCCAGCACTTGGGAGGCCAGGGCCAGAGGACTGAGAGTTCAGGCCAGCCCCGGACACACAGCGACCTTCCATAGACTTGCAGATAGACGAGAGGAGAACATCAGGGCGAAGAGAAATTCTTGATGACCAGGGGAAGGGGCAGGGGGAGTCAGGCAGAGGAGAGGAAACGCCGAAAGCCAGAAAATGGTGATCTGTGCCTTCAGAGGGCTGAAGAGAGAATACGAGACCTGTGTTGGCTATTTGGCTGAACTGGTGAGGCACTGGCTGAGGCGGGGCAGCATGGAAGCCTGCTGCCTGAGGCCCTGGGAAGGTGGGGAGCCCACGAGGGGTGGCAGGGCCTTTCCCGAGTGGGAGACAGAATCTGGGGCCGACCCTCAGTGAAAGACCAGAGCAGCCAGCCAGGAGGGAGCAGCCTAACAAGTCCCCAGGCAAACGGCTGCACCAGACATCCCCAGCAGAGCTCCAGACTGCACTAGAACACTGAACGAGCCGTGGGGACTCACACCTGTGATCCTACACTCAGGATGCTGAGATCTGGAAGATCACTGTTTGGGGCCAGCCTGTGCAGAAAAGTCCGCTAGATTCTGTGTCCAAAATAACCAGCAAAAAGCAGGGTTGGAAGCATGGCTCAAGTGGTAGAGCTCCAGCTGAGTAAGCAAGCGCAAGGGCCTGAGCTCCAAACCTGCTATCACTACAAAAACAAAAAAGCCAATTACACCCAACTGAACCTTGACTGTAAGAGACCTAACTAAAGGGTAGAAAAGATAACCACACAATGAAAAGCCGGGTAGGCGTTTTATACTGCAGGGTGAAAAGCATTACCGATGTCTGAATACACATACAATGAGGCTCAACACTTCTTAGAGTAAGGACAGATGTAGCAGGTAGGGAAATAGGTTAATTGGTGGCTACAATGTGCTTTACAAAATCCAAGTTAAGCAAACAAAACAGCAATGATAAAATCGATAAACTTTAGCACACAGCTACATATTCATTTATAATATTTGTATGTTCTGTATATACACATTTATAGTTAAACTTTACAGAGCAAATGGAGAACTCTGTGTGTGTATCAACTCTGGGCCCTGGCACACACTAGGCAAATGCTCTACCACCGGGCTACAACACCATTCCTGGAACACTGAAGGGAACCAAAATGTCCTTTGAAATCCAATAAACATAGGTGATTTACACTTTTTAAGACCTGAAGTGCAGCTGGGTGCTGGTGGCTTACACATATAATCCAAGCTACTTAGAAAGTTGAGTCCTGGAGGATTGTGGTTTGAAGCTAGGCCAGGTGAGATTCCTGTAACCTGGGGGCGTGGCTCAAGCCTCAAATAAACTAGCTGAACATTCAGGGTAAACCCTGAGATTAAACATCAGTGGAGGGGGGGAAGAGGGGTGGAGGGAGGGGATCTGAAAAGGGGAAAAAAGGGAGAATCAAATAGATAATACAAAGTAAGGTATTTTTTAACGGAGTATTATAGGGAACTTTATACTGATAACTGACAAGGGAAAAAAACATAAATTCTTCCAAAACGCCACAATTGGTGTAAGCAGAGATGGAGAAAGGGATGGAGCAATTAAGTAAACACCAAGGCACGCACCCTCTCTCTGCCCAGCCTGGAGGCACAGGGTGCAGGCGTGGGCTTTGGGGCTGCCTGACTTCAAGCGCCTGTGAATTTGCCACACTTCATGGGGCCAGTATTTTTTTGTCGGTCGTGGGGCTTGAACTCGGTTTGGGTGCTGTCCCTGCGCTCTTCAGCTCAAGGCAAGCGCTCTACCGCTTGAGCTACAATGCCATTTCTGGTTGTCTAGTGATTTATTGGAGATGAGTCTCATGGACTTTCCTGCCCAGGCTGGCTTTGAACCGTGATCCTCAGATATCAGTCTCCTGAGTAGCTAGGATGACAGGCGTGAGCCACTGGCGCCCAGCTATGGGGCCAGTATTAACTTTGTTCTAAAACCTGGTCTAGGCCAGGCTAGGAGAGCTAACTGGAGACATCTCATAAGCATGCAAGAATCCCATACCTTCACCTGTGGCCTTCTGCACCACATGGTGATGGCCAGTAGAGGGCAGTCTCAGCGCCTTCCTTCTTCCAGCGCCAGCGTTTGTTCTCAGGGCCTCGCGTCTCTCTGCATGGCGTCCCCCACGGGAGCTCACGGTCTGGGGCGGCAGAGACGCTGGACACCCTGGAAGTGGACCCGGGTCGAGATGCCTGCACCGTCCCTCACCTCAGCTCCCCACCCTGGCAGAGCTCCGAGGCCCAGGCAAGTCGGCGGTGTGAGGCTTGCGGATAGGAGGAAGGTCTGCGTGGTTCCAGCAGACACGGATTCAGCGAGGTTGGGAAAGGCATAAAAACACACAAAATCACATAGAACATACAAAATCTAAAAATGACCAACACCAGCCAAAAGCCAGCGGAAAACAATCTAGCCATTCGTTGTGGCAGAAGTGCTGGGAATGCGCCGGGCAGGATTTCCTCTTTACAACCGCTTAAAATGGTAAAGACCTAAACAAAAGAAGCCCGAGGAAAACAGATAAATGGGAGGAGAGAAAGCACCTCCCAGTCCTCACATTTGTCAAGATTCCAGCGTGCCCAATGGAAGGCCAGAGACAGGTGATAGATTAGACTGAGATGCTAGGTTAGATGGGGAGGATGGTTCCGATACTGCGGACTGGGTAACGAGGGAAGCGATGGGAGCGGCGGAGACGGAGACCGAACGCGGCCGGACATGCCAAGGACGCTGGGAGAGGCAGTCTTGCCGCCAAGCCACGTGGAAGCGCTCGTCAGTGTCTTTTGGGTGCCAGAAGGTGCCAAGTGCTGATCTCAGCCCTGCTTGAGGGGCCAAGGTCCTGCCGGAAGTGCTTCTGTTGGCCACCGGGGGCACTGGCGAGGCGCGCCAGCACATGGCTGGCAGCAGAGGGAGCCTGGGGACCTGCGCGACAGTGGATGCGGTGCAAAGTTCCAGTGAAGCTGCACGCGGGTGGCTCTTGTCTGGCGCTGGTG
Source organism: Dipodomys ordii (assembly GCF_000151885.1). Lineage (NCBI taxonomy): Eukaryota > Metazoa > Chordata > Mammalia > Rodentia > Heteromyidae > Dipodomys > Dipodomys ordii. Next base: position 1,489,264 of record NW_012267222.1, on the reverse strand, counting down.
CCCTGCGCTGCCGCACACCTCCTGCTTCCGCCTCCCCAGGGAAAAGCCAGGCCCTTCCCCTCCCCCCAGCCCCCCCAGTGCCCACGTGGAGGCTGAGCACTGAGGTCAGGATGAAGGCCTTTATCCACAGCAGTCCCGGGCTGCCTTGGGAAAGCGCTCAGAGCCGCTCTCATTCCCCCCTGCCCTGCAGACCGCTGGCTACTGAGCTGCCCCATGGCCAGCCAGGCCTGTGTGTGGGGTCTGGACACCAGGGACACTGGGCTCCGGGCACAGCACAGGCCTCCGGAAAGTCTCTGGAATCACTGGGAACATCCATGGCCGCTGCCGGCTTTGACGCCAGCAGTGGGGAGAGGGTGTGGGCCTCGGTGTCTCTATCTGTAGGAGGGTCCATCCATGGCCCCGCTCAGGCCACCAGCTGACCAGGAAGAGGGCCAGAGCTAGACAGGCCTGCCCCTGGTGCCTGGCAGGTGACCGGCCCCCTCAGGCCCCTGCTGTGTGGACAGAAAGCCCCCGGGGCCCAGCCTGGGCTGTCGGTCACCACTTACAGACTAAACCAAAGCAAGCAGAGCCACCTGCCCCGGGTGACATAAGCAAGGACAGGCTTCTGCCAGTCCCGGCCTGGTGGCATCATCCCAAACGTGCGGTTCCAGTTACCATGCACTGGCAGGGGTCCATGGGTGGGCCAGCTGCTCCTCACTGACCCTGGGGGTCAGGAACAGAGAGCTACCTGCTTTCTGCCAACTGGGGGGGGGGCGTGTTATACACACACACACACACACATTTTGTGCACACACTTGCACCCATGCACACCCCATGCATGTGTGCACATACCTGTGCACGTGCACACCCATGCACAAGCCTATGCATGCACCTGTGCACATGCACACCCATGCACACAAGCCTATGCATGCACACCTGTGCACATGCACACCCATGCACACAAGCCTATGCATGCACACCTGTGCACATGCACTCATGCACACAAGCCTATGCATGCACACCTGTGCAATGCACACCCATGCACACAAGCCTATGCATGCACACCTGTGCACGTGCACTCATGCACACAAGCCTATGCATGCACACCTGTGCACATGCACACCCATGCACACAAGCATATACATGCACACCTGTGCGCATGCACACCCATGCATACAAGCATATGCATGCACACCTGTGCATGTGCACACCCATGCATACAAGCCTATGTATGCACACCTGTGCACATGCACACCCATGCATGTGTACTCGCACCCCTGCATGGCCCTCAGACCCATGTGAACATATGTACTTACACCCACCCATGCACACTCACACCCCTCCTTACTGCCCAGCAGCTCCTGAAAAACCAGGACTTGCCCAGCATGCAGCTGGAGAAATGGAGGCTTGGGCCGCCCAGGACCCCAGCTCCCAGGTCAACCCCAGGCCGTGGCTTTCCTGAATGTTGGCCCTGCCCTGTCCCACAAGGCAGCCGAGAAGTTAACTTCTGTCCAGGCTGGGCCCGCACTGGCCCTACCAGCCACTGCCAAGGAGCTGCTGACCTCCGTGGCAGCCCCAGGGCGGGCGGAGGGGAGCAGGTGGCGTCTCTGGGAGTCTGTTTCTAGTCTGCACTGCCGGGGGGTGCACCCCGACTCTCACTGAATCTGGGGCCCGGTGGGATGACAGACTCCCTGGCACGTGCTGGGTGCCCACCCCACTCCAGCAGCAGCTCACCCACAGGCAGGCGCCTCCCACCCCACCGCCTGCTGAACGGAGGGAGGGGAGCTGCTGGGGGCAGGGTGGCCTCTAGCCCCAGGGCTGCCCCAGAGAGGGGCCTGCAGGCCTCCTCGGTCCCCGGCCAGACCTCACGGGCAGGCAACGGCCGGACGCCACAGCTGTCCCTGGCTGGTGCAGACGGGGTGTTGCCAGGGCCAGCATGGGCCGAGGGGCGCAGTGCTGTCCCCACCCGCGGACCCCGGGCTCCCGCTACAACTCGTGGCTAGACTGTGGCTGCGTTCAGGGTTGCTGTGCACATCTCAATTTTAATGGCATCTGTCATTTAAACCTCTGAAGCCCCAGCTTGCCTGCTGGCGCCTCCTCCCGCTGTCCATCAGCACGGGCACCTGGCACCCGGCCCGCTCTGGGTGCCAATCAGGGGCAAGAGGCCGTGGTCCCCACCCGAGACTGTGGTGCTCCGTCATGGCCAGCCAAGGCACAGCCGCCCCCAGTGAGGAGGGCGCATGGGGACCAGAAAGCCGGGCCCATCTGGAGCTGGTTGGGGCCGGCGCTGCAGGAGCCGTGCCCTGAGAACTGTCCCGGGTGCCCAGGGCCATCTTCCTTCCGCAGAGCGCACACAGCTTGTGCTTGGCCCCACATCTGGGTGCACGGGGCCAGGGCAGCGCCCTGGGCACAAGGCCGCCGCGTGCGCTGGGGCCGGGCGGAGCAGCGTCTTGGTCAAGGCTGGGTCTCAGCCGGCTACACGTCCGTCTCCACCCGCAAGCGCTCCATCCGGCGGACATTGTCCTCCACGGCCACGCGGCTGGTGATGGTCTGGGCGAAGCCGTCGGGGAACCAACCCGTTTCTCCGTCCCGCAGCCTCTCTCCATACAACCACCCTGCAGAGCCGGGGCAGTGAGGGGCAGCAGGGGACGGCAGGCCCCACGGAGCTCTCGGACGCGAGGTTTGCGTATGGAGCTCCCCGCCCCTCCCAGCGTCACCCCAGTCCTGTGGGGGGGACCCCTCCCGCTCAGGCAAGGCCCGAGGAACTTGTTCCCGCTCATTCTGGTCATTTTCAAAGTTCTTGCGAGGTGGGGGACGGAGGAACACGCAGGTCCCTCTTGCTCGGCCATGGCGCTCAGCCTCCCCTCGCCCACCATTATCCCCCTCCCCCCAACCCCCGGCTCACCGTCCTCCTCCTGCAGGACCAGGACCACGTCCGCCTGCTGCAGCGTGATCTCATCCGCCTGCTTGGCGAAGTAGGCCTTGGTGATCTCTACCTGGGGCAGCTCTGGGGGGGGGGGCGGGAAGGCATCGTGACAAGCCTGCCCCCCTACAATGCCTGCCCCTCCCCTGCCCATGGCAGCCCAGCACACACACCCCCATCCCCACCCCCGGCTGGGAGACCCTGCTCTGGTGACGAAAGGCCCCAGCAGTGGCAGAGAGTATGGCCGCCCTGAGCCTCCTCTACTCTGTGGCCTTTGCTTCCCTGGCTGTAGGTCCAGTGAATCTGCCCTTAAAGCCCAACAAAAGGGCAGAGTCTGGACCCAGGAGAGCTCTCTGAGGGAGGCCCAGTGCCTGGGGCGGGCAGGGCTGCGGCCCGGGGCTGGAAGCTGCCCCCTCTCTGGCCAGGCCCGCCCCACACCCACCTCCTTTGCTGTCCAGGCCCTGCCACTGTCTCTCCTTGTGGGTGAGCGCTGTGATCCAACGGGCGCGATCGCTCCTGGGGGCGGACGGGAACGTGAGCCAGGCCCTCCCCCTCCCCCTCCATGCTGGACCTGCCATGCTAACCTGCCTGCCGTTCCCGACCCCTGCTCCACCTTACATTGCGGCTCCTGGGCGAGGTGTTCCTACCTCGGGGCCTTTGCATGGCCGTGCCCTGGAGAGCACTGTCTATGTCTGCTGCCTGGCTCTCCCCGCCTCTGAGCTTCGACTTCACCCGATAATGACGAGGTTTCCTTCCCACACTCCATCCCTGCCTAGCGCTCTGTGGTTCCTGCCCTGCATGCCCGGGCCCCAGCACACACGTGCCCGGAGGCAGGCTGCGGGCACACAGAGGTGCTTGGAGCAGCGCCCCCCCCCCCGCCCCGCCCCGGGAGCTGCCACCCATCTTACGCGGAGTCGGAGGACAGCAGGATGTGCTCCTGGCGACCCTCGCTGTTACGCAGCAGGGTCACCTGGAAGGGGTGGGGCACAGAGGAGCTGCGGCTGCCGCCCGCCGGCACACAGGGCTCCGCCGGCTCCAGCTTCCGCACCTGCACATGCTCCAGCTGGGCGTAGTCCTGGACCAGGTAGCTGTCCTCGCTGTGGGGACGTGGGGAGGGGGTGTCGGTGGAGCCCCCTTTCACAGGGACTGCCCAGACAGGCCCCAGGCCCGGGGGCAGAGGCCCAGGGCCCGCAGAAGCCCTGTGTGCCGCAGCAGCAACCTGGCCGGCCCGTATGGCACAGGGCTGAGTGCCAAGGTCAGCGGGCCTCGGGACACTTCTCTGCCCCTGGCCTCTGTCTGCCCCGTCGCCGGGCCCCCGGCCTGGTGTGTTCACCTCCCCCCGTCCCTGGGCCCACGGGCCGGCGCCCACCTCTTCTTCTTGGTGATGATCAATACGTCACTGAACAGGAATAGGTAACACGTCGGCCGGCTGGCGATTTTCCTAAAAAGCCCAGTTTCCTCCACCAGGACCAGCTCCCCCCGCTTCAGCAGCCAGCGGGAGGCAGAGATCAGAGGAAGGGACTGGGGACAGACAAGTCAGGTGGGCAGCTGGCCAGCAGCACAACCCCTGGACCCCTAAATGGGGTGCCCGGCCGGCTGCCAGACAGAGGGCCCACGAAGTGTGCAGGGGCTTTACACAAAGCTCGTGCAACTGGCTGACGTGCCCTGGATGCCCAGGGGCCTGGACAGCTCTGTCCAACCTCCAGCCAGGCCACAGGTTTGCTGGGCAGCTGCTCAACATCCCCGCGGGGCTGGGGTGGAGCCCAGGTTCAGAGGCCTGGCCTGAAATCAGTTGCCCGCTTCGAACACGAGAAGAGCTGAGCATAGGTGCACGTGTGTGTGGGGGGGAAGAGGAGGCAGGGGGGAGGGGCAAATACTCCACACCCTCACACCCCATCCACCAAGTCCACCGAGCCCCCCGGGGGCCGCCTGCCCTCTCCAGCCCTCACAGGCTCCATCGCAAGGCCGCCCTGGGCGCTGGAACTCAATGCACAACGCAGGACACCTCTGGGTGGACAGAGTGGCCAAGGCCCCGGACGGGAGGCCCGGGCAGGACCACACGCGGGTGGCACAGGCCACACAGGCGGGGGGGGGGGGCGGTGGCTCGCCGAAGGGCTCTGTGGCAAATGAGGCCTGAGCCCTTCTGACGGGAGGGGCCGCGGGCTGCCCAGGCCAGGCGAAGTACCTTGGCTCTTCCACAGGACCTGAGCCTCACTAAGCCTGGGCTGGTCCTCAGGTCAGCGTCCTTGGGGATGCCCAGAATGCAATCCTGGGTGGGCAACGCCAGGGGTCTGGGCAGGGGCTGCGGGGAGACGCTTAGGCCGGGCACTCCCCAGAGGCCCCTCTTCACCCTCCATGGCCCCTGACCGCAGAGGGAGGCCTGCGGGGAGCGGGGGGAGGAGGGGCGTGCTGGCAGGGGCCTGGCCCCGAGGACACCCACCTTGACCTTGCCGAAGTCCAGCTGCGTGTGCAGCGTGTACATCTGCTCCGTGCGCTCCATCCTGTGGGCTCCCTCATTGCACTCCTTCACCAGCTGCAGGCGTGGACACGAGTGAGCGGGGCCGGGCCGGCCCTGGCCTCGGCTTCTCCACCCGCAGCGTGAAAAGCTTGGCAGGGGTGATCCCCGAGCCTCTCCAGCCCCGCACGGTGCTACCAGGCTGGTGGGGGGGGGAGGAGGACCGGGAGAACGGAGAGCTGGGGAGAACTTGGGGGGAGTGAGGACTGGGGGAGCAGAGGTGGCGTGGAAACGGGGGATTGTTCAGGCAGGGCAGGGCGCCCCCACCACCTGACTCCTCACCTTGCTGATGGCCTTCAGTGCCCGGCTGGCGGCCTTGTACCTTTCAGGGTGACCCTGAGTCTTGATGCAGAGTGTCTGGGGAAGACGCAGCAGTGAGAAGGGGCTCCCCAGGACTGGGACAGGGGCAATGGCCCCCAGAAGACTCCTGCTGGGTGTCACCAGAGGCCCGCACGCCAGGCCTTCACCGTATCAAGCCAGATTGAGGGGAGCAGGCGTAGCGCCCCACACCCCTGCTGCCCATCTGGGCCGTCTTCTCCTGCTGGAGGGAAGCGAGGGTGGAGGTGGGTGCCCCACCGCTAGGGCTCTAAGGTCTGAGGTTCCTCGAGAGACTGTGGGCACCCAGCTGGGCTTGTACCACATGCACGCCTGGGTGTGCAGGTACACGCGTGTGGACGCCTGGGTGTGCAGGTACACGCGTGTGGACACGGGCGCACTCGTGCATGTGTGCACTCGGCAGGCCACAGCAATCATTTCAAATCACTCCGACAGAGCCAGGGTGGAGGGGCAGAGGGAGGGGCAGCGCCTGGCTGGGGGAGGGCCCCCACCGCGGGCGTGGACGGGGGTCCGTCAGGGGACTCACGTCGGTGAGGAGGGGCAGCCGGGTGACTCTCTGCATGGGGAGGATGAGGAAGGAGATCATGGGGAGGCCTCCGCACGCAGGCCGCTTCTCGATCTCCCTCAGGACCTCGCGGAAGGTGGCATTGCTGGTCCTGCAACGGAAGGCAGGGCCGTCGCTTCAGCTGGGGGCGGGAGCCCTGGGGGCGGCCCACGCAGAGGCGGGGGGGGGGGGGGGGGGTCCCCCACGAGGGCCGCACGCACGAGAGCTTCTGCAGAGTGCGCTGCTGGTAGACCTCGTTGGCGCAGTAGGCGACGTAGGGGTGGAAGTGCCGCTCGGCGTGCTCTTCCAGGATGTCGCTGATGTCCTCGACGCACACCTGCTGCTTGTGCCGCTGCTCCAGGGCCTCGAAGAACCTGCGGCGTGCGGGGGGGGGGGTGAGGGCCTGTCCTGGAGGCCCGTGTACATGTGTGTGACACAGACAGGCATGCACAGACAAATGTGCGCCCACACAGGCACGTGAGTGTACACACACACATTCACACGAGAGGATCCACGCTCCTGGAGGCAGCATAAAGCAGGCGTGCGGCGGGTCAGATCTCAAGCTGAACGGCACAGGCCGGCGCGCCGCAGTCCCACCGTGTGCTGGGAGCCAGGGCCCCTCCAAGACAGCACAGATCGGCTCCTTTCCCCACCACCCGTGCAGCATCAGACGCACACGTGGCCTGGACGAGCTCAAGAGCAGAGAGGAAGTTCCCAGCCTCCTAGGCCCCAAGGGGCCTCGCGGGGCTCCGAAGGACGAGGGAGGGGGCCTTCTCCAGGGACACAGGCTTGCATGCGAGGCAGCTCTGCCAGGCCAGCTCAGGCCATGCTCCAGGGCATTCTGAGGGACGGCCCACGCAGGCCGTGAGGGCCCGGCTGGCACACCTGAAGGGAAGGAAGCCCTCCGCTCCTCTCTGAGCCAGGCCTTGGACGGGGGTGACGAGGACAAAGTGAGCTGATCCCAGCAGAGCTTGGCTCGGGGCTCTGCTAGTCTTGGCTGGACCAACAATGGCTGCCCGGGGTGTGGAGCCTTCTGTCTATCCTGCAGTCACTAGAACGGCCAGACTCTGAGACCCGACTACCACTCGAGGCCTGGGGGGGCCTGCCCTGCCCACTGCTGGACCTGTCTGTCTGAGAAATCTCTTCACTGGCTGGGACATGACAAGTGTCCCTGGGGGCCCCGCCGTGCCCTCCCTGTATCCAGGGACACTCTGAAGGCCTCTGCCCTTGGGAAGCCCTGGACTACGAGATGCTAGATCAGGACATCCTGTGGATAGGTCAGAGAAAGCAGAGGCCCAGCTGCCTTCAGGCCGGGCCAGTCAGCTGACACACATGACTCTGGGATTTCCAAGAGTGGACCACCAGCCACTGGCCCAAAATAGCACTGGTCCCCAGGGGAGGCCATTGTAGAAGGCCAGAGGAGGCAGCCAGAGTCCCACCGGACACAGGGACGACTGGCCCGAAGCCTGTGGAGTCCGGAGGCAAACAGCCTGCTCCACAAAGGGGACTCCACCAGGGAGACCAGATGAGGGCGGGGGGCGGATCTCTCCTCAACCAGCTCCGAGTCGGGGGTGGGGAGCTTCTGACACCACAGCTCTAGAGGAACCCCCCCCCCCGCCCTGCATCTCCCGGCGTTGAGGGTGGACGCGCCCACAGGCAGCAGATGTGGTGGACTTGGGAGAGACGAGGCTGATTCCAGCCATGTTCCCAGAGCCCAGCCTCGAAGCCTGAGCGCCATGACTCACCCACCTCAGGCCCACCTGGGCTGCGTCCTCGAGGAATTAGATGGACACAGGCATACACACACACACACATGTGCACACACGATCAGACATGTTCACACAGACACGTGTGTACGCACACCATGCACTGGCACGAGCACACACACGAGACACAGCCACGCACACACACATACATGCACATAAGGCATGTATATAATGCTCACGTGTAATGAATACACATACACACCAGCATAGTGCTCATACAAGCCCACACACGTGTATACATGGACACATGGGACACAATGTATACAAACTGCAGAAATGCACACGCGTGCAAGGCACATACATGGTACGCATGCATACGCACACATGCACACACACCCCTCTGCAGGCCTACAGCTGCATATTTGGCCCATCTTCCACCTCTGGGTCCTGCAACCAGAGCACAGCTCAGCCACCAGACACTACTGCGCAGAACATGACCTGGGCTGAAACCTGAGGTTGCTCCTTGGCCTGGGGAGCGCCCGTGGCAATGCCTGGCCAGGCGGCCATCCGCAGCCAGCACTGTGGAGCAGGCTGCCCTGTGGAAATCACCCACCTCTCCCGAGTGCTCAGCCCATCACCCAGGCTGGCTCCTGGAGGCTGCTCCTCACAGTCCCATCCCCAGATGCAGCCCCTCTCCCCAGAGCCGGCTGATGCCACCATGGTGCTGACTGATACGGGGGGGGGGGGGTGCTGCCCAGACGTCCTGCCTTTGAGAGGGGGTCTGGACACGGGAGCTGGGTGAGAGAGACTCACTTCTGGCTGGCGGCCAGCACGTCCAGGATGTTGGAGAAGAGGTGGTGGTACTCCATCTGCGTCATGGCTGCCCGCAGTTCTTGGGACTGCAGGAACTCGGCCACCAGGATGCTCAGGCTGTGCAGGTAGGAGTACTCAGACGTGAGAATCTCAAACATGGCCTGTGGCAGGAGCAGACTGGTGAGCGCTCTGCCCCCGTGAACGTACGCTCAGGGCAGAGGAGCTGAGGGGGAGGAGGTGCTCTGGGCGGCAGGTGGGGGGGGGTGGGGGAGGACCAGGGATCCCGGGACAGCCCGCTAGCTCTCCAGCTGAGCGGACCCTCCCTAGCTCCGGACTCTGGCTCAGCCGAGCCCCTATCCTGGCTGGCTGAGGCTTTGTGAAAAGACTCAGAGAATGGCTGGCCTGAAGCAAAGGCCACAACACTCAGCCAGCATGATGGACTCCAACTGGACGAGTGGGTGGACATCACTCTGCCCCCTACCCAGGTGCTGTGTGGCTTCCATGGTCAGGACGCCCCCGACGGCACCCTTACCTCCTGCCTCTTGCGCTCCTCCGTGGACAGCGTGTCTAAGATGCCTGACTCCACCACCTGAGGAGGGCAGAGGGCTGGGAGTTACAGACTGCACATCCTGGAATCGAGCCCAAGCCCCCTGAGGACCAGAGCCGACGTGAGGCCGGAGCAGCCCGGAGGAGGCCAGGCAAAGCCAGCCCTGCCCAGAACCCCTGCAGCTGCCCGTGATCGGCTCAGAGCTGGCTGGTCCTCTCTCTCTTGAACCCCCAGGGAGAGCCGGGCCAGCCCAGGAGGAGTGACAGGTGTCTAAGTCAACACGCAGGTGGGAGGATCTTGTTCCCAAAATCTGCCCTGGTGGGGAAGCTGGAAGCCCACCCAGGGAGAAGAGTGCCGGGCAGGGACACAGGCAAACAGCACCGGGCAGGTGTGTGCGTCAGGGCTTGGGGGCGGGACAGTGACACGGAGCCAGCCTGGTGGCACTGCCAGTGCTCTCCGCCCCTTGGGGCCTGTGGCCCACAGGCAGCCTTGGTTAGAGCATAGTTCCTACAAGCTGTGGCATGCCCTGTCCCTGCAGAGCGGGCCCGGCCATACTGGATCCGGGACCGTCATGACTGCTCTTCTCTCGACTAGACAGACAGTCTGGCCACGGTGCCCAGGCTTCTTACCCAGCCAGGGTCTGATATCGAGCACCGTTTTGAGAGCGCAGTGTTCTGGGCCCCGCCCAGGCTGAGGGGCGGGAATGTACACGGATCCACACCCCGCAGACAGAACACGCGTGCACCCACACTCCCCCCTCCACCCGGCCCTGCCCCGCTGCGTGTGCCAGCAGCCGCCCAGAGCATAGAGACAGCCAGGGAGGGGCGCCACGGTCCTGAGACAGAGGGCAAGCCAGTCAGCCTCCCTGCACAGCCACGGCCCTTCTGCTTTCCATCCACAGCAGTGCCCTGGGCTCCCACAGCCAAGACAGGCTCCCTTTCCAGACACAAGAGGGCCTGGCTCACTGTGGAAGCCAAAGTGAGGCACTGGCTCCAAGCCCTGGGTCCCCCTCCTCGGCTAAATACCCCTCCTCCTCCAGATCCTCTGAACCGGTCCTCAGCTGAGGGCCCAAGGGGCCCGCACCACGTACCCTGCACGTTTGAGTAGGGGTGATGACAGAGGACCAAATCAGGTCCCTGACTGCCCTCCCTTCCAGTGACTGCAGGGGGCTTGCTGTGGCCTCCACCTGGCTGGCCTCTGCCATGGGCCCTACCTCCGGGAGCTGGCTCCAGGTGACCTGAGCGGGCCGGTAGCTCTTGACGACGATGGTGGTGTCCACTCTCCGGGCCCCCTCGGGGCTTGGGGGCTCATCCAGCACGTCATCATCGGACTCGTGGCTGGTGTTCAGGCCCCGCTCCCGGATCTCCTGGTAGAATCGGGGGTCTGGAAAGAAGAGCAGAGTCACTGTAGGGGACGGAGCTTGAAGGAGCTGAGTCCTGCAGAAGGCTTCCTACACTTCCCACTCCCCAACAGCACGGGACACTGCAGGGGACCCAGGGAAGCTCCCCGCTGGCTCCTGTGGCCCTGTGGGGTCAACAGGGAGTCAGCTGGCAGCCCAGTGATGAATGGGCTGAGCTGACCAATGGGAGCCATGCAGGGACAGGTTATGCCTGGCCTGGGAGGGGCCAAGGGGCCTCTGAAGGCCGGGCTTGGGGGGTGCTGGGTGCCACCTGGTGGGTCCGTCCCTGCAGCACCCAGGAAGCTGGCCACGAGCCCTGGAGAACTGCTCAGGTCTCCCTGAGATGGTCGAGGAAGACTCGGTCCTCGCTCCTAGCCATGGACATCCTGCCAGGACCACGGCATCACGGCACGTCTCTGAGGTTGGGTGGGGGCACCCGAGCCCCCAATCCTTCCCAGGCCTCATGGCCTCCACCTGGCCAAGCGACTGCAGTCTTCAGCAGGTGCACAGTGGCCATCCCTGCTCCCCCACCTCCGCCCCCCAGCCCCCAGAGCGGGCCTGGAAGACACACGCAGAGTGTACCCCACGATCTGGCCTTAGTTCCACCAGGTGCTCACGGGTGACCCTCCCCCCGCGTGGGTCGCACGGGAAGGATGAGATCTGGTAGTGATAGTCACGTTGCCCCCGGAAGGACTCCCAAGCTCCCCGGCATCATCCAGACCAGCTCCCCCTGACTAAGGGCAAGGCCTCGGCGGCCGCAGGAGCCACCTACCGTCCTTGAAGGAGCCCTTTTGTGCACGCTTCCGCCCCAGGGTCCTCTGCAGACACAGAGACACAGACCGTCAGTCAGGGTGGGGGACACGGGGACCCCACGATGGGAAAGAGCCTGGCTGAGCACACAGAGGGGGTCCCGCTTCACCGGGGCCTCTGGACCGCCAGGCAGAGGCCAGGACCAGTGGGAAGGGTGGAAAGGGCTGGAGCAGGCAGAAATGGGGACCAAGGCTGGGCAGATCCAGGCAGGCCTCCTGGTGGAGGGGGGACCCCTGAGATTACAGGAAGGCTTGGATGGAAGCCAGGACAGGCAGAGGACCGAGATGGGGCCGTGGGGTAGGACCTGGGGCGGTAGCAAGAACAGGCCAGCTGGTTACTGCCTGATCTCTCGCACTGGTCAGGTAGTGCACAAACTAAAGGAGCCCAGCAGAAGGGACCAGGGGGCCCAGCCTCGGGGGCCTCACCCCGAGCTGCCCACTGAAGTTGCAGGCCAGCAGAGGGGACCAGGAGGCTGAGCCCCGGGGGCCTCACCCCGAGCCGCCCACTCAGAGCCCACTACTTGGCCAGGACACCAGGCTTTGGAAGGTCCGGTTCCAGGAAGGCAGAGGCCGGTTTCTGGTTTCTCAGAACCAGTTGGGGCCTGAAAACTCCCCTTGCTGGTTGGGGAAGGGAGGCGCTCCCAGCCACACCTGGCCCGGCTCCCTCAGCACCTGGGGCCGCCCACCGCCTCCTCCCAGCCCTCCCCTGGTCCTCCGACCTCCCTGCTTCAGCCTCCTGCCCAGCCTGGGCCTGAGCAGTGAGGAGCGGCTTCTTCTGCGCCCCCTGCTGGACCTCGGCACCCCCATTGCGTCTCCTCGATCCTGGGGCTCTCCAATGATGGGGCCTGTACCCAGAGCAGGGCATGCCCTGGAGCTCAAGAAATGAGCGCAGGTGGGGTCATCAGGGAGCGAATGATGGAGAGGTTGCAGGCCTGGCCCCGGGAGGCAGACGGTGCTACCCTTGCATCTGGGGCATAGGGGCCCACTGTGGACGTTCCACTAGTGTTGGGGGTCCGGGCATCTCAGGTGGGCAGGGAAGGGCGCTGGGGTCACAGGCCCCACCTTGGCCTCCGGCAAAAGCCCAGGGCCTGTCCAGGTGGCCCTGCCCGGCAGCTGCCACCTTCACACGCAGTCTCGGCTCCTTCCAGGGTCCAGCCAGGGCCCAGGGCCAGGAGAAGTGGACCCTGGGCCCAAACTCTGTGCCCCCTGCTCCTGGAGTGCACCGCAGGACAGTTGTCAGACAACCCCCTCATCCACGGGAACCGGGGGGGGGGCACCCGGGCGGGCTGAGGGAGGCACTGTGGAGGTGCCCGGCAGGCTCTCCTGCCCTGTGAGCCTGAGCCACCCTGCCACACCCCGCCCAATAGGACCAAGCAGGATAGGCGGGGCCCTAAAAGCCCTACAGCCCTATTCTGGAGACAGGACACTGTGCCCAGGGGCCAGGCAACTCTCTCTCAACACAGCCTTCCTGCTAGGGCCTGGCCCTCAGCCACAGAAAGCAGGTAACTCAAAGGGTTCTTGGGGTGGAGCCCCGAAAGTCCCCTCCTCCCCCCCCCACACCTCCGGGCTGCAGTAACTACCCCAGGAGGGATGAAGGTAGAGCCTGCCCAGCTTCAGGGCCCGATAGGGAAGTCTGGGAAATGGACAGAATGGTAGAGGGGTAGACTCCTCCAGGGCTAGAGATTGGGGCTCTGTCCACCTCCCTTCCCAGTCGGTCAGGAGCCCCCTGGGCAGGGCAGGCTGGGACTGGTTCTGGCATTGGACAGGGTGGGTTCAGCTCAGACTCAGAGAGTCGCCAGGGCCTGCTGTCCACTCTGGATGCGGGTGGGGACGTGATCTGCAGGCAGCCAGACTCTTGACCCCGCTGAGCCTCTGTAACCCCGTAGGGCAGGGTGCTGGCCCTCACTGCCGGCCTCTGGGCTCAGCCAGAACAATCTGGTCAGCAGCCTGCACTCAGTAGGGCTCATTCACAACAGCCACCAAGATGAGGGAGGAGAGCCAGCCGGGCACCACGCTGCCCCTCAAGCCCCGGGCACCACCCTGCCCCTCAAGCCCCCGGGCTGCCCTTACCTTGTTTTTGGCTGGACAGCGGGCTGAAGGCTGGCTGGACTCCTCGGCTAGAGCCTGGAGCTTGGAGCTGAGCTGGACGGAGTCCCCCTTACCGCCTGGTGGCCCCAGGCCCTTCATCGCCGCCCGGTAGGACTGATTCCTCAGGTTGCGCTTCAGCATTCCCCTGGGGCCTGTGTCCATGTCCATGTCATCCAAGGAGAAGCTGGGTGCCGGGAGGAGCTGCGGGTCCCTCCGGGCCGCCTCCTTGCTGAGCATGGCTGCCCCAAAGCTCTGGTGTCGTGCTGGGGTCTTGGCTTTGCTGGCCACGGCCAGGCTCCTGGGGATGAGCTGCTGGGTGCCCATCTTGAGGGCCGCGGGGCTCTGCGTGCTCAGGATAATAGGCCGCGACTCCTTGTCCTCCGTGGACGATGCCAGTGGCATTGAGGCCTCGGGCTCGAAGGCAGCATTGGTCCTGGCCCTAAGGGAGCCCCGGACCATGGGGAGACCAGATGCGGGGTTCCCATTGGCATCGAGCCGCAGCTCGGAGTGGAAACGGTATTCCAGGAGCTTGTCCTCCAAAGAGCTGTCCGAGTGCCGCTGTGACATGCTGGGCGGCTGCAGGGCCTGGGGGACAGAGGTGAGGGGGTGAGGGGGGCCTCCCCGCATGGTTCTCTGCGACGTCCATCCTTAGCATCTGCCCTGTGCACAGCCCCCGGGACACAGCAGGCTGGGGATTTAAGCAAGCGTGGAGCTGGCCATCAGCTCAACCTGTCCCCGGGCGTGTCCCTGGGAGACGCCACAGCCCACCGGAGCTGCACTGGGAGCCAGGGACGGCTCACCCCAGCTCCTGCCCACAGCTCATCAGAGGACGGAGGCCGAGCCCCTCCTGGGGTTGTGCTAGCCACTGGCTCTGTGCTGAGGGACGAGGGGTGGAGGTGGGGTAAGACTGTGGCGGAGCTCAACCGCATTCCATGCCCGTAGCACACAAGTCCTGGGCGAGGACAGGAAGAGACAGTTGAGTCCTGCAGACCAGGACTAGAAAGAATCCTGGCCAGTTCCCGATGCTACCTGGTGGCCACAGGTCTTCTAAAACCACTTATCGGAGGCCAGGTGAAGACGATCCCATTTCCCTGATCAGATGACCGACAGTGACTCCAGCCCTGCCTTCCTGGTGGTCCCCGAGGAAAGCTGGCTGGCTGGCGGCCCCGGGACACAGCAACCTAAGCTTAGGCCTGGCTGCTTCTCCCTTCCATGGCTGGGGCACACCTTCCACACCACCATGACTGACGATCAACCCCCCCCCCCCCCCCGCCTCTCCATGGTGGCCACATGCCCACACTGGAACCCGTGAGCTCGGGGTGGGACCGACAAGCTGTCTCAGGAGCCATGGTGGACCCGGTGGCAGGGACCAGGGTGGGTGTGGAGCCAGCTGGGGACTGAGGTGTTTACAGGGTTCCAGGACCGGAGCCACAGCCTTACAGCCGCCCCTGCAGCATGCAGTGCCACTGTGGGCCATCAATTCTCACCCATGGACATGCCGGCCAGTCCCACTGGGCTGCTGTGTCCCCGAAACCCCACCCCACCCCTTTGTCTTCTCCACTGCCACTGACGGGTCGCTGTCCTCCTTGCCTGCAGGGTGCTTGGCCCCAGCCCTCTCCCAGCCCCTTTTGACACAGACCAAGGTGGGAGCAGAGCAGGCACAGGACTGGGTTTTGTCAACGAGGAGAAGGTGGTTAAAAGGAACATGTGTCCTGTTTATTTTGGTTGGTTGTGGGGCTTGAACTCTGGGCCTGGGCACTGTCTCTGTGCTCCTCAGCTCAAGGCGAGCGCTCTACCACTTGAGTCATAGCGCCACTTCTGGTTTTCTGGTGGTTCACTGGAGATAAGAGTCTCATGGACTTTCCTGTCCTGGCTGGCTTTGAACCGAGATTCTCAGATCTCAGCCTGCTGAGTAGCTGGGATGACAGGCGGGATGCACTGGCGCAGGGCCGGAGGCAGAATCTTAAAGCTGGGTGTGCGACTCACCCTCATGCCAACCCCTCCATCCTCCCGCATCCGCTCTCCGCAGCACCGGAACAGAAACCCAACGTCCTCAACGATCAAGGAACACCACCGCTCCACCCAGGCCCTAGCGTGTAACACGGACACACTGAGGACACAGCTACCTCCTGAAGGCGTGCAAAATGGCCGGGTGCAGGGGCCACACCAGCAAGTATCAGGGCCGGGCTGAATCCAAACTGCCTTCCTCGTCAGACCAACTTCTGGTCCTCAGGCTGCATTGACGGCAGAGATACCTGGGTGCTGGGGACCTCGGCAGGATCCAACCCCCCCAAACTCACTGAGATTACCCCATCCCACCCCGCGCTCCTTTTTAAAAATAGCAACGGGGAGTGTAGATGTTAAGATGTAAGTCTCACCAGGTCTGATGCTGGTGTCCGGTCTCAGATGGGGTGACGGGCAGAGTCGGGGGTCCACATCAGTGGGGAGGCTGTGGGCTGAGCGCCAAGCCACCACAGCCTTGCTATTTCCTGGTGGACCTAGAAAGGAAGGTTTCCCAGGGCTACTGGCACCTCTCCGAGCCCAGGGGTGACCGCAGCTTTTGACCTGCACAGTGTCTGGAATTGAGAGCTCAGTAGCTCCCAGCCCTAGTCTACCTCCCCCCCCCCCACTCCGGGCCTAGGAATCTCTCCCTGCAGGGTGGGGCTGGCCCTACAGCTGAGGCAGCTGTGGGCCACCCAGGAAGCTGGCTGGCGGTCCCTGCCCAGCCCCTAAAGCCACCAAGCTCTCCCACTACACAGGACATGGTGCCCTGCTAAAGCTAAAAAAATGCGGTCCCAGGAAGGCTGGCTGAGGCCGGGCGGGGGAGGGGGCTGGAGCCCTGGCTGTCTCTGAGGGCGCATTCCTGAGGACATTCCAAGTCACAGGCTGAGGACAACAGCAGCCACACCAGGCCTTCCTCCCCTGGGAACGCCAGTCTGGGATGAGGTACTGCCAGCCGCGGGGCTGGGCTGCACCCTCACAGGGTAAACGCACAACAAACCAGTTGAGTTCCGACTTCTACCATCTGAAGTCACCGAACTGCCGGGCTCAGAGGGCAGCCGCTTACCGGGGGCACACCAGGTCGTCAGAAAGCACAGGGGCCCCAGCTGCTCAGGTACCTCATCTCCTACCAAATAAACATCTATCAGCTTTCTCTGAGCCGGTGCCCAAGGCCCAGTGGGAGGCAGCCCCACCCAGCAGAGGGCAAAGTCTGCTCCGGGGCCCAAAGGTGCCCAGACGGGAACCTGTCAGGTGAGCCAGGAACGAGGCGTGACCTCCAGTTCCCGCAAGGCACCACACCCACGGGCCTGGGGCTCCACCTGCCCATGTCCCCCCTGGGATGTGGGCACCTGCCCCTCCCCCAGGAGCCAGGAGCCTGCTGGGCACTCAGCTGTGAAGCTTTCAATGACATGAACGAACTGCGTGCACAGATTGCTCACAGAGCACGGACAGGTCTGCTGACCTCCCTGCCCCCTCCCAGGGCTGCCCTGTCTGGAGAGCCCAGCACTGCCGGCTGGCACTCCAGCTCTTCCCTGGCTGTCTCTGAACACGGCCTGGGCCACACAGCCCTTGGTGGCGGGAGGCCTGGCCTGCCTGTTAATGATTTCCCTCAGTTCCGCAGCCCGTTCTCCTCTGTTAACTTCCCCGTGTTCCGGTTTCTCATGCACACATTCCATGTGCTTAGGAAGCACTTTCTGCTTCCGGGCAATCCTCTGGGCCCGGGCCTGGTCCTCGGGCCATCCAGGTCTTCCGTATCTTTCCACGCTGGAGCCTGGGCCCCGGGCCTCATCCCTCTCCATGCGAAGCACTCCTGGGCACTGACCTCAGGAAGGAGGAGGACAGATCTGAGTGTCTGAGAATGTCTTCCTTCTTCACACTGCCTGGTAAACTATGGCGAGTCTAAAGTTCCTGCTGAAGATTACTTTCTTCTAGAATCAGGAAGCATTTTCCATGTCTTCCGTGGTACTGAAGAGACCTCCCGAGTCCTTCCAGGCTCTGGGGAGATTCGGGCCCCTCCATGTTCACTGGCTCAGCGAGGTGTCTGGTGGGATTCTTTTTTTTTTTTTTTTTTTTGGGTCCGGTTGTGGGGCCTGAACTCTGGGCCTGGGGGCTGTCCCTGAGCAATTCAGCTCAAGGCGAGCGCTCTACCACTTGAGCCACAGCGCCACTTCCGGCTTTTTTCTTATGTGGTGCTGAGGAATCGAACCCAGGGCCTCAGGCATGCAAGGCAAGTGCTCTACCACTGAGCCACAGCCGTCTGGTGGGATTCTTGATCTGCTGGCTCTGATGGTCTGGGCTGTGCTGTGTGAGGCTTTGTATCATTTCTTGGGTAATTTCTCTCAACTCTGTCTTCTCTTCCAGAACGTCTATTCGTAAGTACTGAAACCTCTGAAGTTTTCTCCCTGTTTCTTACCTTGTGGTCTTCATGCCCTCCCGTTGCTTTTCAATCACTGCATCCTGTTCTTGCCTTATGGATGCACAGCTTCTATTAACCGAGGGGAAAAGAATTGCTCTTTCTTGTGCATGTTTCCTCTGTTGGCTGGCCATGGGGGCTTGGCTCTTTGCATGCGTGCGTGTGCATGCACACACGTGTACACACACACTCACTCTCCTGTCAGCCTCTGTCTCAGGCTCAAGGCTCTCCTCAAACACCTGCTGGGGACAGTTAGCAGGCTGCTTCTGCTTTCTGCAAGAGGGAGGACGTGTGCTCAGCCACACACTGGGAGCACAGCTTCTGTCCTGTAGGAGATCTGTCCTGCAGAGTATCCGTCCTTCAGGCCCTCCGGTCCCCCACTCCATCGCGTGTGTCTGGCATCTTTCCTCCAAGCTGGCTGGTGTCCGCAGAGCATTCCATCCGTTCTCACTGGGACACCAGCAGAGCCAGGCCAAGAGCGGTGTCTCCCTCCATTGTCCCCTGCAACAGGACCTACTACAGTGCGGCCGGCGCCCCACGAAGTCCCCAGGCCACAGAAGCAGAGGGGACTCTCAGTGAGGGCGGCCCAGGTTCCCCGAGCAGGAAGCTCCTCCAAAGAGACACACAGTCGTGAGGGCTCGGCACGCATCCCTCTCTCCCCGCAAGTCTGGGAGCCATGGGGGGGGGCAGGGCGATTCTAACAGGGGTGCAACTCCTGAGCTGAGGGGCTGATGTGTGACACGGGCACTGGCTCTGCCCTGGTCTCCGCACCCTGGCTCTGTGTCTCGAGAAAGAAGCCCGGCACTCTGTGAGAACTGACCCGCGTGAAGTCTTGGCGTAACATAAGCAGACGCAGGCCAGGGTGGCTCCACAGAGGCCCACAGACCTGTGCGGGGGCATCTGGGGGCTGTCTTCCTGCTGCTTCGGCTCAGGGGGTGGGCTAGAAAGCCCCCTTCCCCAGGATGGGTGCCTTGGAACCCACGCTATTGTCCCGTGGGGCAGGGAACAGAAGGTGGAGCAGGGCGGGGTCTGCCTCTGGATGCCTCAAGGATCCCCCCCCTCCCCCTCTCCTAGGTGAGCCTGCCAGTGCTGAGCGGCCTGTGCCTTGCATGTCTGGCTGTATGTTGGATCCCGCCTGAGGTAGGCAGGCCACTCTGAGCCCAGCTCTCTAGTGATTCTTCCCAGCAGATCAGCTTCCCAGGCCCTGGCGGGCACTCATACCAGCCTTTCCGCTCCCCTAGGAGCCTGATTTCCCAGCCCGGGCTATCACTCCTTAAAGCTGCTCATCTAGACCCAAATTACCCTGAGTGGGGTACACAGGCCCCTCCGGGAGCCTCCCTCTCCAGGTCAGGGCAGCCCCGCCCTGGGCATTTCTGCTCCAGCTACCCCCACCCTATCTGGGGGAGTTCAGCCTCTCTAGCCCCAACCCACAATGGCGCCCTTGTACTCGGGTAATTCTGCCTGGGCGAACCACATCAACTGGGGGCAGGATTTGGCTTTGTAAAGCACAACACACATCAACCAGCACCACTGGCAAGATGGCCAGGGGCTCAGCCTCAGTGACTCTCACTCTGGATCGGCTTTGTTGGGCAGGGGACAGGGTGACACTGGCGGTGGTCACCAGTCCTGGCATCCTGTGACGTGGCCATCTTAGACAACCACAGTACACAGGACAGGTCTACAGCAAAAAAGGCAGCCAGAACAAAGGTCTGTGGCCACTAACCTGAGTCCCTTCCAGTGGTGGTGGGGGAACTCACCGGGCCTGCCTAGCTCTGGACACACACACCCAGCCTGTGGCACCACTCACGGCTCCCAGTCCATTCCAGGTCCATCCCACAGATCCGGGCCCCACTGCAGGCCGGGCTGGCACGGCCGTGCCCACACCTGGGCAGGAGGCAGGCTCTGCACGGCCGTGTCTGTCCGTGGTAAACCAGTGTCCTTCACTGCCGTCCCACCCACTGTCTTTGGCCCTCCCCAAGCTTCTGGAAGCTCTTCCATTTCTGACAGGTGAGGAAAGTGACCTGCTGGGTCAGAACGCTGGCCAATGAGAGCCAGGTAAGATGCCAGGTCCCACTCTGACCTAGATGACTGTCCCCAAGCCAGGGACCCCCGGTAAGCAGATTCCAGACCTGTCCACCACGATGGGGACACACAGTCACCTGAGCACAAGTGCCCCCGGCCACACGGAGCCCGACACTGACCAGATCCACAGACCAGATCCAGAAACTGAAACCAACGCTGCTGCTCCCCCCCCCACCTCCAGCAAACGGGCAGCCCTGCCCCACCCAAATGCCAAAGCCGACTGCCTTCCTCAGGCACAAGCTGTGGGGACCCTGGCCGTTCACCACTGTGCCCTTGGCAACTGCCCCGTGGGGTGCTCCTGTGGAGCTAATGCCTGAGAACCCCTCTCAGCAAGGGTCCCGCCCTACAGACATGAGGGGGGAAGGTGTGGAGCACCGGGAGTAGCTCAGGCCACCCCACGCCCAGCTCCTGTGACTTAGGGCTGAAGCCACCCAGGACCCCTCCTCCCACCATGGCTGGGTCCCCGAGTAAACGTCCAGTTCTCTCCTTGGACCCCAAGTAGGGGCAGGGATGGTCTGGCTTGTGTCCCCCGAATGGAAGGTGCTCAGTAGCTGACCTGGCCCCTTCAAGAGGCGCTCGCGTTACCTCTATTTACACCAAGGCGGGAGGCTTAAGTGACTCCTACTGAGCACCATCCGAACCGGAGGTCACATACAGAGGCCCTTGGCCAGGGTGGCCTGAGGGAAGAGAGCCACCAGCAGCCTCTGAGACCCTCCCACCAGTCCAGCAGATGCCAGGCAGGACCTGGCCCCGATGGCCCCACGAGGACCTCCACACCCCCATTTATTTAGTCGGCAGCAAGGAAAGGGACCCTTGCGCCCCTCACTCGGGAGGCTGGCTAGGGCCCGTCCCTACCCCCTCCCATTTCACACGGGTGGA
Source organism: Dipodomys ordii (assembly GCF_000151885.1). Classification (NCBI taxonomy): domain Eukaryota; kingdom Metazoa; phylum Chordata; class Mammalia; order Rodentia; family Heteromyidae; genus Dipodomys; species Dipodomys ordii. The sequence continues at coordinate 1,468,230 of NW_012267222.1, read as the reverse complement.
AACTAAGGCTCCGGTGTCCAGGCTGGTAAGTAAGGGACCCACCCACGGCTGTGGAAGCAAACCCTGCCCCTCCGGGCGCCCGAGGAAGCCGCGCCCCCCCCCCTGCGCCAGGGTCCGGGGCGGGGAGGGCGCGGGGAGACTCGCGTGCCCCCTGCCCCCTTCAGCGCTCAGGCGAAGCAAATACCCCGCAAGACGCGGGGGTCGCTCCCGCCTGACCCGGGAATTCCCAAGCGTCCCCAGCCCGCCGAGGGCCCCGCGCCGGGAAAGATCTCCGTGCGCTCCGAGACTCCGCACCCGCCGAGGACCCCGCGCCGGGGGAGATCCCCAACCCCCGCCGAGGGCCCCGCGCCGGGGAGATCCCCGTGCGCTCCGAGGTTCCCGCGCCCGCCGAGGGCCCCGCGCTCCGAGACTCCGCACCCGCCGAGGACCCCGCGCCGGGGAAGATCCCCACCCCCCGCCGAGGGCCCCGCGCCGAGGTTCCCGCGCCGGGGGAGATCTCCGCTCCCGCCGAGGGCCCCGCGCCGAGGTTCCCGCGCCCGCCGAGGACCCCGCGCCGGGGAGATCTCCGCCCCCGCCGAGGGCCCCGCGCCGGGGAGATCTCCGCCCCCGCCGAGGGCCCCGCGCCGAGGTTCCTGCGCCCGCCGAGGGCCCCGCGCGCTGCCGCAGTTCCCCGGGCCGGCGAGGGCGGCGCTCTGGGCGCAGGGCGCAGGGGCGGCGGGACGCCTGCGGCAGACCCCGGGCCGCGCACGGTGGTCCTGGGCCCAGGGGGCCCCGCCGGCCCCCGAGGCGGCCGCTCCCCGTCCACGACTCACCTGTCCTCCGGGTCCGCCGGCGCCACGGGGCGGAGCAGCAGCGACGCGCCGGGCAGCCAGGCGCGCGGTCCGGCCGGCGGCCCGTGCCCGCCCTCCTCGCCCTCCCCACTTCCTGTGCGGCCCGGGGCGGGGCGGGGCGGGGCGGGGCGGGCCCAGCCCGGCAGGTGGACTCCCGCGGGGCGGGGCGTCGCCCGGGCACCTGCGGGGCCTCGCCTGCTGGCCACGCCTCCCGCGTCTGCCCCGCCCGAGCGGGCCCGCGCCCCGCCCACGGGGCCGCGCGCCTCGGGGTTGGGGGCCGGACGGCCTCGGCTGCCCCCGGCTGCCCTGCGCCAATCCCTGCCCTGGGCTCCCCCGCCGGCCTCCTCCTCCAGGAAGCCCGGCCTTCCGCATTCTGTGAAGCGGGGCTGCGGGCTCACCGCCGCCCGGAGGGGCCAGGCCGACGCCCCCACACCCCACTTCACAGACGAGGGCCTGAGGCCGGGAAAGGAAGACACTGGCCAGCGGCACAGCCTCCCCGGAGCCCTGCGGGTGCTTGTGCCTGGCCTGGCTCTCGGCCCACTGCTCCCGGTGCTGGGGAAGGGACTGGGTGCTGCGCAGGCCAGGGCCACACGCGCAGAGCAGTTACCTGGGGCAGAGGGACAGAGACGTTGCTGCCGTGCATGGTCGCACTCGTGTGCGCGCTCGGAGGTGTGAGCGAGGCCAGGTGAGAGCCTGGCTGAGGCTGTGGAGAGCTGGAAGCCCCAGGGCTGTGCCGCCAGGAGCAGGGGCAGGAGCAGGGCTGAAGGAGCCTCTCAAGGCCGCGGCTGCTCGATGTGGCCAGTGTGCTCTGATGGGTGCCTCCTGCCCCTAGGAGAGGGGAGGGTGCAGCCAGCGTGGGGCCGATGCCGGCTCCAGGAAGCTGACGCCATCCTGCCTGGACGGCTTTGAGCTGGGGCTACTCACCTCCCGGGTCGGCGGTTTCCTGTTACAAGTCGCAGCGTACCTGCTCCTCAGCCCTGCTGTGTCATCCTTGGCCATTCTTGATAGGACTCTGAACACAGGTGGCTCATGGACTGCACAATGACGCTCCCAAGAGCGTCAGAGCGGACCCAGCGCACGCCCTCTCCTCTGTCACCACAGCTCCTCCTGTGTGCCCAGCTCACAGCAGGAGCCTGGTGCCTGGGGACTCACGGCTGTGGCCCGGGGTCCCAGAACTCTGCCGGGAGGTGTTGTGCGTGCCAGTCCGCTTTCTGACCTTTCAGGAAGGGGCTGTGGCCAGGTGAGAACAACACCCACAGTGAGCTAGTACCTGGGTCCCCGGCCGACTCTGACCTCGGCACGGTGGTCAGGGCGCTGTCTAACTAGGAAGCAGAGCCTCCCCTTACCAGCACTGGCTCTCTAGGCCCAGAGGATTTTGGGGATCTTGGCATTTTCTTGGGGGCTGGTGTGTGTGTGGGAGAGACAGCATGAGGAGGGTCTGTGGGACCCTCTTCTCCCAAGCCCTCCACGTGTCGCCTGAAGCCCAGTTGTCTGGAGGTGTGTGGTGCCCACCCCGGGGTGCAGGTGGACACAGGCTAGCCACCATCTTACTGAGAGTTCACCGGGCACCCTTAGTCACCTAGGGTGGCTCTTTTGCTTCCCAGCAGCTCCCGAGAAAAAGTGGCTCACTGCTGCCTCTCTGAGGCCATTGCGGGCACTGCACCACCAGCACCGGTGGAGAAACTGGGGTCTGGAGTTGAGGGCTCCAGACCTGCACAGGAATTCCTGCTCTCCTGTCCAGCCCTTGAGTAGAACCTGACCTGGTCACTCAGGCCTGCAGGTACTGCTCTGCCTCCACACTGCGTGCTCGGGGGACTTGTCTCAGAAGCCCGCACCAGGCATGGAGGCTTCGGGCCACTCATCCTGGTGGCCTGGGCCCTGGTGCCAGGCATTGGGCCGGAGCACACTCGTCACTGTTACCTTCCAAAGCTAAGCTGCCTGTAGTCTGCACTGGGGAACTTTCTCCTAGGGTCCCTTGGCACGGGAGTGGAGGTGAGCGCCCATCACTGGCAGCAGCTGCCCCTGTCCGTCACCTGAGCCCTGTGCAGCCATCCATGGAGCTTGCTTGGCATCTTTCCGACTTCTTCTCAGGCTTTGGAGCCTCGAGGCAGAGTAGCAGTGTCCTGGGCCAGGAGCTGAGGACCACAGCCAGAAGGAGTGGGCAGGGGCCCTGCCTGCCTTGCTACCTCCGTCGGTGGTGCCACAGCATGTGTGGCCAGCGGGAGGCACACAGTGGGCAACTTTCCTTTTCAGGGCCTCAGCCTTGGGCCCGCTCATGCGTGGCAGGGCTCCCACAGGTGGCCCTGCCCAGCCAGAGGGCAGTGGGCAAAGGCTCCTGCTGGCCTGGGATGAGTCAGAGGCCGGGAGAGGCCTGGGCCAGGCTCCCGTGTGTTAGTGGAGGTGGGGCTGCGTGGAACTAGGCAGGAACTAGGCTTCTGTGGCCCAGCACAGTGACCTTGCTGAGCGGGAGCTGGGCCTCAGAGAGCCGGTGTCCCTCCTTCTTGCTCTATAAACACAGACAGTCACAGAACAGAGAAGCCAGACCAACACCAAATGGTCATTTCCTCCTCTCACATGCCTGCCAGGGCCAGGCTTCACAGTAGGAACTTCACGTGCATTATCTGATTCTTTTAAAAACATTTTTAAAATTTATTTACTTGTTTATATCTGTTTGTTTATTCAACTTTGTGCTGCTTCTGGGGCTTGAACTCCCATTTTCACTGAAGGCAGTTGGGTGGTTTTGTTTTCCTTGTATGAAACTAAATACTCTCTCAGTGGATCCAGTAATTCCAATGCTTGGCATTTATCCAAAGGAGTTGTCCACACAGAAACCTGCACACAGACGTTCACAGAAGCTTTGTTTATAATTGCCAACACTTAGAAGCTTACCTGGGGGGTTGAGTAGCTGAGATCTCAGGATTGTGGTTCAAAGCCAGCCTGGGCAGGAAAGTCCGTGAGATATTTGTGGCCAGTTAACTAGCAAAATGCCAGACATGGAGCTGGGGCTTAAGTGGTCACACACCAGCCTTGAGAGACAGAGCTAAGGGACAGTGAGAGGCCCTGAGTTGAAGCCCCAGGATTGGCACAAAGTAAAAGGAAGAAACAACTTAGAAGCAACGGAGCTGTCCTCTGTCAGATGAGTGAGCAGGTGGACAGTGATACGCCCAGCGCTGGAAATTTACCCAGTGCTAGAAAGCAATGAGCTCCTGAGCCACAGGAAGACCAAGAGACAGCATACTGGGGGAAAGCGGGATTCTTTCACTAAGCGAAAGAAGTCAGCTGAGGAGACTGTGTGCTATAGGATTCTAGCTATAAATGTCTGGAAAAGGTAAAACTGTGGGGATGAGGAAAAGGCCAGGGGTTGCCCAAGGCTGGGAGGGAGGGAGGGAAGGCAGCACACTGAGGAATCTAAGGGCAGAAGGACCAGTCCACAGACACAAGGCTTACATGTGTCAGAATCCACGGCCTGTACGTGGGAACAGAGCTGGTGTAGACCATGGGCGATGACATACCTCTGCCAGGTCAGCCATAACCAACACGTCACTGGCAGGAGAACCCGGTGGGCACACGAACCCGGTGGGCACACGGTGGAGCCCTGCAACTTAGGAGCGGTTTTCCTGTGGACCTAAATTGGCTGTAGAAAAGCAGGGACAAAAACTCTCAAGCACTGGCGACCTGCAACAGCCAGCCAGGGAGCCGAACAAGAGCCCCTGTGGCCCAAACAAGGACCCCAAATGCCCAGAACCCAACTCAATAGTGAGAACGTCCTGATTCCTGCCCTGCTTCCAACTCATGCTCAAGCCAGATACACAACCCATCTACAGGATGCCTGCCTCCACTGACCGGCCTCCTGCTAGCTGCCTCCAGTGCCCCCAGCTGACAGCGGCCCGCCCTGCAGCTCCTATAGCTGCCCTTCCCCACCCCTGCATCTCTACCATGCCCCTCTGAGCTCGGCCTCTGAGCATGCATTCCTACACCGCGTGCTGTGAGCTCGGCCCCTGGTGTTCATTCTTTTCCACACTGTGTGCTCCAAGCTGGTGCTGGGCTCCCAGGTTCTTACCAGTTGGGCCATGGTATTATAGCTATATGCATATTACCGCATCTGACTTTGGTGGAGGCAGATTTGCAGCTTGCTGCAAATTTGTGTGTATTGATTGTACCAAGGGGCTCCCATGGGGTTTGAGAGGTGATCACTGAAGTGTGTGTGTGTGTGTGTGTGTGTGTGTGTGTGTGTATACTGGTACTAGGGCTTGAACTTTAAGGCCTGCATACTGTCCCTTAAGCTTTTTGACTGAAAGTTGGTTCTCTACCACTTAAACCACAGCTTCATTTCTGGCCTCTTGGTGGTTAGTTGGAGATAAGAGTCTCACGGACTTTTGTGCCCGGGCTGGATTCAAACCACAATTCTCAGATCTCATTCCTCTGAGTAGTTAGGTGTGAGTCCCGGGAGTCTGACTCTCACTAAATTTTAAAGGCTGCTCTGCCTGGCCTTTCTGGCTTCCAGGCTTCCTGGTCAGTCAAGAATTCTACCCGGGGTAGAGGATGGGCCAGTTCCTCCTCTGGGGTCTTGGTTGGGTCCTAGCCTGTCTGTGGGGCCACTGTCACCCCTCAAAAGCTGTGTGGGCTGGTCCCATCTCGTAACCACAGAGTCCTATTTTGTGACGCCCTGGACCGCAGGACGGAGCTCAGCCCAGCTTCTCCTGCCTGAATTAGATGACGGGGTGGGAAGGATGCTCTCTGGCCTTTCTCCCAGCCAGGCTGGTACTTGGGGGCTGGGGACCCCGTGAATGAACTCCATTGCAAATCACCTTGCTCTGGGTCTCTCTGACTAGATATACACAAGCCTCCCTGGCCAAGTATGGACCCATCTTGATTTTCAGAAAACTTGCTGCTATGAGAAATAAGCTTGAAGGGTCTCTAAAGAGACCCAAATACGATTAAAAAAATAACCACTAACTCGCTTGGCCCAGAGCAAAGCTGAAGGGAAATGAAGAATGCGTCTTTACTCAGGAAACAGATTCTTCTTTGACACATTTCCCCCCCTCCTGTTGATTTTTTTTCATCCTGTGTCCAAAATGGGGCCTTTCTCCTCCATCTTTTATGTGGGGCCATAACCGCAGAGAGACAAAGTCCACTTGTCAGCCGGGCTCTGCCAGCCGCTGCTGTCCTTTCCTCCAGGGTCCCCCAACAATAGACCCATTATCGGGTACTCTGCGAGCCCACGCATTTCCCTCTCCCCTCTGGGGCTCATGGGCAGTCAGGCTGCCAGGCTGGAGGAAATGGGGACAATTTCCACTTGATGGAGCCCCAACGTGGCAAACTCCGGGAAGGGCTGTAATGGGGTGTGTTGGACACCGTCCGCTGGGACTTTGGGGAGCACGGGCGTCCACCAGTATTGTCACTCACGCCATCTGTCCTCCAAGAACAGAAACTTATTCCCAAAGAGAGGCCTTTCAAGAGGTCCCGGGCCTTGAGCTCTGCTGAAATTCTCACCTGATATAGTCATCACCAGCCCCTCCCGCCCCCACATACACATCAGCCCTGCATGGCAGAGAAAATAACAGGGTTCAGCACCCCACGTTAGGTCTGGAGCCTTGAACCAAGAGTAAGGTCCACTCTTCCCCCTTGGTGTAGCTGCCAGGAGCTCACGGTGACCTCCGTCAGAGCCTGTTTGGCCCCTTGGTGAATCCTAGAGGCTCTGGTCATTCCAGAATTCGTGTTGAGTGACTCTCAGGGAAAAGCATTCACCAGCACCTGTGCATTCACACACGCCTCCGTCCAGGGGCTCAGCCCGGCCCGGGGCTCAGAGAGCAGCATCCACGCCCATGACACTGTTGTAGTTGGTGAGCAGAGATGGGGTGGGGTGCAGTGTCCCTCCATATCCCGGGGCCTTGCCACCCCAAACCCTTCTAAACCCTTCTAAACCCGGGAAGAAGTTGGGTTATTTTGCTGCATGTAAATGCGATAACTGTATCATCCTAATACCCAGAAGGACCGGGGGGCCCTACGGGGTCGATGGGGCTCGGGCAGCTGGCTGAGCCCCCGCTGCTGAGAGTCCTGTTGGTGGCCGTCTCGGCTGAGGGTGGGGGCAGGGGCAAGGGGCAGGGGGCAAAGAGCAGGTGAGGCGTTCCCGAAGGGTGGGGGCAGGTAGGGCCCATGTGGCTGGAGTGAGCAGGAACCCCCAGGGTCCAGTGTATTGGCCTCGGCCATTTCCAACAGGACTTGGAGACTCTGGGAGTCAGGCCACAGTCTCGACCCTTCGGTTCATTCCTTCACTTCAGCTGAGCTGAGGATGGGAGCCTGGAGTTCTACCCAGAGGAGGGGGAGGAGGGGGAGGAGGAGAGGCGCATCTCTGTGGGGATGTGGGGACATCTCTGTGGGCACCCACAGGAGGCCCAGCTCAGGACAGCGGGGCTGGCATCGCTGCCTGAGGTTTGCTCGCTGTGGGCCTCTCTGTCAGACGCCAGGAAGGAGTCCCCGGCAAGGTCCTCCAGGAGAGAGACCTCCCCCGCCCCAGGGGAAACTCTGTCTGCTCCCCGGCAGCCCCCGGGGCTTTGGCTCATCCCTGCCCACTCTCCCAGAGGACAGCTCCCGGAATGCTGAGCCCGATGCCACGGGGCTCACGGGTGGACTGCTGGGGCCAGCACTCCCGGAGCGAGCTGGAACCCTGGAGGTAGCCCAGCAGGAGCATCGCCTGACACACGTAGGAGTGCACACGCTGGTGGCTGTTGCACCCACGTGGAGAGGTTCAGGGCAGGTGGTGGCCTGTGTGAGTGGCTGCTCCCCCAGCAAATGGAACAGCTGCCAGCCGCCGGTGGCTCACACCCGTCATCCTAGCTACTCGGGAGGCTGAAATCTGAGGATCACAGTTCAAAGCCAGCCCAGGCAGGAAAGTCCATGAGGGACTCTTATCTCTAATTAAGCACCAGAAAACTAGACGTGGCATTGCGGCTCAAGTGGTAGAGCAGTAGCCTTGAGCTGAAGAGCTGAGGGACAGCGCCCAGAGTTCAAGTCCATGACCGACACACGCACAAGTAATAAATAAATAAATATTTTTAAAAAGTAAGAAAATGGAACGTCCAGGTGCCTGTATCAGTGGAGCTATGGCGGGGTAGAGGGGATGTGTGCCCTGAAGCCTCCCTGGGCACCACTGTCAAGGTTAGTGAGTTCGACCTTGACCAAGCCCCCTCCCCCAGCCCTCCCTGCCATCCTCCTCCCAATGACGCTTGATTGACAGCAGCTTAGAAAAGCACACAGATTTATTGCATATCAATTTCATGTATAAATTCATTGTAACATCAGAAAGATTACATTTGGTGTACGGTCCTATTCTACAATATTACCTCAAAATCAGCACCTCCTAGGCTTTATCCGGAAGAAATTTCTCTACACAAGTACATCTGTCTTGATCACAAGCATCAAAATGAAATTTGCAAAAATCGCTCTTTTGATTAAGTTTCTACACGTCCCGTCTCCTCGTCTCTTTATTCTCGCACAGCGATTTCCATATCCAATAGGAGCTGTGCCCCCGTTTGTAAGAGGAGGGGGTCAGCTCAGGATTCCCGGTCTCTGCCTAGACCCTACTCACATATCTGTATTCAGGAAGTGCATCTACGGAATCGTCCTTGTAATAAAAACTCACAAACAGACACGGTAATGACCGCTAGACACTTGTCATGCACACCTCACTTATAGAAACACAACAGAAGCAATTTACAGGGAAGCTGGGAGAGATCGAGCACCAGCCTCCTTCTCCGTGGTTTTCCTTTTGTGTTTTCAACGTTCTATGAAAACTGGACATTTACATTTAATTTCCTCTTCAACACTATACAGCTCCAAAAAAGAAAACAAACAAACAGAAACAGAAATGGAACCGAATCTGAATGTAACAATGACAGCGGGCACACAGGCTTGGTCTTGCCTGAAGAAGCAAGGGCGTATATACTTTCACTTACCAAGTATATATGCATTTATATGCGGACTTTAAATTACACATTGGGACACTCCCCTTAGGTGAAGAGAGCCAAGGGGCATAAGAGGCCCGGAAGGAAACTCCAAGGTCGCCTTGGTTCACAAGTGAATTGCACGTTTGGAAACGCAAGCTGCCTTTATTCATTGTATCTTTTTTTTCTTTTCTTTTCCAAAAGTGGTAATAAGAAATCAGTGAGAGAAAGGAAACACACACACACACACACACACACACACACACACACACACACACACACACAAATGGAATGGAAGGAGAAAGGAACTCTTCTCAGAATCACGCAAGAATGTCTTTGTCACAGTATTCAAAGCTGCAGAGACACAGTTTCATGGCTTTTGATACCCGGCTGACCGCCGCTGACCAAGAGCAGCTGTGTCCCATCACCTGCAGCCGGGAAGTAGTGCCATCTTGTCCCGGCTCCCTGTCCCCCGCCCCAGCGCCAGTGCCAGTGCCAGGCCCTCCCCTGGCCCCCAATCCCGGAGACAGCTCAGTGAACACGCTCAGCAGGCTTCAGCCACCGGGGCAGGGGATGGGGGGATGAGACCACAATCCAGTGCTTCGAGGCTTCGCGTCTAGACACGTGATATGTATGTAGCAAGTGCTTTCTTTGCGAATGCTCACTGGGGAAGCGGTTGAGGTGAGGAGGCCCCATGGCCCAGCACTGGGGAGCCGAGGCGCTGGGCCAGCCAGGGCTGGCTGGACCAGCTGCACGCCTGGCCTCTGAAGAAGGGCCTCTGGGGCTGGGGGTGGGTGTCTTTCAGACCATGCAGTGCCCACCCTGTCCCCTGGTTTGCATAGGGACACTCTCACTGGATCTGCCAGGATTGGGGAGCTCCCTGCTTTCCACCTGATGGTCCTGAGGTTACAGTAGCCGTGGTGCTGGCAGAAGATGGCCAGGCACCAGAGTCTGGGGGCCACCAGAGGGAGGGGGCTCAAGGAGCCGTCCTTTCAAATCTCCACGAAATTCAAAGGACAGTAGTCCTGGCCAGAGAGAAGGCTCCTGGCCCTGCACAAGTCTGGCCCCGTAGGACCTCTGGCTCCAAGGCCTGATGGTGGCCATCCAGCCAGCTGCCTTGTTCCATCTCTGTTCACGCTACATAGCAAGCCTCAGGGTCCTGCTAGCGCTTGGTGCTGCAGAAGCCTGGATCTCAGCATTCTTAGGCCCAGGCCCAGTTCCCTGGTCCCCAGCGGATCTCTGGGCACCAAGGGCACTGGGCCTGAGTGAGCAGAGCGGAGGGGTCTGGTGCTGCCGAGGAAGAGGGAGGCAAGGAGGATCGGGCTCCCTGGTCTAGGGCTGAGTTGATTCAGTGTATCAAGGGTGCGCCAGCACAGGGAATAAGTGCTCTTTTCTTTTCTTTTCTTTCTTTTCTGGTCAGGGAGTCCAAGGACGGAGTCCCCAAATATCAAGTGCCGGGGCCCGAGGGGCTGAATGTTCCGGATAATCTGGGTTCATTATCATCCTTATTAGGGGGCAAAAATATTCAGCTTAAAATATGCAGCCCAGGCTCTTGGCAGAAGGAGAGGAAAAGAATAAAAGAAGAAAGACTATTCAGGAAGTTTGGCCCCAAATGGCAGAATGGCCCGAGAGGCGCCCCCCCCACTCCCCCCACCCACCGTCTGCTCTACCGATGCCAGAAAGATTTGCCAGCCAGCCAAACATGTCCACCTTGGAGAGAGAGAGAGTCACCGCAAAAAGAAGCACACACCTTACTCGTTCGCAGCAGAAAGTGTATAATTGGGGTTTACAGAAACGGGCATTTGCATCTGAGGTTGACGTTGTACAAGGATCCCGCGTAGATCAGGAGGAAGGAAAAATTCTGTGCGTGGATCTGGCCTGCCTGTGTGGCTGAGGGGCTGCCCGGGCTTGGCAGAGCAAGGTGAATGGTTGGGTTTGCAAAATCTGACAAGGGAGCCAGCGTCAGCTCTTCCGCACAGCGCTTCCTCTGCTCTGCCGTGAGCATCCTTCCGGTCTGTGCTCCTGGGGGGGCATGGCTTCAGCACCAGCAGGGAGGGTGGGGGGCGGGGGGGAACCTTTGTCTTGCCCCAGCTTTGGGATTTCTCTGTGATCTGTGGGTTTGTGGTGTGTGCAGGGACTTCCTTCCTGGCCAGTCCCCAGTGCAAGCCAGGACTGCCGGACACTGCCAGAGACCGCCGGCTCTCTCTGGGAGTGGCCAGGCCGTGTGTGGGACATGCCCACTCGGACACTTCCTGTTGCTTCTGGGGAAACCGCGCGGAGGAGCTGTCTGTGGGGACAACAACCCGGCTTTCGTTCGTTTGTTTTTAACGGTAACTCAGGCAATTTCTTTTCTCCTTGGGACACGTGCTAGTTGTTTTTTTCTTCCAAACAATAAAAGAAATAAATAGAACACTTGTCTTAAATGCAAATGAAACTCAGATTTAACAAAAACAAATGATTGTCTGGTAAGAGGGCAGCACTGTCGCAGGGTTTGTTGGGGGGATGCAAGGGTTTTTTGGCACATTTCAAAGCCTCCCCACTCCTTGGTTATCGGTCAAACAACACACAACCTTATCACATGGTTTTGGTCCTTCACCAGATACTTATATTAACATTATTTCTTCACAATAAGATGTCTAATGCCAAAAATACTGTTAAGGAAGAAATAAAATAAGAAAAGAAACGAATTAGAAAAAAAATTACAAGTTATATACAGATTAAGGTAAATTCCATTAGGGAAAAATATTATTTGAAATTGGCCCCTATGGGAATAATTTAAAGCCCATTCAAATGGAAAAGCGGATACCACCCGAGAGAGTGAGGCATCTGGGCCCTGGGCGGGCCCAGGCTGTGGCCTGCGCTCCTTGCAGTGGGTTTCCTGGGTTCATCTCTCCAGGAACGAAGAGCCCAAGCAGCAGCTGGGTGGTGGATCCGGAGTCTTAGGCACAGGTAGCGCTTGGCGTCCTGAAGTGTGGCCGGTATGCAGAGGTCACGGGAAGGACACTGAGCATCCGGGGGGTGGGGAAGGGGGGGTTCGGGGTGGTGTGAGTCTGGAGGCCCAGAGGCCCTGTCTTCAGAAGAACAGCAGCTGGAGCCAGCGTGGGGACAGCAGAGACGTGGACCGAGCGGAGGGGGGACCACCAGGTGCTTGGAGGACCCGAGCCACAGGCTCCTGACTTCTCATACAATTGGGGGTGCTTGGGCGGGGGGGTCAGGGCGGGAGCGGAGGGTTGTGAAATCCTCTGTAGGCCACACGAGTGGACAGAAGCCTGACAGCCCAGCCTTGAGCCAGCCTGAAGCCAGGCCCACTCAGACTCCACCTCCAACCCCCACAGAGTCCGCGTGGCACTCAAAAGAGTGGTCTGTGCCCCTCGGCCTGTCTTGGGAGCGCTGCGGTCACCTTGGCTGGTACAAATAGGGTCAGAGAGAGAAAACTCTCCAGTTTATACAGTATAAAGGATGCACCCAAGCACGGGGCCAGGTGCCAGGCAGGCGTGGGTTCGCAAAGAAGCTGAAATCTCAAAGCAATGCAAAATTACTTTTAAAAAACAATTTTTGCAAGTCTCTCTCTCTCTCTCTTTTGATTTTTTAAAAAATACTATTTTTAAAACCCACATGCTTAAATAGACTCTGTAAGTCATTAAGGGTTAACCAAAAGGGTTACTCTCCTAATTTTCATTATAAAAATTGTCGGCGCGATCTCTCTCCTTGGCGCATACCTGTGTCTTTGCATTTCCCTCCTTGATGCCACGCAGGTGCCCTCGAGCGGTGGGCAGGGTCCACCAGGCTGGAGAGCCCGTGGTGGCCTCGGGCAGCTCCTACGGTGGCAGGCGGACAGCCGTGTGCTGGACCGGTGCAGAACAGTGTCCTCAAGACCAGGTCTGACAGTTGGCCAAGACCGATGACCGCTCCTGGGACTTTCAGGTGTGAGTTTTTCATCGGAAAAGTGAGACTTGAACTACAGAGGGGCTGGGTGCTGAGTGACCGAACACAGGTGTCAGAGGCTGCTCCCTGGCATCGCCTCCATTCCCCCAAAAGCTGCTGCCCTGGCTTCCGACTCTGGCCCCGGGGCCTCCAGGCCTCTCAGAGGTGATTGATGGAGCTGAAGGCCCCGGACTCCGACGTGGCTCCTGGGATGTTCAACCAAGTGTCCAGCGAGCTCTGGGCGGGGACGTGGGGAGGCGCGTCTTCAGAGAGGGACAGCATCATTGCATATGCCTGGCGGGAGAGGACAGCACATGCACAAGTGAGCCCTGTCCCTGTGGGCAGGGCCGTGCCTCACCCGCTGCCCCAGCCCACTCAGCCTCACCCCATCCAGATGGCCTGGGAAAACACAGGTGCCAGAGAGACCCTGCTGCCTCCTGGCCTGGGAGAGGGAGATGAGCTTGGCGGGCGCAGGGTCAGGAGAGGGTCACACCTCCTCACCAAAGTGAGTTCAAGACCCCCCTGCCCTGTCCTGCCTGGGACCTCCTTTGGTCTCTACCATCCTCCAGTGGTCTCTCCATTCTCCCTGTTTTCTCTCCCCAGTGATCAGCAAAACACCCACTGGCAGGTGTCTGGTCTGGGCGGGACCTTGGGACTTAGTAGAGGTTATTGCTAAGACCCATACTAAGTAGATTCCTGCCCTGCCTTATGGGCATTGGACCCATGGGTGCCTGTGCTTGAGACTGCGGCGACACCACAGAGCCAACCCCAAGGTCAGATGTGCCACATTCGGGAGCTGGCGGAGTTACAATGGGATCGGAGGTGTCTGCTGGCCTCGGCCTGTCACAGGGCATGCTCCTGCTGGGGCCACCGGGGCTGGGGGCCGTGAGGAGGATCATGAAGGTTGGGTACTGGGGAAGCCCAGTTCCAGTCCCCCCCGCCCTTATCCTAGCAAACACTGTGGACAGAATTAGTAAGAGACAAAGACAGACATGCAGACGGCTTTTGCTGAGACTCGAGGGGTGGGGCTGTGCCCTCTGGGAGGCTGCGGGGAGGGGCGGGGGCAGAGGGAGACCCAGGCCTCTTAGAGGAGCAGAGGCAGGGTTCTGTGGTCCCCGCCTGGAAGGCAAGAACACAGTCCTGGCTGACCGGCACCTGTGGGGAGCAATGAGCCCTGGATGAGGAGCCTCTTCCAGGAAGAGTCCCGGCTGCCATTTGCCTGGCTCAGATCAGAACAGGGAAGACCCAGAGGCTGGGTGGGCTGGACTCTGCTCATGGATGCTCCCCGCTGGGGGTGGGGAGAGTGGAGGGAGACCCACAGTCACACCTGTCTGCCTGTGGCAGGGCAGCACCACTGGGACATCTCTCTAGCCGGAGCAGGGGCGTGGAAGGAGGGGCACCCTGAGCTTCTCCCAGGCCTGAGCCAGCCGCAGCAGGAGGCCAGTGCTTGGGCTGTCCCTGGATGAGCACCATGGTGGCCGCCTGCCTGCCCTCGGAGCCACGTGGAGATACACAGGGCGCAGGGCTCTGTGGGTACCTACCTGGTTCTTAGCCTGCCTGTACAGGGTCTGTTTTAAAGTCTCAGAATCTAAGGTGGAATTAAGCACATCTTTAACTTCAAATGCTTCCTCAGCTGCTCTGCGGAGGTCCAGCCCCTTCCCAAAGGTCACCGTCGGCTCCAAAGCTAACAGACTGCCTCCTCGCTCCTCAACACACCTGCACCAAGGACCGGGAGAAGGGCCTGGGGTCAGCTGACTGGCCACTGGCCACCTCTCTAGTGCCGCGCAGCCAGCCCTTGGCCGGCACGCACGCCGCAGGTCTCTACCAGCCGCATGCGCAGACAAGGAGACAGACACAGGGACACGCAGACAGACGTCTAGACGTGAAGCCACACGGAGGCGGAGGCAGATGCAGGGGGCGCGGCAGGGGACCGAGGGCAGGGGCGAGGAGGGCATGCACCAGGTGATTCAGTCTTAGGGACCCAGGGTTGGGAGCAGGTCTGGATGCTGAGACTTCAGGCAGTTTGGGAGGGGCTGTCTCCCCTCCCAGGATGCAGAGGCTGGGGAGGTCATACGTGAGGTCACGTGTCTCGGGATGACCTCTCCTGGGAACATCTCAGGCCGGCAGGGGAAGTGCCTCTGTCCTGTACCACCTCTGCCACCCTGGGTCCCCCGCCCTGCACCCACAGCCCTGCCAGAGGCTGAACCCCACTGCCCTGGGTGGAGAGGGCAGGGCATGGCTGCGTCCTGCTCAGCGGGGAAAAATGTGTCTTCCCTCCTTCCCTCTGCTTCCAACCTCTAGATGCCCAAGGACGCTGACTCTGCCACCTGGCTCCGGCCTCCGGGCAGCAGTGGCTGCGGGGCCAGGGTGAGGCCAGGCTGGAGGAGGCAGGTCACCCTGGTCACATCCCAGTTCCCATGCCCACCTTCGGGTGTGCTGGAAGCCCAGGGCCAGGGAGGCGGGCGGCTCTTCATCCTCCTCATCCTCATAGACTCCCTGGGGCTCGGGGGTGGGGGACACCATGTCGTCCTGCGACTTCCCGGCCAGACTGTCATCATCCTCTTCCTCCAGCTCCTCCTCTTCCTCCTCTTCCACATCCTCGGGCTTCTCGCTGGCCGAGCCTGGACACTGCGGGTTGTCATCTAGATCCTGGGCCTCGGGCCTGAAATGACAGGGGAGGAGGGACGTGGTCAGGACAGGCTACAGTAGAGAGGCCGCAGGTCCAGGCCTGCCCAAGGCCTATCATGAGGACCCCAGGAGAGTCATGGACACAGGGCTCCAGACAGTAAGGGCGGGGCTTGAGCTGCCTATCATCAAGCCTGCAACACCAGGAAGGGGCGGGCTTCCTGAGCCCAGGCCGGCCTACCTCAGGGGCCAGGATTCAGCAGCCTGGATTCAGCTTTTCTGCCTGGTTTGGGTTCCACTTTGTCAGCAAGGAGCAGCTGGGTGAGGGGTGGGGCTCTCGTTTCCCTCAGTCATTGGAGGAGAGGGTTGGGGAGGGGGCTTGGAACTGGGCCCTGCACCCCTGCAGCCCCCCAGCGGGCATCTGCTCAAGCACAGAACATGGAGAAGGGCTCCAGGCTCACGGCGCCGCCCCCTGCGCCTCGGCCTTCCTCCGGGCTCACCCTGGTGGCACGGAGGCACTGTGGTCTCGGGGTGTGTGTGTGTGTGGGGGGACACAAAGCCTGGCTCATGGCAGTGAAGAGGCTCTGCTGGTGGGCGCACAGGGCTGAGCTGGGCAGAAGCCACTGTGGCTTGTGGATACCTGGGCACCACTTTCTTGTCTTTCCACGTGGGAGCAGGCGGCTGACTTGGCAGGCCTCGGGTTGGGGCGTGCCCTGGTCCTCGGTCACCTGTGAAGCCTCTGGTGTGCATGTCCATCTCCCTGGGCTGGGAGGGGGGCTTGGAGCTGGCTGCGATGGGGCTCTCCCTCCCTGAGCGGGGGTGGCGGGCTTGAGGTCGTAGGAACTCAGCCCTCACAGTCTGCTCCGAAGGCAGGTTGGGACCGGGCGGGTAGACAGCCCGGCCCGGGGCTTGATCACGCCCACCAGCTGCCAGGTGTGGACAAGTCATGACTGCTGGGCAGTCCTGAGCAGATATAGATAGAGCCCAGTTGGGAGCAGGCCACACTCTGGGCTTTGCTGTCTGGTCCCTCTGCACAGACGTGGTGCCCGGGGTATGTGGCAGGAATCGTCCCTGCGGGCTGGAGTCCACTTTGCATAGGACAGCCATGCTGGAGGGAACACGCCAGCGTCCAGCTTCTCACAGGACAACTGCCCTGGCGGGAACCTGCCAGCCTCCTGCACCCCTTGCAGTGGTAGGAACTGGTGCTCAGGTCAGAGAAGGCGGCCTGAGGTCAGAGGCTGGCAGGCCTGGCTCTGGGTGGCAGAGAGGAAGCATCTCCAGCTCCCGGTGTCCCCCAAAGCCCTCCGGGCTCCTTGCTATGTGCACACGTGCCACCCCAGCCTCCGCTTCACCTGTGTGCACACGTGTGCACAGGCTTCTGTCCATCTCCATCTCTCCCATTTTTTTGGACAGCCCCTGATCATGCTAGAACCTTGTCACAACCTGGTGGCCCCTTTGGAGACCCTGTTCTCTAACGGTCGCAATCTGAGGCCCGGGGGAGGGCTTACCAGGGGGCTTTAGGGTACACCTCATCTGGGGGCTTGTGGGTGTGGGGCCAGGAGTCCTGGCAAACCTCACTGCCAAGGAAAGGACCCAGGACTGAAGATCAGACGATGTTGGCACTGCCACCCATGGGCTGCCAGGGCCATCCATGTTCTCGCTTACGACAGTGCCTGGGGCCCTCTGGGCCCATTCCCAGTTTGGGCCAGGGTCGGGAAGGTGGCTTAGTGGTAGAGTGCTCGCCTAGCATGCATAAAGCCCTGGATTGTAGTCCTCAGTACCACATACACAGAAAAAGCCAGAAGTGGTGCTGTGGCTCAGGTGGTAGAGTGCTAGCCTTGAGCACAAAGAGGCTCAGGGACAGCGCCCAGGCCCTGAGTAGAGTAGCGAGGGGCCGCAGGAGCGAGCACTGAGTCAGGGCCACGGATTGAGGACTAGGAGGCAGAGACAGTGAAATGCTTTGTCATGATTGCTTGCATAGGTCTTCCTAGATGAACACTGAACACATGACGTTCATGCACACACACATGTACACACAAGCACCCCCATCTGCACACTAAGAGCCACATGGTACACATATAGTATCCATGGATGTGCTTATGCACGCATGTAGGCACACGTTACACACACACCAGCACCTGAGTCCACACACATGCTATACAATGCACACGTGAAAACACACGAAGTTACACACGTGTGCACACGTGTGCATGGATGCATGTGGCTATGTACACATGCATGTGTGCAAAGGCGGTCTCTGACACAGTTAATTCTATTCAGGATTTTCTCGACTTGATGGCGATGTGAAAGCAACACACCTTTGGGAGGAGCTGCACTTGGCTTTTGGATTTTCCTTTCCCAGGTGCAGGCAGAAGCAGGGAGTCAAAGCTCCTTGCCACCCTTACCCCGTACCCCCAATTCCAAAGAGGAGACAGCCACCCTCTACAGAGCTCTGTGTTACCAGATTCCTGGAGAATTACAGGAGATAGTCATCACCGTGCTATAAAGCAGGCTTTGTGGAGATGCTGTGTCTAGCTTGGGCGAGGCACGCTCTGAGCATGTCCAGGGCCAGGCGCTCTGAGCATGTCCAGGGCTAGGTGCTCTGAGCATGTCCAGGGCTAGGTGCTCTGAGCATGTCCAGGGCAGCCTCTGTGGTGGAGGAGGAAGCTGTGTTAGGTGTGAGGAATGCATGTTTGGGCAGCATTTTCCCCTGCTGATGAGTTTGTTGGGACCTGCTCCATGTTGGGGTTCAGGGCCAGGCTGGGCTGGTGCAGGAGCCCACAACTGTCTGTGTCTGTGTGCATGTCTGGAGGTGTGGGCCTGTCCAGCCTAGGCCTCAGTCTATGTGTCACCAAAGTAGGACACCCAAGGCTCCGTGCGTCCTCTGGCTGCACAGGGCTGGCAAGAACCACCCTCTCTAGCTGGAGAAACGGGGGCGGGCAGGGGGAGCAGGGGGCCTGGTCTGCCATGGGGCCTGGTGTCCGTCAGGGTGCCTGTGCGGCCCCACGGGGTGGCCCAGTCCGGCGCTGCCCGCCCAGCCCGCACCGTGATCTGCTCTCACCTTTTGTCCGTACGCGTCGAGGCCTGGTTCATCTCACTGTTGGCGATAAAGTTCCTGATCTCAGAGAAATAGGAGTCTTCCTTCTCGTCTAAAAGTGCGTGGTTGTCGGACTCGGAGGTGGGGGACGAGGCGCTGGTGCCCAGGTGGTTCGTGAGGACGCCCGCGTGCTGGCTCACTGTGGACAGGGTGGGGGTCAGGAGAACTCAGGGGAGCCCCGACCCCAGGCCCGGCCTGCACTTGGCCTGCTCTCCCAGAGCCTCTTCTTAGGGAGAACCAAGAGTGGTTTGAGGGGCGAATCTGCCCACAGTCCTGCGGCCGCCTAACCCCCTCTCCTCCTCCCAGCCCTGCGGGCTCCCTCCGCCCCCTCCCCCCGCCCCTCCCCCCCACCCACCGGGCGTGCCCTCGTGTTCATGCTTCTTCAGGTGTCTGTCCAGGTTGGTCTGCTGGCCGAAGCAGCGGTTGCACAGGTGGCACTTGAAGGGCTTCTCCTTGTTGTGAATGTTGCGCACGTGCCGCTGCAGGTTGGAGGAGATGCTGAAGGAGCGGTCGCAGTACTTGCACCTGGAACACAGGCGTGCCTCACCTCAGAGAAGCCCAGGGTGGGAGGAAGGCCCAGCCTCCATCCCCAGCGGCCTCGGAACCATGACCCGAGGGCCCAGGAGCGTGCTGGGGAAGCCGCCCCCGGAGATAATCAACCTGAAGAGGCAGGGGCTGGCCACCTGCACCCCGGATCTGGCGGAGAGACCCCCCACCCCCTGGATTCTGGCTTTTGTCTGGGCCTGGGCCTGGCTGGTAGGTGCACAGCCCAAGGTGCCATGCTCCTGGCGGCCTCAAGAGGGTGCCATTGCACCATAGAGAGATGCTGAGATGACAGGTTCTTCACTGGGATAGGCCGGTCCCAGGAAGCCCTGGCCCGTCCCCAGCCCACCGCATAAGTTACAGGAAGGCCCTTCTCACTTGGGACCCCAGCGTGACAATCCTGTAAAATTCTCCACGGCCCTGCGGGTGAGGTGGAGGCTCCTGAGCCTCACTGCCTCTTTCAGGCACGGTCAGCTCCAGGGAGCCAGGGTTCCAGTCCTGTCCCCTTGGTGTAGACAGGACCTCACCGGCCAGGACAGGATGCCAGTCCTGCGCATCTTCACTGCTGGAACTGCGGAGGGCCCAGCCGCGTGAATGGTCTGCCCCATCCATGCTTGGGCCCTTGCGCCACTTCCGGCTTTTTGCTAGTTCATTGGTGATAAGACTTTCCTGCCTGGGCTGGCTTTGAACTGTGATCCTCAGATCTCAGCCTCCTGAGCAGCTAGGATTTCAGGCGTGAGCCACTGGTGCCCAGCTGGACTGCCTGTGTGTTTGTGTTTGGAACACAATCTCTGCTACACCCATAGCTCAACACTTAGGAGACCCAATGTTCAGGTCACGTCTTTTGAGAACTAGGGTCTATGCCGAGAGCCCCAGTGAGGCAAGGAAGTGTGTGTGTGTGTGTGTGTGTGTGTGTGTGTGTGTGGTGTGTGTGCGTGCGTGTGTGTGTGTGGTGTGTGTGGGGTGTGTGTGTGTGTGTGTGTGTGTATGTAATGGCTCATGCCCACCCCGAGTGGGCGCTGCTGTTCTAAATACAGCAGCCTCACATCCCACAGGGCAAGACCTCCCCCCGACCCTGAATCGGAGCTGGAGATGCCAGCAAGGAGACTGGTCACGAGTGTTTGTCACATGGGGGGACGGCCCGAGGACACTCGGGGCACAGAGTAGAGGGCGGTGAGGAGTGGCTTCCACAGCCCTGTGCATCCCAGAAACTGACAGTGGAGGCCAGAGGCCGGGTGCAGTCACTGCCCCCCCCCCCCGCCAGGACCGTGGGGTTCCCAGCCTAAGCCTTGAGCTCTCAGCGCCCGCAAGTCCCCTGTCTGCAAGCTGCCGGCTATAGCCTAGGACGTTCATATTGGTGATTCTGAGAATGTGAGGCGCCTCTAAGAGAGCAGGGGGGGGGTCCCTTTGGCTCAAGCCCCTCCCTCCTCTAGGCCCACAGCGGCTGCCTCGCAGCTCCTGCAGCACTTTCCAGGCTCCTTCCGGAAGTCCTGCAGCCTCCAGACAAAGGCCCCTAGGGAGGGGGCTTCCCCTCGAGTCCCAGGCAGTTCTAGGCTCAAGAGTGTCCCCGGAGCATCAGGCTCTGTTACAGCCTTTCCACCCGCAGCCCCGGGATCTTCCTGTTCCCAGGTACCATCGGGAGGCCCTCCCTGGAGGCAGGTGTGTGTGTGTGTGTGTGTGTGTGTGTGTGTGTGTGTGTGTGTGTGCGCGCGCATGTGCATGCTGGTTCTCTCAACCTGAGCCATCGCAGTTAGGCACATGCGGGTGGTGGTTTGTGCTGCTCAGCGCTGGCCTGCGATGCTTGGCTCCCAGGGTTTCTACACACCAGCCCCGAAGGAGGAAGGCCACACCCCCGGGGCCCTCGGCCCTCAGTGTCCTCGCAGATACAGACGCCCCAGCAGTGCCAGGCCCCCCGCTTCCTGCTCTTTGGGGGTGATCACTCAGGAAGGAAAAGTTGATTTGCACCCACAGAGAAAGCCAGGTCTGGATGTTCACTGACCAGCTCGGGGCTGACCCTGGGCACGGGAGAGCCTCGGGACTGTCTGCGGCAGGCTTGGGAGACAGGAAGGAGGAGCCCGGGACAGTGTGGGTGCTGGTGTGGGCCGTGTGCCTGGGCGCAGCCCTGGGCGGGAGGGGCTGTGGGTCCTGCCTGGCTGCAGAGTCCTGACTGTGACCTCTCCTGGTTCTAATCCAAATAACGGCCCAGGCAGACGTCCACTTGAAATTTAGGGGAGCAGCGAGCTTAGGGCTGTGAGGGGCCAGCGTTGGCCCAGCAGCTGGGCTCCGCGCCGTAGAGAGGTGGACAGGCAGCTGGGGAAATTTATAGCCACACAGCATAGAGTAACACGCCACAGAGCTCACAGGAGTGGGAAGGAAAGGCCGGGCACACTGGGAGCCGGGATGCACGGGGCCGGGGAGGAGGAACCGGGCACCTGCGGGGCCCAGAGGGACACGGCCACCATCAGGGAAGAACTGAAAGTGAAGGGGGAAACAGAGCAAGGAGGCCAGGCGCCTGCGGCTCACGCCTGTAATGCTAAGCTACTCAGGAGGTAGAGAGCTGGAAGGTCACAGTTTCAAAGCCAGCCCAGGCAGAGAAGCCTGCAGGATTCCATCTGCACAATGATTAAAAAGCAAGGTTAGAGGCATGGTTCAAGTCGTCCTGCTCCACTCCCAGTAAAGCAAAAGGCCCAGAGTTCAAATCTGGGTACTAGGGGCGGAGGGGGAAGGGAGGGAGAGAGAGGGGGAGAGAGAGAGAGGAAGAGAGAGAGAGGGGGAGGGAAAGGGAGAGGAAGGAGAAGGAGAGAGAGGGAGGGAGGGAGGGAGGGGGGCATCCATGGCTCATGCCTATGTTCCTAGCTATTTAAGAGGCTGAGATCTGAGGATCATGGTGTGAAGCCACCCCAGAAGAGGAAAGTAAGGAAAGTTTGTGAGACTCTTATTCCCAATTAACCAGCAAAAGAAGAAGAAGAAGAAGAAGAAGAAGAAGAAGAAGAAGAAGAAGAAGAAGAAGAAGAAGAAGAAGAAGAAGAAGAAGAAGAAGCTGGAAGTAGAGAGAGAAAGAGAGAGGGTGGGGAGAGAGAGACTTTTAAAACTTAGCATTGAAAATAAAGACAGAAGACACGTAGGGATGCTTGTAACCCTTCTAAGGGGATAAGGGAAATCGTCTTTCCTGGCAGATTGCAGGACTGGGAGGAGATGGAGGATGCGCTGAGGTGGGCCCCTCAGACGTGGGGTGCCCAGGAGGTGCCCGGCCAGCCATAAGGGCTCCCATCCAGGCAGGACGCAGGTGCCCCTTGGCCGCAGTCAGAGTGATCCCGGCATGGCCGGGAGGAAGAACGTTGGGACACAGCCCCTGCGCGCCCAGCGCCATCTTGACATCTCTCTGAGCCAAAGCCCAGCAAGCCTACTTGCTGGAGTTTCAGGAAATAAGACGATGACACCATCGACACCTTTACTCAGACTCTGGGTCGGGAGAAAGCTGGGAGCTATAAGACTGCTTCCTGGCTGGAACAGACGGGAAGGTGGCCTTTCCTCTGGGAATGACGCCCTCCCCCCATGCTGGCACTGTTAGGGTACTGAAACACATTCTGAATGATTTAGATAAGAAGGCAAGGATTTAAAGGGAAGAACCTTCCAGTGCCCTCAGGTTTGAGGAGCTGATGGTTCAAGGATCATTTTTTTCTGGGGGCCTGGGCTCTACAGGGTGCACACCTACACAGAGGTGCACGTGTGTGCACACAGAGTGGGCGTCCGTGTGGACTGGCACCAGGCAGTGCCCACACTGGGCAGGCTGGGGCCATGTGCGTCTCGGTGGGCCTGTCCTGAGCGGGGGCTACCGGGATGGACTTGGTATTTTCTTTTTCCAACTTGAAATCCTTCTGATGATCAAAGCAAGCCCAGAAACCACCAGCAGTACCAGCGAGAAACAGCACGCTCCCACCCCTCCGCCTTGAGCCAGATAAAGTCGGGATTTGCAACACAAACTTGCAAAGCAATTATTGTTACCAAAGTCGAAACTCACAGATTGGAGAGAGCAAAAGAAATCAATGATAATTAAATTCTTCTATAAACACGGCTGGCCCCTCTGGGGGCTCTTCGCATGCCACACTGTCCGGAAGTCGGCTCTCATTACAGAAAAAAACACACGGCTTGTTTTCTGGGAGGGGACCAGACCAAATAAATCTTCGTGTTGCTAGCCTTTGTTAAGTTGTAAGTCACTATTTTTGGAAGACGGGCAAGGGGGTGGGGGCTGTGTGTGGGACGGGAAGGCTGGGAGCCGGAGGATCTGTCTTTGTCATGGCCCTTCGCGGTGGTGTATGTGCTGTTTACCTGAATGGGGTTTGGGGACCACCTCCCTCCCCGGGGACGGTCACAGATGGAATTTCCAGGGCCTGTATCCTCATGCGGTCATTCCCTAGCGATGCCAGCTCTGCACGGACACAGTACAGAAATCTAATTTCAACGTGAAATCAAGCCAAACCCTGTCTCCAAAGCCTCGGAAGATCAGGCACACCCCAGAACGTGTTACTAAACTGGTCCTGGCAGAGACACGGTCACTCCCCTGCTGCATTGGGGCGACCATCGCCTGAACGATTTGAAAAGCTCACTCCCTGGGTGGGTGCCTGGAGCCTCGGGAAGTCAGGCCCTCACAGGGGGCCCTCTCCTGTCCCGTAGAGAACCTGGACACTAATCGGACGGGGACCCGGGCTGGGCTGCAGGGGAAGGGGGCAGTGACGCATGGGAATCTCTGAGCTCAGGAGCCTCATCTTTGGGGTGGAGATGTCCAGACTCACTGGAAGGCTACTGGGAACCCCAAGTTCAATGGCACACACATGCTGAGATGCTATGCAGCTCCTCTGAGAAAGGATTGTGGTGTTAACAGATGCTTGGCTCCCCCTGGCACCCTGAGCAAACTCCCCATGACTCGCTAAGGCAGGGATGGACACCCAGAGCTGCTATCATTCCTGGGCCTATCCACGGTCCCTGTGAGGAGAGCCACGCCAGGCGGGGGGCTGGAGAGGCGGAGGCTCTCCAGAGCTCTCCGGCTCCCTTTGGGGCCTGCCTTCAGGTAGAACCTGCCTCTGATGACACCTGGTGGCAGGGGGAAAGTTGCTCCCCTCCTCTTCTGTGAGCATTTTAGGAGCCTTCTAGAAGCTTCCAAGACAGTGCTTCTACAACATTCCAGAAGGTAGGCAGTGGTGGGATCAGGAGGGAGAGGTCCAGAGTCCCTCCAGGAGAGCATTGGCTCCTTTCACTGACCCTCTGGGGGCCACAGTCCGTGGGGTGTCAGAATCAGAGTATGGCGGAGGCCCTGAGCCAAGCTGAATCCCAGCCCGGCTGAAGCCTGGCAACCCCGTCCCTGGCCAGGTTGGCCGTACCTGTATGGCTGCTCCCCGGTGTGCGTCCGCAGGTGCCTTGTGAGATTTGCTGATCGGGGGAAGATCTTGCCACAGTACCTGGCAAGGAGGGAGTTTTCAGGGTTTAGGTGACCCACAGTCCTCTCCCAGCATGCTCCCCGGCCAGCATCCCACATAGAGACCTTGTCCTGGGGAAGGACTCACCCCCGCCTGTGGGCTGTCAGTGTCTCTTGGCCCTGATCCCAGCCCCAGACTTCGAGAGAGGCTGGGGGGTGGGGGAAGGGGGGGGAACCTTGTAGATGGTCCAGGCCTGCGCTAGGGGCGTCAGAGCCGCAGTCCCGGGGCACAGCTGGGACTGGCTCAGACAGGACAGGAAGTGTCCCTTAGCACCATGGCTAATGGCAGAAGTCTCCTGAAGAAATACGGTAAGCACTGACCCGAAGCCCAGCTGGATTCCGGGCTGGACTGAGGTTGCGTCTAGGGCTCATTTGAACCCAGCTAGGTGGGGGGTGCAGGGGGCACAGCCCAGGGACCTCAGGCAGGTGCTTTCCGAAGCCTGACCCCGCAGCGCTATGGGACCCCCGGCCGACACCCCGGGGCGCGCAGGTCCTCCCCCCCGACACCCCGGGCATGCAGGTCCTCCCCCCCCGACACCCCGGGGCGCGCGGGTCCTCCCCCCCGACACCCCGGGGCGAGCAGGTCCTCCCCCCCGACACCCCAGGGCGCGCAGGTCCTCCCCCCCGACACCCCGGGGCGCACAGGTCCTCCCCGGCCGACACCCCGGGGCGCGCAGGTCCTCCCCT
>NW_012267222.1:1389864-1442629 GCF_000151885.1 Dipodomys ordii | reverse complement strand
CCTCCCCCCCCAACACCCCGGGGCGCGCAGGTCCTCCCTGGCCGACACCCCGGGGCGCGCAGGTCCTCCCCCCCCCGACACCCCGGGGCGCGCAGGTCCTCCCCTCCCGACACCCAGGGGCGTGCAGGTCCTCTCCTCCCGACATCCAGGGGCGTGCAGGTCCTCCCCCCCCGACACCCCGGGGCGAGCAGGACCTCCCCGGCCGACACCCCGGGGTGCGCAGGTCCTCCCCCCCGACACCCCAGGGCGAGCAGGTCCTCCCCCCCGACACCCCGGGGCGCGCAGGTCCTCCCTGGATGACACCCTGGGGCGCGCAGGTCCTCCCCGGCTGACACCCCGGGGCGCGCAGGTCCTCCCCCCCCGACACCCCGGGGCGCGCAGGTCCTCCCTGGATGACACCCTGGGGCGCGCAGGTCCTCCCCCCGACACCCCGGGGCGCGCAGGTCCTCCCCCCCGACACCCCAGGGCGCGCAGGTCCTCCCCGGCTGACACCCCGGGGCGCGCAGGTCCTCCCCCCCGACACCCCGGGCGTGCAGGTCCTCCCCCCCGACACCCCGGGGTGCGCAGGTCCTCACCCCCCGACACCCCGGGGCGTGCAGGTCCTCCCCCCCACACCCCGGGGCGCGCGGGTCCTCCCCCCCTGACACCCCGGGGCGCGCGGGTCCTCCCCCCCGACACCCCGGGGCGCGCGGGTCCTCCCCCCCTGACACTCCGGGGCGTGCGGGTCCTCCCCCCCCCGACACCCCGGGGCGCGCGGATCCTCCCCGGCCGACACCCCGGGGCGTGCAGGTCCTCCCCCCCGACACCCGCAGGTCCTCCCCCCCACACCCCGGGGCGCGCGGGTCCTCACCTGCACGTGTACCTCTCCTTGCCCTTCCTGAGGATGGGGTCTGAGAGCGTCGGGGGAGGGGACCGGAAGTTGAAGGCGTGGTGGGGCAGGGGCTGCAGGGAGCTACCCGAGTCCGCTTTCATGGCTGCGAAGCTCTCGAGCTTTTCCGTCATGGTTTCGATGGCTGACATCTAGCACGAGAGAGGGCAGGGGTCAAAGGTCAGAGGGCGACTCTGTCTTCAGGGCGTGGACAGCTACCCTCGGGGCCATCTCCATTCTTTACGGCGGAGAGTGTCCACCTGTGGTCCTCTGGTGGCCCGGGGAGCCCAGGGCTCTGGGGAATGATTAGTACCAGCCCTCACACCAGGAGCTTGTTAATTCATGGTGGAACATGGGCTCCGGCTGCCCACAGGTGGAAAAAGCCACAGGGTCCCAGCTAGCTGGCCCTAGCACGGAGACCTCGGCCTTCCTCAGAGCGCACAGTATGTTCATCTGGGACTGACTTAGGACATGGCTGTCTAAGGGACACTGCTGGCAGGGGACGGGGCTTTGCTCGAATGGCAAATATATTTGGTATTTGGCGACAACAGGGTGCAATGGAAACACCTTGGAAAGCATTGGCTGAGCCCAAGTTGTACTTGGGCACCATGGCAAAGCCCCTCCCCCGGCCCGCCCCAAACCCTGGCTGCTGCCCCTCCCCCCACCCAGTGGCGCAGGCTGGTGGGATCTGGGTTTCACCCCATCAGTGCGGCCTCATGTGCACACAGGCGCTAACCATCCCCGCTGGCGGACCAACGGAAGCCACTTGCTCTCTTGGCCACTGTCCAGCCCAGATGGGCTCCCAGTGTGGAACTGGGACTCCAGGCTCAGAGACTGACTGCGGCTCACCTGCCTGTGGGCCTGTGCGCTAGCCTAGTACACGAGATACCTCTGGCCCCCGGGGTTAATGAGGTCTGGGCCCTGGCAGACCTCTGGCCTGCTCCATCCTGCACCCAGAGGACCGCACGCCTGCATGTGAGGCTCCAGGACCGAAGGGTCAGCAGATGGGCACCCGCTGGCCTCTGCACAGTACAGTAGTGACCTCTGGGCTTTCGAGAGCCCTGTGACTACAGGAGCATTCTGCCCGAGTGCAAGCCCAACCCTGGACCGTTTAATTTGGTGACCTATTCGTCATGGCTCCCCGGCCCCTTCCTCCTGGCCCTCGGCCACAGGGGCAGCCGTAGGGGTGGCAGGACCATGGGCGGAGTAGGCGGGAGAGACAATGGGCAGCCGGGCCCCCACCAGCCAAGCCTCTCTTCCTCGGGCCTGGGTGGGTCTGGCCTTGCTGGCCTGCTCTGCCCGATCAGATATTCCTGCGGCCTCCCCACACAAACACAAACACAGGATGCGTCTGGCGGGCCTGGCGGCTTTTTCCAGCCCATCCAAGGAAAATCAGGGGAAGTTATTAACCAAACTCGAGGCCCGGTGGGACAATGGGAGGCACTAAGTTTAGCTGTGAACTCAGCCAGGGCCCAGGTTTCACGGACCAGGGTTCGTGGAGCCGGGAAGCGTCCAGGAGAACAATGGGTGGTGTGGGCTGGCGGGTGGGTGAGGGGGACCCAGGGCCAGAAGCTGGCGGCTCTGTGGAGAGCTGGGCATAGCATACAGGACACCTGTCAGACTGCCCTGCCCTGTGCCCAGCCCCCAGAGCACGCAGCCCGGGCAACAGGCTGGGGTCGCTGTCAGCTGGCCAGGTCTGGAACCCACATCTAGGAGGGGACCTTTCCCGTTCCACCGAGCTCCTTTGAGTGGCCTCGCTGTCCTTTTCTCCCCCTGCCTATCCTGCCCCTACCACTGCCCCTGGCTCATCCTCTCTCTCTTTCTCTCTCTCTTTCACTCACTCGCTTTGGTCAGTCATGGGGCTTGAATTCTGGGCCTGGGCACTGTCCCTTAGCTCTCAGCTCAAGGAGAGTGCTCTACCACTTGAGCCACAGCGCCACTTCCAGTTTTCTGGTGGTTCATTGGTGATAAGAGTCTCATGGACTTTGCTGCCCGGGCTGGCTTTGAACTGTGATCCTCAGATCTCAGCCTCCTGAGTAGCTAGGATGACAGGTGTGAGCCACCAACGCTCAGCATCTTCTTTCTCTTGATTTAAACACTCTCAAGGGTTACCCACCCAGGAAGACCAGTTGCGAACTGGTGTTGTCTTGGTTGGGTGGGGTCTGTTCCCAGTGTTCAAGATTCTGGGCTCTACCCCAGCTCTGCCTGCCCGTGGCTGAGTGGAGGCCATTCCCTCCTGGGCCCTAGAGTGCATATACCCCCTTGGGCATGGTGCCTAGCCCAGGAGGCCCCTGGAGGGGAATCCCGCGGGGATTCCTCCTTCCCCGGCCTCTCTGGCCTTGTAGTGAGGTGTGGAGTCCCACCGGGAAGGGTGACAGATGCCGAGGCCAGGAGATGGCCCGGTGGGGTCCCCAGACACAGGCTGCCCGGCGCACGCCTGGTTCTTACCTGCGGGTGGAACAGAAGCGGCGAGGGCCGCAGGTACTTCTCCTTGAGCACTCCCATGGGGTCCGTCACCTTCCGCTTTTCTACCCTGCTGGACGGCAACACAGAGGGTTACGTACCCTGCCGAGCCTCCCGGCCACGCGTCCGTCCAGGGCAGGCCCCTGGCCAGCTCAGGGGCGCCCACAGCTGCCCTGCCTCCTGCCGCCTGAGTCCTCGCGGGCCGTGGGGCTGGCCTGGGCTGTCAGCCCAATCCCCGCTCCACTCACTCACTGCTGGTCCCCTGCACACGTTCCCCATCACATTCAAGGCCCCCCGGTGCCCCTGCAACAGTTGTCAGCACCCATGCCTGTCACAAAATGCTCAGGGCTAGAATCTAGAACATTCTCTGAAGATCCCATGGGCAGCAACTTCCTGCTGGTGGGCTGGTCAGCCTTGTGTGTGGGGGATGGGGGGGGAAAGCTGGCCTGTGGGGTCCCTGGCTTATCCACAGGCTCTGTGTGGAACATTCTGGATGCTTAATGACTATATCCTGACTTTCCTGTCTCACCTTGTCCTGGGCTTGGGGATCTCTGCCTGCCTCTGTGTGTGTGTGTGTGTGTGTTTTCCCGTCAGTCCTGGGGCCTGAACTCTGGGCCTGGGCGGCATCTCTCAGCTCTTTAGCTCAAGGCGAGTGCTCTACCACTTGAGCCACTGAGCCACTTCCAGTTTTCGGGTGGTTCATTGGAGATAAGAGTCCTGCCTGCACTGGTTTTGAACCTCGATCCTCAGATCTCAGCCTCCTGAGTAGCTAGGATGACAGATGTGAGCCACCGGTGCCTGGCTTGTCTCTGTTGATCAATGTGAATGATCGGTGTGCTTCACGAGGGACCCCCTGTAGCAGTAAGGGGGGCTCATCCTCCATGCCACCAGAAATTGCACTTCAAGAATCTTCTCGGAGGACCAGGGACAACTTCATGAGATGAACTTTGCTGGTGTGTGGAGGTAGAGGAGAGGCATTGACCACCAGGCCCTGGGGTGGGTGGATGCGGGGAGGGGGGTGGTTGAGGTGGGGGTGGGGGTGGGCGCATGCGGGGGGCGGGGCTGAATCCCTGAGCCTCAGCGCTGCGGTGTTTGGTTTGTGCCCGGGCCCTGCCACCTCCCTGCAGATACTTACTTAGAACAAGCCACGCCTTGTGTGCTCACTGGAGTCCTACATGTGTCCCGCTCACCCACCCCAGCTCGGATGCTGCTTTTCCCAGGCCTCCAGGGCAGAGCAGGCCAGGCCAGGGAGGGGGCAGCAGGGAGACCCAGCAACCCCCACAGGATGACATCCCACCCCAGTGAGCTCCAGCTTGGCTTTGCTGCCTGCCTCTCCCTAACCTTGTGCCTCCCCTGACCAAGGCCAGTGCCCCCAACTGACTGCAGTGGACGTGCGCTTTGTACCCTGGCTCCCACTGTCACCAGAGGCCTGCATCCTGACGAGTGCAGAAGGACCCGCGGGAAGAGGGGGGGACGCGGGGTCCACGCCATCCAGGGTGTCTTGGCATTGGGCGGCAGCTAGCGGCCTGCCCTGCTCCACCAGCATTTCCCCTCCTCTTTATCTTCTGCCATCCTAAGGCAAAGCAGCTGAGTGAGTCCTCTTTGCCCCTCAGAGATGGGGCCCGGCCCCTGGGGGCCTTCCAGAGCCTGCTCCAGGCATAGTGAAGCAGGCACTCATAGCTGGGTGCACGCAGGCCCTCACACCCCGAGAAGGGTGGATGCTGAACACAGCCCTCTGTCCTCCCCGGAGAGGCTGCCTCCCACGGACACGGGCCCTGCACGCTCAGCCCCCTGCCTCTCAGGGGGCTCAATGCCTTGCTATAAATCTGGAGTGGGATTCAGTCCATCCACCAGAGGTCCTGATGTTTCACACATCTTCCCTACCTCTCACTCCTCCTCCTCCTCTTCCTTCTCTTCTTCCTCTATCCTCCTCTCCAGGGACCCACAACCCCTCTCTGATTTCTCCTAGTCCACCCATGCCAATGTAGCTTCTGGGGTAGGGGTGGGGCCACAGAAAGATGGGAGAAAGCCAGGCCCCGGTGGCTCACTTCTGTAATCTTAGCTATTCAGGAGGCTGAGGTCTGAGGATCGCAGTTCAAGGCCAGACTGGGGAAGAAGGTCTGTAATACTCTTAGCTCCATAAGAGTATTACAGAAAACAGGAAGTGGCGCTGTGCTCACGTGGTAGAGTGCTCGCCTTGAGCTGAGGAGCTGAGGGACAGCGCCCAGGCCCAGAGTTCAGGCCCCACGACCGACTTAAAAAGAAAAAAAAAGAAAGATGGAAGAAGGGCTCAGAGGCAGATGAGGACCCTGGCGTTTGTGGGAGGTGGAGATTTGGTCCAGAAAACAGCTAGACACCAGGAGGGGTGTGAAGGGAGGGTCTCAGGAGGAGCTGAGGCAGGGGGAGGGTCTCAGCTGCGGTCCCGGCAGCTCACCTGTCCAGAAGACCCCCCTCCTTCCCTCCGTTGAAGCCACCATGCCAGATGTCCCCCACCTTCTGGAATCTAGCAAGGATGGAGGGAAGGACCTTGAAGTTAACAGAGAGACAGACAGACAGATGGACAGATGGATGGACAGACAGATAGATTCTCCCTTCCACCAGGCCTGCACCGCCCCCGCCCAGCTCACAGCACGGTGGGCCCAGCGGCCGGGCGGGAGCAGGTGAGGGCGGGACATGTGAATACCTGTAGATGGGGTCCATGAAGAAGGGCGAGGGCTTGGCGTAGTGCAGGGAGGGCTGCTGGGGCAGCTGTGCCGGGCACACCTTGGGGAGCCCCTCGCCGGGCCCCAGCTTCCGCTCGCCGTAGATGTGGTTCTTCCGGGGCTCCCGGCTGCCTCCGTTCAGGCTGGCCCGCGCCCGGCTGCCGATGCTCAGGTCCAGCGGCTGCTCCTCCCCGGACGTGGGCACGGAGGGCGCCTTGGGCCCCGGCAGGACGGGCTTCGCCTCTTTTGGTTTGGTGGTGAGGTCGAAAGGGCACTCGGTGCTGGGGCCGCCCAACTTGAGGGCGTCCCGGGGCGACTTTGGCTCGGCCTTGACCAGCAGGCTGTGGGTGAGGGCTCGGTCCGTGAAGGGGTACAGGGAGTGGGGGAAGTTGGGCAGGAACTGGAAGGGGAACACAGAGTGGTAGGGCAGTGAGCCCATCTTCTTCTCCTGCATGCCCATGAAGCCGGGCCCGAAGTACTTCTCGGCGATGGACGCGATGGCTTTGATGGAGTCGCCCGCGGCGCCCGAGGCGGTCAGCAGCTGCTCCTCGGGCGGGGGGAAGAAGGAGTGCTGGGAGTAGAAGAGGGGCACCTCCGCCACACTGTTCACGGCCCCCGGGGGCGCCGAGCCGCCCCCAAACTCAGCCTTGCCCTGGGCCGGCTTGCCCTTGTCTTTGACCTTGTCGCGGTCACTGTCGGCGTCGCTGTCCAGGTCGGAGCCGGTGCCGGTGGTGGTGTCCAGGTCGGTTCCCGTCGTGGTGTTGATGTCCTCGAAGTCGCTGCCGTCAGACATGTCCGGGCTCCTGGCCTTCGCCTTCTCCACGTACCCGTCCTCCAGGCGGCCCTCAAACTTCTCCTCTGAGCCCGCGGTGGCCGCCAGGCCCTGGCTGCCGTTGTTGACAGCCGAGACGAGGGGCAGCGCCGGGTTCCCCAGGGGGCTGGGGAGCTTGGCGTCCTGGGTGTGGCTCAGGGGGCTCTTGAGCAGCGGCGTGGGAGGTAGCAGAGGCGGCCGGGGGTACAAGGACGGCGGGAAGATGCCTGGGAAGCCGGGGGTGAGCGTGGGGAAGGCCGGAGGGGCCGCTGAGAAGGGCAGGCTCCCCGGGTGCGGCCTGGACGGGAAGAACTCGGTGAAGCCCAGGCCCCCGTGGTTGAGATTGGGGGAGGGCTTTGCCTTGTCCATCACCGGGCTGGGTGTCAGGGGCAGGCCCGGGGTGAAGATGCCCCCCGGCGTGTAATGGTTCTTGCCCTCGCAGAAGCGCCGGTGCTTGTTGAGGGAGGAGGTAGTGCTGAACATCTGCCCGCAGTCCTTGCACTTGATCTGCGTGCGGCAGTCGGCGTGCATCCGCTTGTGCCGGCACAGGTTGGAGAACTGCGTGTAGGACTTGTGGCAGACCTCACCTAAAGCATCAGCAGAAAGCAAAGACAAACACGGTATGAAATTACCGGGAAACCCTGGGCCTTGAGGGGCATGGGGTCCAGGTGGGCGCCTGCGTGGGGGAGTGCGTCCACGTGTGCACATGCGTGTGTACACAGCACCCAGCCACCCCTGTGTCCGTGTATGTCTGTGCACTCTGCAGAGTAGATTGGAGGCACACACATGTATGTACATGTGGACGCGTGCATACACAAACGTGTGCTTGTGTGTGTACAGGTACCCCACCCAGTGAACGGCCTGAACTGGCAAAGCCTCCGCCAGGCCCTTTCCCAGGCTCTCTAGGGCAGGAGAATCGTCCGTCTGCACCTCAGCACTCTGAAGTGTGAATTGGGGGGAGCGATGCCAGACCCCCGCTCTTCAGAAACCTCTGGGAATGCGAGCCTGCTCTCCAGGCTGGACCAGGGCTGAGCGAGGATGCACTGCGTCTCTGCCATCCGCTGCTCAGAAGCACTGGACTCAGTACCTCCACCCAGCCTCCCTCAGCACGGCCGTGGAAGGAAGACGCCGGCTGTGGAATCAGGCCCGGCTTCTGGGCTTGGAGGTGGTTCAGCCTGCTGCTCGGGTTTTAGGAGCTCCAGAGCCGGGTCTAGGTTTGGGGAGCATGGCTCCTGGCAGTGCGTGGCTGTTTGGGGTGGCAGAGGCTTGGCTCGGGAGGCGAGTCTGAGACAGTATGGGCTGGGCGGGAGGGAAGTGGCTACGCTGGCTGGTGAACACTAACTACCACACTGGCTGATGACCCCATGTGGGTCAGATGCAGAGAGAGCCCAGCCTGGCTCCACACGCTCAGGGACCCCAGCTGGCCATTTTCCTGAGGACTGGAAAGTCTGCCCTCTTTTCTCTTGCTTTTTTTTTCCACCAAGAAACGTGTTCAAGTACACCCAGAGTGTGTCGATTTGCCCCTATATACAACCCTGGTAGAAACGACAAATAAATGCACGCGAGCGTCTTGCTCTCCACAGATCCTTGGCTGCCTGCTTCTGTGCACCTCTTTTTCTCTGAGACGGCTACATTCTTTGATCGTGGTATCTAGTTAGATTGACTGTGCTGCCTGTCTGGTGGTGTGGCCTGGCAGGGTGTTTTTCTGGCTGAAGGAGATGAACTTTGTCTCATGTAATCAACTCTTCCCTTTGGGGAGACTCCTCAGATAGAGGAGAGGCCTCACCCCACAGATCCTCTATAAATACGCCCTCACCCAGCCAGCCTGCAGGGTAAGTGGGCTGACCTGCCCCGGGGTCACTCAGGCCACACCAGTGATGCTCCTTCCTGCCCTCAGGCCTTAGGAGGAAGCTAGGCCATTGGATCTACTCTTGAAGGTGATCTGGGGGCTCAGGGCTTTTCCCCCCATCCCTCTCTGCTCCCTGAGCAGCCTCTTCTGCACAAGGCCCTGCGTCATCACAGGACCACTGACTGAAACTGCGCAGAAACACACCTTGCCTCTTGCGGGCGTTTACCCCAGGCAGGTGGTGTTAGGATGGAGAGTGGACCGGGCTGCTCCGCAGGAGGCCTGTGCCTGGCTCCGCACAGGGCATGCGTGAAGCCATCCCGCAGCACACGCTCAGCACCCGGGAGCCCGCAGGGTCCTCAGAACTCACCAAGACCCAGGTGGCCCACAAGCCCTGCGACCCGTGCCAGGTGACCCGTCCACTTCCCGTTGGTCCCCATCCTGGGCCTCCTCTGTAGGTTCTGTGGGTGCAGCCCAGATGCTCATCACCGGATCAGGAGCGGTACCCACCTGCACTGCTGGCCCTGGGCGGAGGTCCGCCCTCCCCTCCACCCTAAGAAGCTGCTTCCTGCCCGTTGTTGTGTGCACACCACCAGGAGGGGACCGCTGCATCCCGGAGAGCACAGACTGGGCTCCCTAGGGGGACCCTGTGTCCAGGCCAGCTGGGATCGCCACAGAGTTCCTGCTAGAGCTCATCCAGGTGGACATGAGCCCAGGGGACGGGAAGGGGACGCAAGGAGGGGGGCACTGTGCTGGCCTTTGCCCCCCGCCATCCTCCAGCCCCTGCGAGGACATGGGAAGTGGGCCAGAAGAGGACTGAGGGCAGAGCAGGCAAGGGACAGCACGGGCCCAGAGGATGCCAGTGGGCGGCGAAGCGACACGGGGGTCTGGAGTGCCGGGGGACCCAGGGTCACATGGCTGTGCCTTCCTAGGACCGGCGGTGAGGGCTTCTGGATGGACAGCGGTCCCCTGAATGAGGGCCTGGCCATCTGGACATCCAGGGCTGCCCCGCCGCCCCCTGGCGCGGTGACCGGCGCGGACGGGCGGGCAGGGAACTCACATATGAAAGGCTTCACCGTGCTGTGGATGTGCTTGTGCTGCTTGAGGCCCGAGGACGTGGCGAACGTCTTGCCGCAGTCGGGACAGGCGTGCGCCCGGGCGCCCACGTGCTGGGAGCGGATGTGCCGCTGCAGGTTGCTGGGGTCCGTGAACACCTGGGGAGACGGGCACCGTGGGCGCAGGCCCTGCCCGGACTCCCCACCGGCCCCCGGGACACGGTGGCCCGGCCTTGCCCCTCTCCCTCACCGCCCTCCCTGAGCCGGGACATTGGAGCACCAACCATGGCGGCCAAGCCCTGGGGCTGGGACACTGTTTCTCAAAGGCTTCGGCTCCGGGATCTTGCCCCTGCCGGCCTCTGCCATCCGTGCCAGAGGGCAGGGACTGCCCTGGGGTGGGCCCAGGTTCTTTCTGAGACTTCCTGTCCTCCTGGTCACTCGGAGGGACTGTGGTGAGCTCCGCACCACGCCCTGCCGTGGCCACACCCACCTGCATTTGCTCAGTGGGGTGGAGGTACAGAGCTGGTCTGCAGGCGGGGTTGGGTCTGGGCGCGGTGGGCCCTGTTGGCAGGGGTGGCTCTTTGCTCTGCGGGCCCGTGCACAGTACCTTCACACAGTTTTCACATTCAAAGCGCTTGCCGCTGTCGTGGGACATCTGGTGGCGGATGAGGTTGGACTTCCAGTTGAAGGCCTTGGGACACTGGTCACATTTGTACTCTCGCTCTTCTGTGTGGACAATCATGTGCTGCTCCAAGCTGTACGCAGGGGACAGGGGTCACTCCAGGGCCTGTCCACGGGGACGCTGTCCCACCCCACACGACTCTTCTCTTTTGGGGCCCTAGGAGGCCCCCCTTCCCCCAGCACATGGTCTGCGGCTCAGAGCCTGCTCAGGTGGACATCTCCTTTCTGGGTGGGCCACAGAGATAAGGCGCAGGGATAGCCTCTCTATGTCAGACGCAGGAGCTGGTGCCGGACCACGCTCGGTCTTTCACCCAAGACCAGCCAAAGGCAGGGCAGGCCCGTGTCCTGGCTGCCGCTCTAGACCATCCCAATTTTGAGGCTAAGCCTGGGCCCAGAAAGAAGGAGTCCAGCAGGATCCACATTGCCATAGACCCAGGAGTTAGGGTGAGGCTAGGGGCCCCAGGAGCCCCTTCTCTGGGTGGTCTTTGGGTGCCCTCCAGGCAGCCTGGCACACCCAGGGTGGTGGCCAAGAGTAGAGGCCAGGGTGTCCAGATGGTGGGCAGAGCAGCTGCTTGGAGGGGCCGCTCTTCCTGGCTGGCCGGGCATCCTCTAATCCCTTCCCCTTGGGGACCCCTGCCTCTCCTCTGGTCCCCAGGATGACCGTTAATCTTCATGAGCGAAGCAGTAATATATCACAGCCCGTTAATTACGGGGCCCAGCCATCCATTTAGATCAGAAACGCCTGCTTTTCCAGCGTGCAGAGATTGTATCTTTTCCCTGTTGTTAATTGTGATTTATGTGTTTATGTAAAGAAAACACGGGCGCTCTTTAGCCACACTCAGTTCAATGGGCCCAGTCGGGACTGGGCCACTCACTCCCCCAGTCATCTGTTTAGAGTGGCGGGCCTGCGGTCCCCAGGGAGCCTGGTCTGGATTGCAGTAAATCCCGAGTAATCACATAGTTAGCAAGTGGCCGGATGGGGTCTCTTCTCCGGCTACGCAAGGTGATCCAGGGGA
Organism: Dipodomys ordii; assembly: GCF_000151885.1. Taxonomy (NCBI): domain Eukaryota; kingdom Metazoa; phylum Chordata; class Mammalia; order Rodentia; family Heteromyidae; genus Dipodomys; species Dipodomys ordii. Next base: position 1,431,187 of record NW_012267222.1, on the reverse strand, counting down.
AGCGCACCAGCGCAGGGAGGGCCGCCCAAGCTAGAAGGTTTCCTGGCTCCCAGAGCACTGGGGCTGGAGGTCCTGGCTTTCCTCACACGTCCCCCAGCTTGCCTAGCTTGTCCAGGGGTTGCTGTGGGTCCTCAAGACACCCGCCCACCCCTGGGGCCCCGGTCTCTGGGTCCTGGCTCCTGCCTGGCCTTCAGGGAAAGGGAGAGCCAGCCAGCTGGGCCTGCTTGAGTTGTTACAGTTCCTGGTTGTCACTCTGCCAGCCTGGTGGCCTCTGTGCACATGGTGGGGGGTGGAGGGGAGGGGGAGGGCTTCATGGGATGCCCAGAGGAGCTGCACATGACTCCTGAAGGGGAGGCCACCTGCAAGTCCCCCTGTGGTGGGCGCTGTGGCCCTTGACCTCTCGGCCTGGTAGCAGAGGCGCAGGCTCTCAGGTCTTAAGGGCGAGTGGAGCCGGTGGTCTGACCAGGCATGGGCCTGCCTTCCTGGGGATAGGCCATTGCGGGACTCTGACCCTCCTGCACTGGCCACGCAGCTGCTGGGCCTCCAGGGTTGAGCGAGTGGACTGGGGTGTGTTTCTGCACGGGCCCGCTCACAGCCCAGGCCTGACGGGTGGTGGCCGGAGCAGGGGCAGGGCGGCACCTGTACTTGTTGGGGAACATCCGCTCGCAGTCCTTGCATTCGTGCACTTGTCCATCGCCGCCGCCGCCGCCGCCCGCGCCGAGGCCGTCCGGCTTGAGCTCCTCCCCCAAGCCCTCGTAGAGCGCGGCCCCCGCTGTCCCGCACGTGTACTTCTTGTGGCGCCGCAGGTCTAGCTTGCACTGGAAGAGCTCATCACACTCCTCGCAGCGGAACGTGGGCTCCTCTGCAGGACAGGAAGAGAGGGGCACATGAACAGGGTACTGCCCATCGGCCCTGCCCCGGGCCCACCTGCCTCCCTCCAGCCTCCATCCTGGACCTAGGGATGCCTGCCCAGAGCCACAAGGGCACAGGCAGGGACTGCAGGCCGGGCCAGGGGACTCTGATCGCTGTACCCGAGGAAACACTGGCAGCGCCAGGGCTGCCTTGCATCTTAGGTGGCCAGGGGGTGGAGGGGAGCTGAAGGAAGGCCTGCCTCTCCAGTGCAGAAGAAAACCAGGCCAACTGCTTTGTTTATGAATTAGAAAGAAAAAAAAAACCAGGACAGAGCTCCAACCATATAATAAATTATTGTCGTCAGGGTCAAACAAATTAAAAGGGGGGCAAGCTATTATTAAGTTTATGAGGCAGCATCCTGACCACAGAGCCAAGCCAAACAATCAGCCAGGAGCTGTAGCTCTCGGCAGGGGGGTGTGAGGGGTGTGGGAGTATGGGGGTGTATGTGGGTATGTGTGGGGTTTGGCTCATCCCTTGCTGCAGCTGCGTCAACAGCAGCCTCCACCTGCAGGGGGCGCCCTCCACCCCAGGATGACCCAGCGCCCCCCACCCCCCCTACAGAGAAAACACCTGCACATGTGGGTATGTGTATAGATGTGAGTGTATGTGTGCATCTAGTGCACAAGTGTCCAGTCATGCATGGTTGTGTGTGCAATGCAGTTGGGTTTGTGTGAGCGTGCACATTCCAGCAACCCGCACCCATGTCTGCAAACCTGTGTGTGGATGTGTGTGCATGCCTGTGCATTTGCACCCAGGTTTGTGCGTACAGATCTACTCACGTGTGCACACGTACAAACGGGCATGTGTGTTATATACGTGATTACATGTGATATTCGTACACTTGCACAGATATGTTGTTTGTGTGTGCATTGTGCAAGTGTGTTGGCCTGTGTGAAGGTATATGTATTCATTCCTGTACCTCTTTGTGTGTTCATGCCTGCAGTTTTCATGTACTTCCGTGTGCTGTGCGGGCATCTGTATATGCTCTTTACGAGTGTTTATGTGCATAGGCAATGCTGATGTGTTTTGAGTGTTGCATGCATGAATGTGGGCACACAGATTTGTGCTGTGTGTGTCCATGTAGGCATCTGTGACATTGCATGTGCACTTGCACATGAGTGGATATGTATGCCCATGTTTGTATGTATTAAGGGGTTGTATTTGCTTGCTAATGTGCCAGCTGTGAATGTGTGTGCATGTGTACATACATGGATATGTGTGTGTGCATGTGTGTATATTTACCCATGAACAGGGCTCCGTCTGCACTGAACAGAGCTTTAATAAACTAGGTCTGACCCCTGGCTGAGCCTAAGAAGCAGGAGGGTGTGAGGGCGGTGGAGGGAAGGAGGGGCCACTTTCTGCCTTCCACGTGGGGAGACTGAATGACCACGTGCCACTTCAGAGTCCCCGGGAGAGAGCCGCTCTGCAGCTGGACAGCGTGTGGTTACTGGGGGTGCTGCAGGGGCTCTGCCTCTGCGTTTTCACTGGCCAGCGGTGGGTGGCTGGGGAACCCGGGTCGCTGGCCTGAGGGAGGGGAGGACCCCTGGGGCTGGAGCCCTCCCACTGTGTGGGGAACCCCGCTTCCACAGGGCCCTGTGAGAGTTTGGGGGCACTCACTGCCCCCTCTCTCAACCTCCCCCATCTACAGATTTTCATCAGGGACGGAGCCGTGGGTCTGAATGCCAGCACGGCCCCACCCTGGCCCCAGAGAGCTTCCCCTGTGTGCTGGGGGGGGGGGCTGAGGGCCTTCCGCCGGTGTGGGCTCAGAACACCACTTCCATGGTGCTAGCCTGGCTCATCAAAGAACAATCCTAGAAGCTGAGATCTGACAACAAATACTGTCTATAAGAAGAAATCTCAACCCTGTTCATCCGTACCACTGACCAAGTAAGGTGGACTTTGGATCTAAAATTAAAATTGGGGGGCTTACGATGAAAATCCAGCCCTTTGAGGGTCCCTGGGCAATAGGACTCACCCTGGTGACAAGTGCTGCCCTCCTTCTCCCCTGCACCCTTCCCTCCCAGCCTCACCTGCCCCTGCGAGCTAGGGGCAGGACAGGCTTCAGACTTCCAGGCCCGTGGGAGTCTCATAGATGGGCTCCTGGCCCGAGTCCACACCTGGGCCACTGCAGGCCATTTGTTTTTATCCCATCATGCAAAGTTCATTTTAAAGAATTTTAAAGAATTGCCAGGTGCTGGTGGCTCATACCTGTAATCCTAGCCACTCAGGAGACTTGAGACCTAAGGACTAGGGTTCAAAGGCATCCTGGGGTAGACAAATATAAGACTCTTATCTGCAATAATCCAGAGAAAAGCTGGAAGGGGAAGCGTGGCTCAAGTGGTAAAGTGCCAACCTTGAACAAAAAAAGCCAAGCAAAAGCGCAAGGCCCCAAATTCAAGTCTCAGTACTAGCTTGAGAAAACAAAGAATTTTAAAGAATTTCTAAAAGGGTAAGTTATATCCTGATATTTTATTCTATCATACCCCTTCATGCTTTCTCTCTCTCTCTCTCTTTCATAAATACTATACAATACATTGTGTCATCTTGACTTCTTCAGAAGGGGAAGTAAATTATTATGAGCTTTTCAGAAAAGCATATTTGAATGCAAATGACTTCTTATTTTCTCCCAAAACCAATAAATTCTCATGAAAGTGACTTCTTCCCCACCCCCAACACAAGAGTTAAAAGAAAGCAATTCCCCAGTCACCTGAGGAATCTGAGCGTGGCTGGCTACCTGTGTGGGCATTGGGCTGGCATTTCCTCACAGAGCTCAGCTCCAGGGAGGGGAGGGTGCAGGCCTAAAGCCCCAGAGCCCGCCCAGGGGCAGTGTCACACCCTCCCCCACCTCCCGTGGCCACGCCCCTCACCACCTGCCACCTGCACATCTGCACAGGGTCCCCAGCCAAACCCCTTACCCTCCATAAACGTACACACCTTCAAAAAGAGCAGCTGGAAATAAAAGTCTTCATCTAAATGAGGAGAGGGCTGTAGACTGGGGTAGAGGTCTGCCCCCCCCCAAACTGCCACGTACCAGCGCAGCGGCAGCCTCTGTGTGGCCTGTCAAAACCCGCACCTCACCCGTCTAGCTTAAGTTCTATGAGCAACTTCTACGGCCAGGCAGAAAAATAAATCAGTGCCTAATGGCTTTGAGACCGAGGGGTTCACAATTATGTACCATCCACATGCTAATCTACAACTCGAGCCTCAAAAGCGTTCAAGAGCCTACTTCAAATTCCTGCAGCGATATGGGCCCGCTGCATTTAGCCCGGGCTAGGATAAAAGATTTTTTTTAAATGATAATTATCTTAGTGAGGAACTTTTTTTTGTATTTTCTTTCTGTATGATTCTGAGTTTAACGGGGGGGGGGTGGGTGGCTGTGAAGGGGGAGAAGGAATGAGTTTGACAGCAGATGCTAGAAAAAGTCAAATATTTGGTGTCAGACTATTATGTGTGGAAAGCAATTAGCCCAGGAACGTGCGATCAATTATTAGGAAAATGTAGACCGGGGTTATTTACTATCAGGGGAGGGAGGTGGATGGAGAACAGGAATCAACTTAAAAAAATTCTTTTGGAAGAAAGAATTCCACTCTACAAGTGGAATTCCAGAGTCGAGTGTTCCCCTTAAGTGAAGGAGATTTATCTTCTGGGCTCTCACATGTTCTGTGAGATTCACAGGTCTTTCCAACAATTATTTTAAGGAAAGTGAGACCTTCCTTAGAGATGGTGGGGATTTATTTTTCTTCTGGCAATGGCCTAATTTAAACCAAACTTCAGAGGACAAAACAGAAGGGACCTGGCTGGTGAAATTATTCCTTCCTGACAGCTCAGGGACACAAACTGCTGCGGCCTTATTAGGCGAGACTTTGATTGCAGGGCTATTTCTGGGGCTGAAAGGGTAAACCGAGGCAGAGTTCTCTGGGTCTGGTCTCAGAACTTTCATGCCAAATCCAGCGCCCTGCTCTCTGGCTGGAACGGACCACTCCTTCTTGTAGGAATGAAGTGTCCCTCTGAGAAACTTCCGGGTAATCATTAAGCTGTGGGGTGTCTGCAGGGGAAGGGAAACCCAATCCTCTCCCATCCCTGGAGTTTTAGAATCTGCTAGAAGGGAAGAACGCTTTTTCTGCTCACTGGTTGGGGCCGAACCTGGAGCTACGCAGGCAGGAAGGCCATCATAGGCCACCAGACCCATGCTCCACGGTCAACATGGTGTTCTCCAGACCCACTGCTCTGGGGCCGGCAAGTGGACAGATGCTGCTTCACATGGGTGGGAGACGAGTCTGACCTGTGGGCTGTGGGAGGCTGGCTTTCTCTCGAGCATCACCTCTGAGATACTTGGGTGTGGAGGGATATGTGTGGAAACCTCCTGTCCCTCCTGACGGCCGGTGCTCTCCGACAACCCACAGCCTTGTTGGGAAAGGCCTAAGGACTTCCCTCCCGTCCATGAGGACCTCTCCAAGCCCGGCTCTGCCCTCCCACTGGAAAAGATGCTCTCACATTTCCTTGGGTGTGAAGCCTCTGATGGGCTTGGTTCCTAAAGGCAACAATGCCTTCCTCTCTCTCACACGAGACTGAAGCATCTCATCATGGAGCGGTCCCTGGGGGCTGTCCATGTCTCCATGGCACCAAAATGATTTTAGCTTTAAAACTAAAAAAATATTAAAAATATACTGGGTAGGGCTGGGAAGGTGACTCAGTGGTACAGCGCTCGCCTAGCATGCATGAAGCCCTGGGTTCGATTCCTCAGTACCACATGTACAGAAAAAGCTGGAAGTGGCGCTGTGGTTCAAGTGGTAGAGCACTAGCCTTGAGCAAAAAGAAGCTCAGGGATAGCACCCCAGGCCCTGAGTTCAAGCCCCAGGACTGGCAAAAAAATTATTGGCTAAAGCTGATAATGAAAATAATATAGTTTTTTTTTTAAAAATCACCAGAGACTCTTAACACTACAATGGTATAATTCAGCACAATACCAACTTGCCCAACTTGTGTGATGCCACTCTTAAATTTGAGGTTCACAGGAGAGAGGGGCCTCCAGGCTGGAGAGCTGAGCGGGTGCTGTGTCGGAGGCCTGGGGATTCCTGGCCTGGTCACACGAGATGCCCTGGGCACCCTCCTCCTGTGGGGTGGGCTCCCGGACGGTCTTAGTGGGGTCTTACCATCCAGGCTGGGTGGCACTGCACCCAGAGAGTAGGCCCCTTCCTTTATGTGGACCAACAGCTCCTCTCCGGGCTCGATGTCCTTAGTGACTTTATAATAAATCTGGAATGGAGAGACCAGAGGGAAGGGGTCAGTGCGGATGCCGTGTCTACTGCACAGAACGCCCGGCACGTCCCCCGCGCGGCTCATTGGGAAGGCCATCCACAGGCCACTTGAGCGGGCTTATAATTGCTGTGAAGAGGGTCCCCTCAGGAGCGTTCACAGCATCTGCTCGGAAGGAATCAAGTCCCTTTTAATTTGTTCCACCCTGTTCTGTATCAGTAGACGGGGCACAAAATTAAAGAGGCGAATGCCAGCGTCCAAGTCCCGGTGACTGGGGAATGTCCTGGGAAATACCCCAGACACGAGTGATTTTCCATCTGGAGTGGGGCTTGAGTCTGTTCTCAAGACTCCTTTGTTAACATGGGCGTAAGCGAGACACACTGGAGGGGCTTCAAATGCATTGGCTTGTTTATGAAGGTGGTGTGGCCACAGGCTCCCAGGGTTGGGAACAGTGGGCTGTGATCTCCCCAGGGGCCTGGCAGCTGTGGTGCAGGGAGGCTGGGGGCTGGGAGGTGTGCGCGTCCACCCGAGCTTGGCCTCCAGCGAGCGCAGGGTGGGCTCCACAGCCCGGAGGGAGCCTTGGGGCAGAGGGGGAACTCCACTTGGGATGGCCAGAGCAGCGGCGGCACGGGTCTGAATCACATCAGACTGAGCCTGCCAGCGTCACGGTGATTCGTGAACAGGTGGTGTGGAAGTGGGGAGCCAGGTGGAGAAGGAAAGGGGTGCCAGATGGTCAAGGCACTGCAGGTCCAGGGTGACTTTGGCGGGCGCTGGGGAGTTGGGTCTCCTATGACCTCACTAGACCCTGTCTTGCAGAAACACTGGAGACACCTGGAAACACAGGTCCGCCTCCGTGTTGGCCCCCAGAACCCCACAGGCCTCCCAAGAGCACAGCCAACGCAGGAAAGCACACATCGTCAGTCAGAAGTGTCCAACATCTCAGAACAATCTCTTCCTCCTACGGCACACGGGTGTTTGTAACTCTAATCTGCCAATAAGGAGCTGTAACCTGGAGAGAGGCCCAGCACCCGGGAGGCCCAGGGCTGAGGTTTCTCCTCCTGCTTGAGGCTAGCTCTCTGCACTGCTCCCATGGGGGAGAGGAGGCAAAGATGACCGGGGACCAGGAAAGGAAAGAATGCTCTCAGAGGAGACACGGGCAGGAAGGGGTTTCCAGACACGGAGGGGAGGTGGCGGTCCAGTGTGGGGACATTTCTGTCTCACTCACAGGTCCCTGACTGGGGTTGCTGGCCCTGCAGAGACTCAGCACAACCAGGCCCCAGCAGGCAGCTGGCCTCCCAGGCAGAGCTGGCTCTCCCCGGAGTCCCCGGCAGCTACCTCCAGGAGGATACCATGAGCCCCAAAGGACCCAGACGGTGCTGGTCCCCGGGGCCCGGGGCCGACATTTCCGGGACCGCAGACACAGGAACTGCACACGGTAGAAAGCCCGCAGGTGCACGCATATCTTATCGGCGTGTGAAGTTACTTCATGGTGCGGTCATTAGCAGTTATTTTATTTGGCAGTCTTTCCCAGGTAGATTGATAAAGCAATGAGATTTTAAAATGGAGAACAGAAAGCAAACCAAATCAACTTCTCGAAGGAAACCAATTGTCATTGTAATCCCAGTTTTGTATCACTTGATCTAAAGGAAAAAAAATCAAAGTGGTTGAATAATTTCTAAAAAAAAAAAAAAGAGAAAAGAACAGCCACCACCAAACCAGACCCAAGCCGCTGTTTTGGAGAACTGTCACAGTGCGGAATTCAAGAAGCAAAGAATGGAGGCACGCTGGGACCCAGGGGCCACAGGGCGATGTTAGTAAACAGGAGGGATTTTCTTCCAGCCCACAAGCCCACGCTTGCACAGCAGGGGCCTGCTTAGGGCTGGGTCTCAGTGCTTGGTGTGGCCCAGGTCGATGCAGGGGTGAGGAGAGCCGAGGCGCTGAGCAGGCAGCCCCTCGCTGCTCTGGTTAAGCGTCAGGGAAGACTGCCTCCCACTGCCTTCCTCCACAGGCCATCGCTGCCCACGGGCCCAGCCTGGCACCAAGCACTGGCTCGGCAGTGGCCTGATGCACTGCACTCCCTTCGAGACCCCTGGGACTCCACCCCCAATCAGCCTCTCTGTCCCAGCCTCACCCCATGCCTCCAGGAGCCCCCCGGCTGGCCCCTAACCCTAGGAGCTACCCAGCCTCCCCCCCTACCCCAGGCCCGCAGGAATCCAGGGGACCCCACCCCAACCTCTGCTCCTCAGCTTGCTGGGCCTGCTGGGCTCCCTACTGGGGCTCTGGGGGACACAGGGCCACGGGCTGCCAGGACTTTGAGCCTGGGACGGAATTAATAGCTATTAGCACTAATCGCTGGACTCAGGGTGTGGCTTGGGGTGCCCCGGACCTGCCTGTACGTGGGGGGGGGCGGGTTCGGAGGGAAATGGGAGAGGGGAAGACCTTGCCCCAAGTCTGGGGAGACTGGGGCTTGGCCCTTGCAGCACGCTCCAGGGATTGTAACTACCTGCTCCAAAGTGGAGGGTCTGGGCCCTGGGGGGGCAGTGGCTTCCTGGGACAAACCTGGGACAAAGGCCGGTGTCAGAGGGAGCTGGGGGTCTGGCTGCCTCTGTGCTTCTAGGGTGGGTGTTACAAATTACCATTTACGGTCCCGTGCCAGGCCCCTTCCGTGTGGGGCCCGTCATAAATTATAATTGCAACCCCTTAAAAATTCCTGCAGCGGGTTTATTGCGCGGCCCTTGCTAGGTCCGTGGAAGTTAGCAACATGGATAGGTGGTGGCTGGCTTTTCATGCATGCAAAGAGGGAAAAAAAAAAAAGGCCCACGGGAGTCTGATACTCATTACCTCCCCCCCCTCCCCCAGAGGCCCCAAGGGCCCAAGGGAGTGGCTACAGGAAAGTCACCAGAAAGTCCTTGTTACATTTTCTAGACCTGCATGGCCCCACAGGCTAAGTCCTTGGGTCCTGGGGCAGCAGGCCTGGCATCTTCTCCCCGTTTAAGGGTTGAGGGTGCGGCCCCTCTTACCAACAGCTGAGATTACGAGCCTAATAAATGTCTGCTCTAAACGGCTCTAAAAAATAATGATGGCTAGCAGACAGGGCCAGGAGCGAGCCTCTGTTTCCTCCCCTTGGCTTCTTTCTGCCGACAACAGTTTTTATTGAACTTGGGCGAACGGCACTGAACACAGGTCCTCAGAATTATAAGTGTACTTAGCATGACCCAAGCTATTTTCTCCCTCTTTTATCACTTTTCAGACACAAAGGGGCAGCTCCTTATAGGTACACAGAGCTCTGGTAGAAGTCCCTGGCGGCCTTCTCACCCAGAGACGGAGAATTGCCTGTGGAAAGCTGGATTTAGGGCAGGCGAAGTTCATGGCGACAGAGCCTTTTATGAAAATGAGCTTTACGTCCCCTGGGAATGTTCTGGAAGACAAAGAAATATTTTTGTAATGGCTGTGAGCTTTTAGATTCTGTCTCCCCGAGAGTCCCCAAACCATACTGAAGATACTATGTTCAGATAGGAGGGTGTAAGAGATACTCTTTTTAATTCCTACTTAATCCTGGAATTTTAGCATTTATATAAACGAAAACCTAGGTCCAGAATGCTCAGGATAGAAGCAAGCTGACCACAGGTCTAGGTCAGCGGCTTGAATACGGGCAGCATCCCTCTCTCCTTCCTGGAATGAATGGCTGCTTGAATCAAGCAAGTGAACGCCCAGACCACTCTATTTTCCTTCTTCTCTGGCCAGTATAAGAAAATTTAAAGAAATGTTGGAATAAAGTATGTGAAAATTTCTTTCCATGTGCATATCTTGGAAAGAAAAAGAGAGAGAAAGAGAGAAAAGGAGGCAAAAGAAAGGAAGGAAAAAAAGGAAGAAAGGCAGGAGGAGAAAGAAAGAATGAATGAAAGTATGAAGGGATGAATGGAAGAAAGGAAGAAAGAAATAATGAGAGAAAGGAAGAAAGGAGGGTAGGAGCAAAGGAAGGAAGGAAGGAGGGAAGGAAGGAAGGAAGGAAGGAAGGCAGGAAGGAAGGAAGGAAGGAAGGCAGGAAGGAAGGAAGGAAGGAAAGAAGGAAGGAAGGAAGGCAGGCAGGCATGCCAATTTCTCACTATCTCAGGCTTCCACATTCCTTGACTTAAGTTGGTAAAGGTCTTGGAGTGGTTCCCTCAGAAAGACATGTGCATTACAAATGGAAATTAAATTGCCTTAAAAATCACTACTAAAGAACAAATCCACTCAGTGACCGGGTCTGTCCACTGAGAGAGAATCTTGGTCCCGAGGCCATCACTGGGCGTGTGTGTGTGTGTGTGTGTGTGTGTGTGTGTGTGTGTGCGCGTGCGCGCGCGTGTGCGCATGTGCACATCTCTCAGAACCTCTGAAGACCTTCGTCAGGTCCCCGCCTTGGCTCTGGGGACTTGGGCAATCTCACTGTGTGTGCTGCATGCTGTCCCCAAACTATGAGCCACGTTCCTCTGGGGAAGAGCTGGGCCATCTGAGGGTTGAGCAATTGGTGGTTAAAAACCAAATTCCAAAGATGGTCTGTGACCCAAGAGCTGCTCCTCCACGGCTGCTCACCCTGTGGACATGAAGTTTTGTTTCTCCTGTTCCCGGTGGTTTTCCTCTGGCCTGTTTTGGTTGCCTGCTCTCTCAAAGGTGTGCAGAAGCTAGGGGCCAGAGCAGGGCTGGGCACACTGGGCAGACTGCAGGAACATGCAGACAATGCCTTCCTTCCCTACCTAGAGAGGAAAGGACTCAGTGACATCCCTGTGATCTGCCACTTCCCTTCTTCCCAGGCACTGCCGAAGCAGTTTTATTTATGCCTAAATCTTTATTGCTTTGTCATTACATATTCTGCCACTTTCTTCTCAGCTCACACACTGAATAGAAAAACAATGTTATTCCTACGTGTATCCCTTTCTTAGTTTACAATGTGGATCAGAATTGTGAACATGGGAGTTCTTCGTTTATAGGTAAACCATCCACATTTTGAAATTGCTTTGGCTAGTAAAATATTGCATTTAATTAAGAGAAGATACATTTAGACAAAGGGTTACTGGGACACAGCACAGATGACCTTCAACCTTGTGGCTCTTCAGAGAGAAAGATAGTCCAGTGGCATGTGACAGCATTTCTGAATCCAAACAGACCTAAAGGTGTTCTGTAAACTGTCTAAGAAATGCTACCACTTGCCTGCTTGCCTTCCGAGGGAAACCGATGTCTAGTATTTGAACTGACTCAGTTAAAATTTTACGATTTTTAATAAAAAAAAAAAACGGTGCGGCATAAGAGCAAAGGAGTCAAGCAATGTCAGGGGGTCAGCACAAGACACCCCTGTTTAAAATTCCAGCCCCAGCAGATCATACGCCCTGGTGAGGGAAAGGGGGGGGTCTAGGTCGGGGCCAAAGAAACGAAAGCAAAAGAGACCAGCCCTTGGCCACCGGGCTGCACCGGGTTGAGCCACACCCGGTTTTCATTAAGAGCAAGGACTGGCTGTGCATCCACTGTCAGTCTTCTGCTCAGACGGCTTCATTTAGCAATTCTTGGGGAGGGGGTGCCCCATCTGCCCAACTGTAAGGAAACTCTGCCGCTGTGCTCAGCACCTGGGCACTCTGTTCCCAGGTGTCCCCGGGGGCTGTCCAGCCAGGGCAGGCCAGGCTGCTCTCCTACGGTCAGGTGATCACAGAGCAGAGGGGGCCCTCTGGCCTCTGGCTTCTCTGAGTTGTGTTGGGAAGCGGGGCCTCCGTTGTTTTCTCATTCGCAGCCTGCTGGCTGGTGGAAGTCCCCCGACAAACATCCTTGCCGTATGGAGACGATGTGCGAAAAAGAAAAAGAGCACCTGCCCGTCTGTCCGCCTGTCCGTCCGCCCGCCTGCCTGCCCGCCGTGCCCAGGCGACCGCCCGCTCCCTCGGCCACAGCTTCCTCCTGCACACCTGCCCTTCATGTCCAAGTCCTTGCTTTCTTTCTTACCCTTAAAGGAAATCCAGGAACAGACACTGTCTGTGTCTCTTTAACATTTCAAACCAACTCATTTGCTTGGAATCGCAGGAGAAAGAACCACCCACGTGTGACCTGCATGTCTGGCATTTTCTAAACAGAAAGCCGGGCCTGGCGATGGGCTGGGGTGAGACAGGACCTGGGGCAGGGTGAACCGAGATTGCGCCAGGCTGGCGACATCAGCCAGAGCTTGCGGGATGTCTTGCTCACTGTCTATCCAGCAAAGCTACCGGGCTGCAACCCAATCGGCCCCTAAATCCTGGAGGAAGCTCTGAACCCCCACTGACTTCTACCAGCTGGGTCACCTGGAAGCCTTTGTTCCGGGGAGTGGGAGAGCCATTGGCCCCAGGAGGCTGTGATGTGCCCTTGGCCGCGGGCCAGGTAGACATCACAAGACACCTTTTGGGGCCCAGACTCAGGCCTAGGAGGAAGCCGAAGGGACGTGGTGGCCTCTGCCGTGGTGTGCTGTAAGGAAAGGGCCGGGGGACCTGCAGGAGTGGTGAGCCCCTTCTCATGAGGCCACATGGCTTCTCAGGAGACACTCGGTTGCAGAGGTTAGGAGGGGACATGGCCCGTTAGGTGGGGATCATGGAGACTAGTCCCAGGGAGGTGGAGGAACCCGAGCTGCCCCAGGGGCACAGACCCCGGCCAGCCCTGCTTGGGAAGGGGGAGAGGGGACACAGTGAGCTGCTCTTCCGGGCGGAGGCAGGCCCAGTCCAGGTGAGATCTGGGTGAGTACGTGTGGCTCCTGGCTAGCCGGGAGCTGCACAGAGCCAGAGAGGGGTGGGGGTGGGGTCAGAGGAGAGTCGCTGTTAGTTCCAGGGCCTGTGTGAATCACAGCACCACGCAGCTAGAACCCTCACCAGGTCAGAGAGACAAGACTCCCTCCCATGGCGTTGATGTTCAGGTCTCTTCCAGGACATCAGCAGGCCTGGCTTTTGAGTTTACCCAAGTCCTGACCATCGCCAGGAGCTTCCCAGGGGGACCAGAGCCCAGGTCTCTAGTCCACCTGCTGACCTGAGTCTTCAGTTCAGCCACCACTCTCCTCTGGGGATTGTGGCTTCCAGAAGTTTCTCTTAAGATGCTGAGACCCTCTGCTGCTTTTTTCTTTCCTCTGACAACAGTGACTGAGGTAATGTGCCTGGAACTTCGAAATGAAGTTGATGCCTTTCTGACTTATTTGCTGTGGTAAATACCACTCATAGACCCAACACTGACGATTTTGTGCAGTGCAGACGTGCAGGTACAGATATCTTGCCTTCAGTGTGGAAGAGTGTGTATGTGTCCCATGGAGTTTCCTGCCCGGGCTGGCTTTGAACCTTGATCCTCAGATCTCAGCCTCCTGAGTAGCTAGGATGACAGGTGTGAGCCTCCAGTGTCCAGCTACAGTTGGCTTTTGCACCCTCAGGTACGTGCGTGTGCGTATGTGTGGATGTGTGTGTGGTGCTCATAACTTCTCAGACATTCTAGTAAAACCCCCTTGGGATGGTGGAAATCTGAGGAACTCCATTAATACTGTGTAATGTTTCCTCTTCAAGGAGAAGCCTGTCTTCAAAACCTTTTTTTTTTTTTGTTATTACTATTTCTGGCCAGGTTTAATGTCCGCCCCAGAGCAGGGCAAGGCGGGCTGCCGCAAATGACTGTGGTCAGGACCTGGGTAGCAGGGCTTTCGGTGGGGGCTCCAGCTGTCCAGAGAATCAGCAGTTCGGCTTTTGAGAATCTATTGAACAACTGGTTTGAAATCTACTATCTCTTTCTCAAAGTCACATCATTTAACCAGGAAATATTTACTGAGACTACACTGGTTTTTCATATAGTGAGTTTAAACGTTATTATCCAAAGACTTTGAATACATCCTCATCAATGGCTCGTTTTCCTCAGATGACCAAAATTCAAAGGCGAGATCTGGGGATCGGAAGGAAAGGCCTGATGGCTTCTGGCAGTTTCTGACCCATGCCTGATGGCGATCTGCAGCCACGGCCCTGGCACCCAGCTGACCACCACCAGGGGGCACACTGGTGTCCCAAGGCCAAGCAGCGCTGGGGGGAATCCTATGTGGCTTGGCCGGAATCTTAGGTGCCCCACAGCACTCGGGTCCGGGTAAGGGCCTGTCTTCTCTCAGGGGAAGGGAGGGAGGGGACAGGAGGAATTTCTGCCTTTGGCTCTTTAAGGTGGCATGTGGCAAAGCTTCAATTTCCTATTGAATGTGTAAGTGTTATTCTGCCCATGGGCCTGAACTGGGAAGAACTCATCCCACAGGCCAAGGTAGAGGGAAGCGCACAGAGGTGCACAGAGGCTGAAGGCATCCAACATGACACCAGCTCAAGGGAGCTCCCAAGGTGAGCACAGAGCTCAGAGCAGGCCGGGGGGGGGGTCAAGTTGGGAATGAACTGGATGGACACAGCAAGGAGCACAGAGCATTCCCACCCTGGTCCAGACGATGGAGCTGGACCCAGACGCTTGCATTTGGCTCACCCATGGAGCTCTAACAAAGCCTCTGAAATGTGCATTCGGAAAACAAAGATCTTTGAAGACAAACTTCTGTTTGAAAAGGTTATTAATCTGCGTGGTTTCCAAAAGGCTTGCTGCACAGAGGAGCCTGCTTTCCTGCTTCCGTGTGGCCCGGTTCTGATGAACATTTGTTTTCTAAACCATTAAACGCGCATCCTTCGCTGCTCTCCACGCTTGCATTCGCCAAGGCCCTTCCACTTCCCAGCTCAGGGCCCCGGCTTGCAGTAGACCTGAACACAGGTCTGCTCCACAGGGCAAAATTTTGGAAGTCAGCATGGCCTAAATCTAATTCTTCATACAAATTTATTTTCATCTGGAGGCAGAAAAAGTTTTTTTTTGAGTTGTTTTAATGTTTAGGGTGTGTCTCTTGCTTTGATTCTGCATTATTATTATTATTATTTACAATCAGGAAGTTTCTCTTTCTTCCAGATTTTGGACTCTGAGAGCCACTGAGGTCCTGGCTGCAGAGGCAGATCCGCAGCCCTGCCTGGAGATGGACGGGGTCCTGTGTCCAAAAGTGTCACTGCCTGGTCCAGGATGAGCCCCAAAGGGAGGAGACTCAGCCCCTGAGAAAGCAGTACTGGCAGCCCTCGGAGGCCAGAGGGCCTCCCTTGGGTTAACTCATTGCAATTTTAAATGCAGAGTATTTCTCTTGTCAAGAGCCTGAACCACTTTTAAAAGCTTGCCTGGACTATGAGAGAATGTGGCCTTTGTAACGTGGGCTCCATGAATGGTTTGAAAGCACCGGGACTCCCCCCGCCCCTTGCCCCATGAAACTTCACACACAGGCCCAAAGATGCAGGCAAGAACAAACTCTGCTGCTGGGGGTTAGGGTCCCCGGCACTCCAGAAGAACCCAGTGCTCTGAGCACACAGCACAGAGAGTCTCCAGCAACCCCTACATGCTTGAAGATAAAGGGGCAAAGCAGCAGGGTACACTTTGCCTGGGGTTGGTAGAACCCACACCGCTCTCCCGTCAGCTGTGGGTCTGGGTACCTGCCCAGCCGTGTTGGCTGCAAGCCACAGAGCTCCAGGCGCTGACAGATTTCACCACAGTCACACAGCCACCCCTGCAGCAAGACAGGGCTGGACAGAGCACCCTGGCTGGGGCTCAGGCTGTCTCTCTCCTCAGTGCCCCCATCCACCTTGATGCAGCATCCCCAAGGACAGCCCTGGGGGACGGAATGCCCAACCAGACCTACCTGCTCGTTGACCTGACACATGGTGAGGTTCTGGTCATTACAGGAACATGCCACACGGATGTACTTGAGCCAGCTGCCGGTCCCCGCCTGGTGAGTGTCCACACAGAACTTCTCACTGCCTAGGTCTTCAGACATCTGTCAGGGGGGAAATAAAGCAAACCACGGTGAGAGACAACCCTAATACTACAGCGGCACACTGCCCATGTCCCGAAGACCCAGAGTGAGGTGGGAAGTCACATGTGACTTTACCCCCACACCCCACGCAGCGTGAGACCCTCACCACGCAGCCTGCCTGTGCCCCGGCGCCCTCGGGAGAGAGGTGGGGGATGGCCCTTTCTGCTCTCACCTAGCAGATCATTATCCTGGTCAGCGATAGCACGAGTCTTTAGCCTTGTGGGAAAACTCCCCAGCAAAAAAACGGTCCCAAGCCTGAGAAAGGCAGAGACCACTGGGCTGAGAACAAAGCCCTGTGGCAAGGACACAAGCCTGTGCTGGGCTAGAAAAGAGTGCTTCTGAAATGAAAGGTGTTACTGGGTATGCACGTGCGTGCGTCAAGGTATGCACGCTCACCCGTGCAGGTGCAGGCTCACACCAGCTTGCACATCACCCTGCGAGAAAGCAAGCCATTTCGCGTCCTTGAAGCTGGGAAGTTTCTGTGTGACACCTGTGGCCTGCACATGCCTAGCTTTCCTGCACTTCCCCCCCTCTCCCCCAGCTTGGCTTTGTTTTGCTCTTGTGCTCTGAGCTCTACTTGACTTTGGGAAGTGATGGCTCAGGCTTGCTCTCTGATCTCACCCTGCCACAGAGAGTTTCTGCAGAAGCTGCTGGCCTCACAGGCCTTGCTTCAGAATCTGAAGGTGGCACACAACAGCACCCAGCAGGCGGTCAGGAGGCTGGCCGCCGCCCGCTACCATATCCTGTGGTCTGGCAGGCTAGGTTTTCTTGTAAATTGGGAGGGAGGTTGGTGGGCAGGATCTGAGGCCACTACCGCACTGAGTCCTAGAACGTAGAGTGTGTGAGTCCTGCCGTGCAGGTGTGTCCCGGGAACAGCATGCATGTATAGCTGGACATTTTCCTGTATATAGGTCCCCAGGTGTAACCCGGTGTGGTGATTAGACAGGTGGGCAGGTGCATCCTAGGGCAGATGCATCTGGTGCACAGGTGTGTGTCTAGGTGCACAGGTGTGTCCTGTGGGTGGGTGCATCCAGGTATGACCACCTGTGTCAAACATGCAGCGGTGGCCAGGTGAACAGGTATACCTCTATGTAAACAGGCATTTCCAGGTGGGCAGGGGTGACTGGAGAACGAGTCCAAAGGACCTGGCGAAGGCTGGGCGAGGAGGCAGGCAGCGTCTTACAGAGTGAGAGATGGCTCTAGGCACTGTGGGCCTCCCGCCCCTCCTGTCCCCTGGGGGCCTTCTGAGTGCTCTGCTGTGAACAGCAGACCGGGGGAGGCACTGTCTCCCACCTCCAGGTCTGGGAGCCCCCTCCTTCCTGCCAGAGTCAGGTGCTCTGGGAAGAAGTCAAGGAACCTCAGACCATCCCTGAGTGGCCAGGGCTCTCCTGGCTTGGGACTCAAGGGCAGTGTCCCTCAGCAGGCCCAGGAGCCGCTGCTGAGCCCGGCTTTGTCTCTGCCCAGCTGGAGCCTGTGGGTTCCACTGTGGCAGCTCCTCCTCAGCCACAAGCTTCTGGGTGCTCAGGCCTAGCTTTGCGAAGATGCCTGCAGGCTGACCTGGAGCGGGACTGCGGGCCCTCTGTGCTGACAACCCTTGACCTTTCGGAGACGTAAGCGTTGGTGCCAGACGGCATGGGGCAAACAAGGAGAACTTGCCCTGTCCCTGCCTGTCAGCCCCGGGAGGCCGCTGAGGAGCACACCATGGCTGCTGAACCTGCAGCCCCGTGCGGGCAGGCCCCACTTGGCCACAAGGCCCTCTGCCCTTCTGCGTGGGTTTTCCCGGGTAACAGACCCACTGGGGTCCAGTCAGTTCAAAGCAGTGAGGAAGCACCTGGCCTGAATGCCCTGCCTCTGCGTCCCTGTCTCTTCCCGAGCCTTGGGCAGAAGGCCAGGTACCTACACCACACAGGTAGCTGAGGGTCTTCGGTCTCTTCCCTGCTGACACTAGCTATGGGTGACTGACTGAATTACTGACAAAGCCTGGGCAGAAAGGGGTGGGCAGGAGGGACTTGGATATAGGAAGACCTCCCAAGGCGGAGGGGCGCCCCTGTGTGCCTGCCACACGCTGCTGGCTTGCTCCCAGGGCCTCTGCTCGGCAGCTCCTCTTACTGAGGAAGTGGCAGGGAACGGAGATCATGCAGCCATTTCTGGGCTGGGCAGCTGCTTCTCTGTGACTTGGGTCCCCATCTTCTGCTTTGCCCAGGGTCAATCCGGAGGCCTGACCACTCTATGCTGGCTATGGGCAGGCCCACAAAGCACCTGCATGTATGTCAGAGGCTGTGTGTGTGCAGTGGGTGGAGAGAGAAGAGGACACAGAATACTAACAGGCCTGGCCCTGCACAGCACGCCAAGCCCTCCCACTCACGATCCTGACTTCCCCTCAACATGGAAGTACCAGCTGTGTTGGCACAGCAGGCACATGCTGTCCCCCTCTGAGCCCAGGGACCTGGCAAGGGTTAGGCCACCTTCCCAGGGGTACCAGGTCGCAGTGTGCACCTGCCCTTCCCCCAGCCCGCAGCCTCTTCCCAGCTCCTGACCCCTGAGTCTGTCACAGAGTGGTGTCACTTCCTGCTGGCCAGGACACCAACGCCCATGAGCACTTGAGCTCTAGCTCCTGGGCAGTGAGGAGGAGCCTTCTGGGGTCCACACGTGTCCTGTGACAGGAACCCGCTGGGCTCTGGGCGCTTCTAGAAAGAACTGGGGACGGCCAAGCCCTTGAGAGAGGGTGTCAGGGTGTGCCCTGTGCAGCAGGGCACAGGCTCAGGCAGCCAGGGCCGGGGACCTGACGGGGGCGGAGGCAGGGTGTCAGCCCCCTTTCTGATGTGAGTGAACGCCACATCCAGCCACATCGGGGAGGCGGGCCACTGCATGGACTTGAGCTTTGACACGAAGCCATACAGCTGTGAGCTTCCTCTGGGAGCCACACAGGAGGCTGACAAGTCGGGAAGACAAGAGACACGCATGGGGAGGAGAGCGGGGACAGCGTAGGAGGTGGCCTAGCCTGTGACATCCTCTTGGCCTGTTTTGTCAGGCACGTGGTGGCTTTGGGCCTGCACCCCCGTCCAGACCCACAGTTCAGCTCCCGGCCTGGTCTCCACCCCAAAGCCTGCTTCTGTTGGGGCCAGGCCTCGGGAAGCCCAGACCCTCTGATGAATCTGCTTACCCCCAACTTGGCCTTTCAGACCCCCCATGTCCCCTGTCAGTGTTCCCAACTCATAAATCAACCCCGGCAGAAACGCTGAGCTTCGACGCAAAGGGATGGAAAAACTGTCTGAACCTTGACAATTTTTGTGGCACATCATTTGAGGTTTCCTGCACTTCTGCATCGTGGCTCTCCACTGGGCTGGTTCTTTCATGTTTCACGGGCATGGGCAGTGCTGACCCCGTGCAGGGTGAGCACACGGACAGGAATGGCCCCGCATCTGTCATCAGCTCCCCTAATGGGCTCTGAGCAGACGGGAGGGAGCAGGGCCTGGGAGTGGCCCTCCGGGCCCACATCTTACAACAGCAGCGTGGCTCCCCACACCCCACACGTCTGCACACGGCTCTGGCTGACACCCACAGCTCTCTCCAGTGAGGCGGAACCTTCTTGCCCGTCCCCTTCTTTAAGGATCCACAATTGATTCCGAGCGACTGGCCTGGCTACAGAGTCTTGTGGGTCACTTTTTTATGATTAGGTGCACGTGTGTATGCATGCACACACACACACACACACACACACACACACACACACACACACAGGGGCACATGTATCTACCCTAGCATAGACACACAGGCACATGCAAAATGGCTACACACGCACACACACATACACACACACCTACACACGACAACGGTTAGGATTTACAGCATCCACAAGTAGCTGAACAGAAAGTCCATTCTTGTGACGGGAGAAGGGAATGCGTTCTGGAAAACTCGCCAGTGCGGGGTGGACATGGAGCCTGGATGAGCTCATAAATCCCCATCCTGACGCTCGTTATAGCCCGGTGCTGACATGGCCAAGCGCTGAGGAGAAACGTGTCAGGCGCGATGGAGTTGCACGGCTGCCAGCAGACAGGAGCCGGGCAGTCCGGTGAGCGGGCCTGGGGCCCACCTGCTCAGGCTGCGGCGGGGCGGGGGCTGGAAGGGCAGGTGGGAAGTGGGGAAGGGATCAGGGAGGAAGGAGGGGGAGAGCCAGCGAGTGAGCGAGTGCTGTTCTTCTGAGGCTGGCTTCTAGAAGAAGCTAGATGGGTCTCCCTGACTTGCCCTGGATGGCACCGGGCGGTGGTATGGCTGGAGTCGGGAAGGGTCAGGGTCTCAGAGACCTCGGAGTACGGCCCAGGATCTGGAAGGCTCTGTCGTCTGACCAGATGAGAGGGCCCGATGACAGGGACGGTGCTGTGACACCTGAACTCTACTCCGGGGATACCTGGCTGTGTGTGGGTCTCAGGCAGATTCTCTTGGCTCAGGGTCAGGCTGAGCAGCAAGTTAGAGGTCCCCGGATCATGGCACTCCTGGGGTGCACACACATCTTCTCAGGGTAGAATTCCTCTCTCATACCAAGACCACGCAAAGGCCTCCGAGATGTTGGGCAAGGACCTCAGTATTCACAGATGGTCTCCCCAAGATACAACCCGGAACCACAGATCTCTTGGGGTGCAAGCCTTGTGTACTCAGTCAGACACCCAGACACCAGGCCCTGTTCAGCATGCAGCTAGTTCTTCTCAGTTCTCTCTCTCTGGCTGCTCCTCTGTGTCCTTGGTCCCTTCCACACTATTCGATCGACGTCTTCCCTCTCCCTTTCCCCCTCTCCCTCTCCCTCTCCTCTGTGGGCTGAGACTCCACCTGGGAGGGAGACTTACACACTTGGGTCTCCGGCAAATATCAGAGGGGTGGAGAGGAGGGGCCAGGCAGAGCTGGGGCGCAAGGGCTGGTTCTCACTGTCTCTGCAGTGGCTGGTCACTGGCCCTTCCTGTGACTTAGATACAAACACACTTCAGGGTGAACTCACCCGGGCCTGCCACTGTCCCCCTGTGGCCTGCGTGGGGTGCTCAGGGGCGGCACTTCCTTTCCAATCATTGACTGGTCCCCCTTGGCATTGGTGATTTGTCTTGTCAATTACAGACTAGAGCTCTGACCCATACCTGCTTTCCCTATCTAAAGCGAAATAAGGAATGAAACACAGTCTGGGGCAAAGTCAGCGGCCACCTGGCGTGAGCAGCCGGGGTCACAGGCGAGCCATCTGACACTGGCTGCTCATGCTGAGGACCCTGGAGGAATAATGAGCCGGCCCTGCGAGCTCACTGTTGCCAACTGGTCCTGCCTCAGTTTCCCCTTTCTGCTTCCTCGCCACGAGGAGGCCCATGGCGGCCTGTACAGATGGCAAGCTCCAAGGAGCCGCTGCTTCGCCCTGTGCTGGCCCATGACCCTTCTCTTAGTGGCCATAGCAAGTTCCCCAGAGCCAGTTAATTTGGTGTCACTTTGCTTCGAACTCTGATTCTTGGGAAGCTGAGCATTTTACCCATTTTACCACCTCACACGTCTCCCCTGAGAAGCACCTCAGGCCATGCCCAGCCACCGTGTACACACGCGAGGTCCCAGCAGGATCCCCGACCCGGCCGCACGAAGCACAAACTCCAAGTAACCGTTGTCGGTGACTTGCCAACAGGAGCCATCAGCCCGGGCCTGGACCCTGCTCACGTCTACTTGCCGCAGATGGTCTCCAGCAAGACATTGTGGGGTCAGCCTTGTCCCCAAGGGGTCACCAAGACCCTGGTCATGGGCTCCTGGCTCTTTCCTGCCTGAAATCTCCCCTACCTTCCTCTCCGGGGCCCAGGCCTCCATTCCTGGCATGCCGTACCTTCCTCGCTCCCAGGCCTGCTGAGTAGAGGCTACCTGGGGCCGTGGAGCCCCTTCCACTGGGCCCACAGCCTCTTCTGTGCCTTGCTGGGCATTGCTGGCCGCTTTGATGACAATGCAAAGCCAGGATGTGGGGGCCGAGGCTGAATCTGCTGGGAAAAGTGAGCCACAAGACCCTACGGAGCCTCTCACCTTGAGAACTCCGGAGACCATGTGAGTCTCCAGGCTCGCCGGCCCAGGTGTCAGTTCCTGCAGAGGCTCCCGGCCCAAGGCGGTGTGGACCTCTGAGTCACAGTAATCCAGGCACTCTTGGGAGATGCTGGGCAAAAAGGCCCTGCTCACCTGTGTGTACCCCGGCCTTGTGACGGGAGGACCAAGACTGAGGATGGCCTAGGGCTGCTCCCAGCATGCACCAGCCTGGGGTAGTGGGTATTGCACCTGTGGCTGTCCCTCCAGGCCACACCACTGGCAGAGCTGTGTCGCTAGCAAAGGCTGGCAGTCCAAAGTCCTCCAAGCTCCCCTGGTGCGGGTCCACAGCAGGGCCTCTCCTTCCCTACCTCCCCTGAGGGTCTCAGGCCATCTCCGATCTTGGCTGAGGCCAGAGCCTTGACCCAAGTCTCCGGAGGGAGGAGGAAGGGTCACGGGGCAGTTGCATGGCCACTGTTGCTTCTCCTGTCCATCTGGAACAGTGCTGACCCAGTTCCAATGTGACCAGCTCCAACAGTTTTTCAGACCTAAACTTGCCTGAAGCTGTGCGAGGAAGCAGTAGAATTCTAGAGCCGGGACGTTGCTTGTTGGCAAAGCTTCGCCTAACCTTCTGAAACGAGCTGCCTTTGCTTTGGTCTGGGTTTTGATCATAAAAGAGCTTAAGAAAAACCCTTCACAACCCCAAACCAAATGCCTGTGGCTGCACCCCTACCCAGGGTGAGCGGGCCGGGTCTGCCACAGGAAGTCCCTCCTCTGCACGGAGGCCAGGCCGGGAGGTGTCAGCTACTTTCTCTGGCTCTGAGATGGTGACAAAGTGCAGAGCTTGTGGGCGCGGCAGCCCCTGCCAATGCACGCGGGAGAGTTCCCCTCAGACAGCAAGCCGTGGCACGGTGGTGCGTGTGTGTGTGTGTGTGTGTGTGTGTGTGTGTGTGTGTGTGTGTGATGGGGGTTCAAAAGTAGCAGGCACATGGTTTCCAAGGCCCTGTGGGAGCAAGACCTTTGGGTGTTTTTTGTCTTTTTGTTGTTAGACAAAGGCTCCCAGAATAGACACCCAATGCCCCGCCATGGCAGGCTCTCTTCTTCTCGTTGGGAGATGCTCCTGCCTGATGCCCAGTGAGTCATCTGCACCTTAGCACACAGCTTCAGAACGGGGTTGCTCAGGACCCAGGGCCTCCTAATCCTTAGATCCTCTCCCACGGCATGGCTATCCACCACAGCCATCATGTACAGCACCGGAACAACTAGAAGATGGGTCCCAAGAGCACCTGATGCCACCCAGCAGACAGGGTGGTCAAGCCTTGCCACCCCAGCTCCCAGCACAGGGCTCCCAGCGACGCCCTGAGCTCCTCTGATCTCACCCTTGGCCAGCCCCCCCCCAAGGCTGTGATCACCTCTGCTTCCTTCAGTGGTAGCTGCTGACCTTGGTGACCCCAATCATTGGGTCCCACATCTCCCCCAGGGACAGCCACCTTGGAACCACATTTGACGATGGGGAAACCAAGGCACAAAGGAATCCAATAATTGGCTGGAGGTGGCAGAGCTGAAAAGGGGCAGATGGACTGGGCAGCGGACACTGGCTGCTCTTGTCAGTGTTTACTGTGCATCTTGTCTCGTCCTGACTCACTTCCCCTTTACTGGGGGATGGAGGCTCAGCACGAAGGGTGCTTCTACAGAGCCTCCTCCAGAAC
Organism: Dipodomys ordii; assembly: GCF_000151885.1. Classification (NCBI taxonomy): domain Eukaryota; kingdom Metazoa; phylum Chordata; class Mammalia; order Rodentia; family Heteromyidae; genus Dipodomys; species Dipodomys ordii. Next base: position 1,407,409 of record NW_012267222.1, on the reverse strand, counting down.
AGGTGTTCAGCTGGGACTCACTGAATATCTCCAGGAATGGGCGGGCGGGCAGGTGGATGGGTAGATATGTGAGTGGGTAGACAGGTGATGGGTGGGATGGATAGGTGGCTAGATGCGTGTGATAGGTGTGTATTTGGGTGAATGGATAATTGAGTGGATAGATTTTGAACAGGTGGGTTGATGGACAAGTAGACGTATGTAGGTTATATGGACGGAGAAATGAACCGATGGGTTGATGAGTGTGGATTTGTGGATTGTAGCTGGTTGGATAAATGAATGGATGGCTAGGGGGCTAGATGGACATTGGGTGGGTGGGTAGAGGGATGAGGGCACTGGTGGGGAGACAGATGGTTTGAGGAAGGGGAAGAGTTGTCCCACCACCTGCCCAGCCCACAATGGCTTCCACAGCTGCCACAATAAAACAGAAGAGCTGTAGTTTGGAAGAACAAAGGGCACCTCTCCTGGGAGGCTTCCTTGGCCCCTCAACCTAGGGTGGGCTCACTCCAAGAGGCCTGCCCAGCCCCCCCTCGCGGGGGAGGCCCTGCAGTGACCAATCCTTCTCCACCGCACGTCCTTCTCCTCCCACAATAGCAGCGGCCACAAAGGTTTCCTATGTCTGAGTCCCAGAGCCAGGCAGCCCCGATAGGGTCAGTGCATGCTTAGGAACTACACGACTGTGTTGGGGGGCTTCAAGTCAGCTGAGAATGCCCAGGAGTGCCCCCTGTGCTTGCTTTTGTGTGCTGGTCTCTTTTCTCCTCTGCACTTTCTAGTCTGGCCCTTTTCCTTCCCTCTCCACCTTGGGTTCTGTGAAGGCCCTGCCAGTCCTTCCAGTGGCCTTCCCTTTGGTCACCAGAGCCATAATTGTCTCAGATCAGTTTCAGAATCGTTGTGCTGAGTAATGTTCCTCACAGCACAGTGCAACAGAGACCTATCTCCCCAGAGCCAAGGCTGTGGCTAGTCCGTGGGAGCTGGCACACAGTAGGGGCCTAGCCAGAGTCTGCACACGGCAGAGTTATATCTGGTGCCTTCCACGGCCCTGACGCAGTGCCTGAGAGCCCATCCCTCTTCCTCCTCCCAGGGGCTCGTGGGTAACAGAGCAGCCAGTGACTCACCGCCTTTCGTGTCAGCCTGATGTTTTGAGGTCAGCTCTGGGAAATAGCTCAAATCTCAACAGGCCAAGTTCAAGCAAACACCTTGCCAACCCCTACAAAAGCACAGTCCTTGCTGCTCTTTGACATACAAAAATGGTCATTGGCAAAGAGCTTGGTGCAGCCCATGTTGTCTTTGGAAGTACTAGAAATAGCCAACTCTAGTCTCTCGCCGGAGTGGGCCCAGGTATCTGTGCAAGGAAAGATGCGGGCCAGGCCCCGGCCTTTGTTTTGGCTTTACTGAGTGACGAGCATGCTTTTCCTCTGGGTGATTTATCGTGGTTCTGCTTCCCACATTGTTTTTCTGCCTGGAACTTGGCCACACCAGCTGGGTGAGCCGAGAGGGGCCCAGGATCCACCGTCTATGATACGCTTAGCCGACCCGCTTCTTGTAGCCAACAATCCCAGAGTCCGATGTGGAGCCCCTAAGACACAGGAGATGGTGACGCGGGGTTGGCTGCTAACCAGGGATCCTGGTTAAAGCTATACACGGAGCCCATCCTCCGCCATGAGCTCAGCCTGAGACATCTCCCTGGGGATCCAAGGTAGCTTCCTTCCCACACCGGGCGGTGGGTCAGATGGGCAAGTCTGAATGACTCCTAGACAGGGGTGTGGTCAAGCAGCCTTGAACAAACAGAGGGAGCCAACTGACCCCACAGCGCTCCTCGTTCCCTGTGTTCTAGCCAGCGGTGGTGGATGACAGTTACCAAAGGAATGACATGTTTTTTAAGTCTTGGCCAGTCACGTCCACTGTCTATTGGAACCCAGGAAATGGGATGGAAGAGAGGTATTACAAGCCTAGTCACAAGAAGCCAAAATGACCTGAGCACCTCTTCCAGCCGTGTGGGACACAATGGATCCAATTAGTTACCCAGCATGTGAATGGGGGTGTCTGGGAGCCATAGGACATTTCATCAGGGTCTTTCTATGTAGATTCTGCTATGATATCCCCACCCCACCACACACACCGGAAAAGACAGATGGAGAGGTTACATTGCCTTTTCTCCCTCAAGGAGGCCTGGAGATCAACTTGTTCTGCAGATCTGTGTTTACCAATGGTCTCGGGATGTGAAGGGAAGTCCACAGAAAAAGGAGACAGCACATGGAGCTAGAGCACCCCCTGGCTGGTGGTGAGTGTCCCTCAGTCCTCACTGTCCTGGGCTGGGGCATTCTCCCAGGATGGCCGGACTGATGCTTCTCTGGAGGAGGACCCTCTCCCCTGCCTCTCAGGGTAGGTGCGGGGGCGGGGGGGGGGAGGGAGGGTGGAGGGGGACGGGGATGCCGTGCCTGGGGACTCTGGCAGGCTCTGGATCCAGTGGGGGACACCCAGGGTGCCTGCCTTAGTGGCCGACACCCCCAGACTTCCCTCCAGAGACCTGCTTTCTTTGGCTGTGGCTCCCAAATGGGAAATTCGATCTCAGAGTCCAGGGGTCAGGGTTGACCTAAACAGTGACCTGTGGTTGGTCCATCTCAGCAGTGGCTTGGGGTAGGCCTGGATGGACAACAGGTCTTTATTTATTCCTGGCTGGTTAGGAATGTTCACTAAGTCAGGTTCCACGTTGCACACACCTCCTCCCCTCTGGTGGGCTGTTTCCTAGAGGGTTTTCTGCAGGTATCTGAGAAGGTTCAGCCCTTTGCTGTGCCAGAGATCTAAACCACACAGCAGCCTCTGCTCAACCTCTTTCTCACAACACATGCCACTTTCATTTTAAATCACCTTTGTTGGGTTTTCCTCTCTAGACAGTGAGTACTATTGTACTTGGGGCTTTGTGCCTGGGAAGCTGGTGGTCTACTGTTTGAGCCATGCCTCCAGCCTTGTTTTGTGGCTGGCTATTTTGTAGATCATTTTGGAGTCTCATGAATTTTTCTGCCCAGGCTGGCCTCAAATTTTGATCCTCCACATCTCAGCCTCTCATTCAATGCCTGTGCCGCCAGAACCCAGCATAAAATAATAAAAAAAAAAAAACAGAAGCAAACACTTTGATTATTATTCTATCACTTCTTCCCCAAGGGTGTGGAAGATAAGCTTCTTTTAATATGATATCCTACTTTACTTTCTAAAAGCTTAATGAAAAATGTAGCAGAACCCTCACACTTAAAATAACTGCCTTTCCCACCTACTCTAGCAAGTCACTGAAGTCTCAGAAGCACGCACAATAAACTTGGGAGTATAATTACCTTAAAACACACGACTTCCGCCGGCCACAGTTTACACTTGCATATACAGTCAGCCCTCATTATGCCTCAGCTTCCACGGCTGTGGGTTCAACCGACCATGGGGAAAAAATACCCCACCTCACCCCAAAGTGTGCCTGTACTGAGCCTGTACCGACATCTCCCTCGCTCTCATTTCCTAAACAGTACAGCGTAACGGCTGTGGGCCTAGCCATGGCTCATCAGGTACTCTAAGTCGTGGCGGGGTGATTAGTCCATGGAGGGATGTTTCTTTGGCAGTAGAACCAATCCCCCTCATTTGCAGAGAGATGAAAACAGACATTCTCTCAAGAGAACAAGAACCACCTGCCTGCATGCACGGCTCTGAGCAGCAAGTAGAGACCTGGAGGAAGAGTCGGGCAAAGCACTCCTCCCCATCCCAGGCTGTCTCAGGTGGTCGGTGTGCTGGGCTTGGGGTCAGTGGAAAGGTCCCTTCTAGGGGGGTCCCAGCCCTGCTCAGCCACAGCACGGGGCTCGTGGTCAACTTTTCTCTTTCCACCCACGCCAGGTCTGGGGGAAGCCACGCCCACACACCCAGCTTCTTCTGCCTCGTGGAACGTGGGGACTCCTCCCTGCCACACCGGGAGGGCTCAGCGGCGGCGGCCACCTCTGCTGGTCAGAGCACAAACACTGGAAGACGCTCACACCTTCTCCAACCGGCCGCCAACATCTCAAAAACAAAGCTGAGCAAAATAAAGCCCACGTGCAGCCCACTCTCTGCGCCACCCCCCCCCCATGCCACAAAGTCTCCTTTGTCCACGGCAGACCCAGGCAGACTGACTGTGGTATGGCAGACACAGCCACAGCCTGGTATTATGCAATAGGATGTTAACCACACATTCTAATAAAAAATAAAATAAATAATAATAAACACTGGAGCGAGAGTACAGATCTTTCACGAGACGCCCTAATCATTTTTCTGCTCCAACCTCAGTTTTCTCTGGAGCGGCTCCAGGGAGCCCAGGGTGGTAGGGCCGCCGTCCTCTCATGGGGAACAAAAGGGCTTTTTCAGTCTTCGGGGCTGTCAAGTTTATCCAAATATTCTCAGCTTACGACTAGCCCCTTTCTGAATTGATATTTGCAATAAAAGGACACTTTGTATCTGGAAGTCACACTGGGCCCCGGGCGAGGATGGCAGACCAGGAAACCTGCCGCGCAGCCCCGTCTGCGCTTCCCCGCTCGGGGTGCCCAGCGCGGTCTCCGGCACCAAGAGGCCCAGGGCGGTCAAGGGTGTTCCTGTGGGCAGGAGGAAATGGACGCGGAGGATACCCGCCCTCCCACCGGGCAGCAGCCCTGGCCCCAGTTCTAATTTGGGCCAAGCCTGTGCAGTCTGCCAGCAGCCGCCAAATGTATTAAGTCATGCTCTTGGTCCGGCAGTGGGAGAGAATTCATTCCAGCCGCGCGGAGCTGTGCGAGGCCTGTGTTCTCCGGCTGTCGGCAGGCTGGGCTGGGACAGCCAGTGAGCGGCCTGATTAGAGCCCTCCTGGCCCAGGACAGGGCTATTTTTTATCTGTTCCTCCTCCCTATCAGTCCAGACCCACTCCCACTGGCAAGCTATTCCTGGGGATGCATGCGAGGTCACGCACATACATGTGTACATGTGTGCACAGGCATGTGTGTGCACGTGTGCAAGGCATGTTGCGTGCACGTGTGCCCCATGCATGCAGATACATGCCACTGGCGCCCTTCAAAGTGATCTCTGTGGCCCCACAAAGGGCATTTCCTTTTACCCCAGCCTCCTCCGAACGGCTCTGATTAGGGCTCATGATAATTCTCATTAATCACCTTGGGCTCCTGCAGAATGGAAAGGAGGCTGCGGTCAAGTGACAGGAGCCACTTAGGCAGTATTTATGTGTGCAGCGGCATCGCGGGCCTGGCCACCACTGGCCTGTGGCTAACATCTGGGGCTGCCAGCTGCCCAGCATGGATCCCCACGTGTCTCCCCCCCTTATCTGACTTGGGGCATGCCAGGAGCCCTTGGGACCCTTACTACCTATGGCTTAGGAGAGGGGTAGCTCTTTAAGGCTTAGGGGCTATGCGGTACAGCCCCAAACATGAGGAGGAAGAATGGGGGTTCAGATCTTATGTCAGCCAGGAAGTCTCCCTCCTCATGGCCTCTCCTTCCTTCCAAAACACAGCCTCACACCTCCTCTCCTCTTCCTGACCCTCGGGGCGGGGGGGTGGTGGGGTGGAGAGACCATCCCTGAGAGGTGGGGTAGCACTTGGCCGCCTGTGAGGGCTTGGGAGAGGGTCAGGGCCCCACAGCTGAGCATGAAAAACAGAATGTGCCTGCCTGAGTAGCCACCCCAGGTCCCCCCGGGGAAGTGTGGCATTCCAGATGACCATTCCATGTGGCTCTTATTTTCCTGAATGGAGGCACAGTGAACACACAGATCTGACTTTAGCTCTGCCAGGGCCTACTAGCCAAGTGGCTTCTGGCTTGAAGGAATGAATCTAGGTTTTTGTGCTGTGTGTGTTTTCTTGGGGGAATCCCTTTCCTTCTTGTGTTTTGCCCGTGTGTGTGTGTGTGTGTGTGTGTGTGTGTGTGTGTGTGTGTGTAGGGGGAGTGGCAGGATGGAAACTGCAGTGACCCAGCCTGGAGTGAGCCTTCTCTGTGCTGGAGGGGGGCAGAGAGGGGCCACACAGGCGTGGGCAGCTGGGCTCACACACAAGCCGCCGGCCCAACACAGGCTGCTTTCTTGTGCAATAAACATGTCCTGCTCGGGGTTTGGGGACAAGTACTAGGCTTCTGGTCACCTTGGTGGCCATGGTCATTAAAGTTGCGTCTGGCTCTGGCTTCAATAAAACCCACCTGTCCCCCTCTCCTCCCCCCCCCCCCGCAGCTTGAGCGGGGAGGAAGTGACTGCTAGTCAGCACAAAGTCACACTGCCGTCCAGCCTGCTTTAATTTTGCCCTTGCACCAGGGGTCGCATGCAAGGAGTTCCGGGTCATTTCTAGGCTGTTGCTGGAGTGGGTGAGGGGTGAAAACTGCAGACGTGTGCGGCTCCACCAAGGCCTGCCCAAGATGGCAAAGGAGCTGGCACCCTGCATGGGGCCGGTCCTGGATGTTCATCCCCAGGACTTGGAGGGTCTTTAGCTCAGTCTCAGACCTTAGGATTCAGGTATCAAGGCCAAAACGAGGCTGGTGTATGTGGCGGCAGTTGGAGTCCTCTTCACGGGAATACCAGGAATCCCCCCCCCCCCAGTCATTAAATCACCCACAGCCCAGGCCTTAGTGAGTGTGGCAGCTCTTCTGACCAGCTTTCTGTTTTTTGTTTTTGTTTTGCCGGTGGTGGGGCCTGAACTCTGGGCCTGGGCGCTGCCCCTCAGCTCTTCAGCTCGAGGCGAGCGCTCTAGTGCTTGAGCCACAGCGCCACTTCCGGCTTTTTTTTTTCTGCTTATGTGGTGCTGAGGAATTGAACCCAGGGCCTCATGCATGCGAGGCAAGCGCTCTACCACGGAGCCACCTTCCCAGCCTCCTGACCAGTTTTCTTTAGCACAGGCTGTTAAGCTTGCAGCGGCAGTGCGGGAGAGGTTGGTCTGAACTCTTTGCTTCCAGAAATCCATGTGAATCTCAGAGAATGCTGGCTGCCTGCGCCTCAGGGTGCATCCATCCCCAGGCCCGAGGCCCGGCAGCAAGGGGGCACCGTGGAGGGAGAGCCTGCTCGCCCAAGGAAAGATGGAGTTTGCACACATGTCCAGCGACCCTCAGGGGTGACTTAGTGCAGGGGCTGCTTGTGGCTGTGGACATCTAAGCCGAGTGGGAGATTTGGATCTGTGCTGTTTGAAGTGGTATCTTCCTTTTTCTCTTCTTCCTTCCTCCTCCTTCCTGACCTCTGGGCAGATGTGGCCCTGCCTTGAGGTGGGTTCTGGGCTGTGCACCTGCTCGGGGCCCGCCTGGCGCTTGTTTGGAAGGGATGGAGGGAGCGCCTGCATTTCGTGCTGGTGAAATCAGGGCTAGATCTGAGTCTCAGAAATGAAGACATCTATGAGCGAGTGACATCTGGGGGACGTGTGGCCAGGACGGCCAGCCTTCCTGCACTGGACTCGCGGCTCCTCTGGGCTGGCCTTGAACCCACTGGCCCTGCGCTCCAGGGACTGTCAGCCGGTGACCCCCTCCACGGTGTGTGTGTGTGTGTGTGTGTGTGTGTGTGTGAGCGGAATTCCCCAGAGATGAACACCTTCTCGTGGAATGTTTAATTAAGGCTGACGCAGCAGTAGGTCTCCTGGGGGTGTTGCTGTGTCAAACCAGTTGTCAGTGGGCAATCAAGTCATTCATTAAAGGGACACTTGTCCTGGGGTGCTGGGACAGAAAACTGTGGCCTTGCACCCTGGCCCGAGGTAGAAGTCTCCGGTTTCTGTCTTGGCATTGACCCAGCCAAGGAGCAGTGGCCTCAGGCTGGAGGTCATCTCTGCACAGACTTAGACTTGTCCTCCATCCAGAGAGAGAAAGCAGGTGAAAGCAGGGCCGTCCTCTGGGAACACTAAGAGCCACGAGGCTGGGGAGCCCCCAGCTTTTGGGAAGGGCTTGGTGTGGGCTTCACCCTTAGTGCTGTTCCCCCCTACAATCTTTGGCACCTACTTGCTTGCCCTTAGAAAGGGATATGTGGGTCAGGTGCTGGTGGCTCAAGCTTGTATTCGGAGCTACTCAGAAGGCTGAGAGCTGAGGATCAAAGCCCATCTGGGCAGGAAAGTCCATGAGACTCTTAGCTCCAATTAACCAACAAGAGGCTGGAAGTGGAGTTGTGGCTAAAGTGGCAGAGTGCCAGCCTTGAGTACAAGAGCAAAGGGACAGCGCCCAGATCCTGGGTTCAAGCTCCAGCACTGACACCACGTATATCACAAACTGTGTGGCTTCCATAATCCATGATGAAGTTGTTTCTCCCTCTGCTTTTCAGGGAGTGTGGCCGCCACCGCGTCCGCCGTTTCTACAAAACCCGCCCCAGCCAGCCGTCCTGGAGTCTCTCTGGGCCTGTCTCTACTTGCCTCCCAAGGAGCCTCCTCAGCCTCTCGGTGTGGAAAGGCCTCCATCTTAACTTCTTACCTCTTTTTTGCCTTGCAGGGCCTGAGCCTGTAATCTTTTTTAACCTTCTTCTTTAACCTCCCTGAGCCAGGGGCAGAGGTATCTGGGGGCAATGCGTAGGAGCAGGCAGACAGGCCTCATGTCTCCACACCTCTGCCCAGTGCAGGGTCGTCAATCAAGTCTGTTGGTCATACCTTCAAGAACAGGGCTGGGTCCTTAGAGCCAGCATGAGGACCCGGGCCAGGCTGGGAGGTCCTTTAGAGGAGTCTGCCCAGGGGACGGGAAACCGCGTCTGCCTCCAGATGGCTCAGAGACCTGGCTGCCACCCATGCCCCTCTGTGGCAGTACCTGCGGTCAGTTAGTGCTGCTGCCAGCAGCTGCTGGGCCTCAAGTCTGTTCTTTGCTGTCCACTTGGCTCCTCTCCCACAGCTGGAGGACGCTCCCTTTGCGTCCCCACACCCCGTTGGGATGGGGAGGGTTTGGTGCTCCAGCCTTCATGAGTAAGAGCGGACCGCTCTCTAGACACAGAAGATGCCTGTGCTCAACAAATCTCCTTCGCTTTGAGCCCACACGTGCGGGGGCTTCTCTGCATGGGTGGTGGGTGGGAACAAGGCAGGGCGTCCTGACTGCCAGACAGAGCCCGCCGCCTCCAGCCCCGCTGGCACGGGGGCTGGAGCAGGCCCAGGGACCCAGGACAGAGCCCGAGGGCTGCAGGGGGACAGCAGAGGCGTGGTTCAAAGGCGGGCCGGAGCCTCTCCGGGAGCATCTGAGGCTTCTCACAGTGAAACCGTGGGGTGAGGAATGTTGTCTCCTCAAACCGTCCCCCACTTCAAAAAGGCTTTCAAGCCGTTCAATGGCGCACTGTTCGCAGACACTGTGCGATTGTTCCGGGCACGTCTTCACTCAATCACCCACAAGTGGCTCTGTTGAAGAAATGAAAGTGTCCGCAGCCCCCACCCCTGCCTGGAGCCCCCCCCCCTTCCCGCCATGCAGCGGCACCGCCACAGCTGGCTTGGTGCTGGTGACTTTCCAGGGAGGATCCGCTCTGAGAAAACGAGGTGGCCCAGGCTGCACAGAGCCGGGGAGAGTTGTGCGTGGAGCGGGGCAGGCAGCTCCGCGGAGGCTCGCGCCCTCACCCCGGGCGCCACGGCGAAGCCCCCTACTCATCCTTTGAGTTCTGTTCAGAAGCCACCTGGCTTTCCTCCCGTCTCCTCCAAGAACCTGGGGTGGGGGGCATCAGAATGGCAGCTGGCTCAGGGGATGGCCTCCTTCTCCTCCGGGAGTGAGGGTCTCTCAGGGTGTAGGACCAGGGCCTCTCTCTGGTCCTTGCGGGCAGGACTGGCAGCCCAAGGTGCAGGTCCAGCCCTGGTCACCCAAGATGGAGACACGCCCAAGCCAGCCCTGTGATCTTGGGCTCAGTTTCCGGCTGAGGACCTATGTCTTCACAGAGGGTGAGCAGCTCACAGAGCTGAGGCGGCCTCTGGCACAGGATCTGGGGGAGTGAAATGTCTGGGGGGACTTGCTCCACTTGGGCCAACACCTCTTGCATACCGGCCGCAGAAGAAGAAAAGTCTGCCCGTCCAGAAGTCACTGTACACATATGGCCGGTGTTAAAACTGCACGTCCAGGAAGGCAAACAAAAGAAGTGCTCGATTCATTCACCTGATCTCATGTGACAATTAGGGACAGGGACTGTGGCCTGCTGATAGCTCGCATGGAGTTTCGATGGTGCCTACCTGTTTGTCCCCAGCCATGCGTGGCCTAGCTGGGGGCAGGGGACACCACCCCAACAGGCAGGCTGTCAGCCTTCTGTGAGGCGCTCGGGTCCTGAGTCAGGCGCCCAGCCCAGACGCAAGTCCACTCAGGAGACCCCGCTGTCTGAGGGGCCACACGCGGGCCACACGTGGGAAGCCCTTGTCTGATGCGGCTTCTCCATAAACATCACTTTGGGGCGAGCGCGTTGTGTCTGACGGGCTGGTGCCTGATGCCCCCGTGCCGGGGCTGCTGCCGACAGACAGGCTCCACGTGCTCAGCCCGGCCGCCCGGAGGACGGGGCGACCCCACCCCCGCCCTGGGAGGAGAGGAGTGAAGATTGCCAACGGTTTTCTAAAGAACTTCGCGAGACGGCCCAAAGCTGTGACTGCGCATGAGGATAAACAGCGGTGACAGGTGGAGGCTGAAACCCGAACTGCAAAGTAACTGCAGACGGAGATTCGTTACAGATGGCGCGGACAGGCCTCTCCTCGGGAGGCGGCCCCACGTGGCTTCTGACTGGGGCCCCAAATCCTGCCAGGGGTGCCTCTTCCTGAAAGCCTGGCTGCAGCCCTGGGCCCAGGGGACACCCTCGCCAGGCTGAAATGGTAGCGTCTGTGAACTCTTGACACTCGGGGCCGAGGGGGGGGGGGTGCCGGGCCTGTGTGGGGTGGCTCGGATTTAGTTCGTGTTCCTAGTTCTTTGTACTTGGAAAACAATTCTGCATTTAAATGAAGCATATCACTACCTACCAACTGTACTTACCTATTATCTGTATCTGTCTATTTATATCTACCTATCTACCTACAATCTACCACCTATTTACCTATTATCTGTCTCCCTATCTACCTATTTATTTACCTGTAATCTATCACCTATTCACCTATTATCTGTCTGTCTACCGGCCTAATTACCCATCTGAAGACTCCATTTTGCAACAGAGACTGAAGCCAACCAGATGCAGAAGGACCCGGGGTGACCACACAAGAGGTGGCAGTAATAGCATTCTCCCTTGGGTTGTTCACAGGGGAGTCGGCCCTGGGTGCTGTCCATCCCTCAGATCGGGCCTGGAGTAGCCTGCTGTCCTCCCTTGGAGTGACTCGTCCTGCACAGAGACTGTGTAGACGAATAAGAGTGAGCCGGGAATCACAGAGAATCTCACGCCCTTAGAGCAAAGCACCACTATACAAATGCAGCAAACGTCTGTTTGCGGGGAGCCCGCCTGGCTGGCCAGGTCTGTACATTTTGTTGTTACTCTGTAGAGATGTCCCAAGTTGATGAGCAGGGGGACTGAGGGAAGGGAGGGGCTGGAAGGGTCCAGGGCTCTGGGAACAGGGAAGGAAAAGGCCAGGCATCGAGCAAGGCAGGTATCCAACCATCATACCAATGGACACTGTCTGGGAAATTCTTGATGCCTCCCAGGCCTTTGGTCCTGTCTGGTGGCCATCAGTGCCCGGCTCTCTACCTCCAGACCCTCAGAGGGTGCAGAGAAAGCCCCTGCCAGGGTCTGCTTGGTAGGAAGGCTGAGCCTGCAAGGCAGAATCGGGTGTTTTGGGGTGACTTTTGTGTGCACAGGGTGAGGGACAAATTGCCCTCCAAGGCCAAAAAAAAAAAAAAATAGCCAGTGTCTATGATGTCCTGCGGCTTGGGTGCTGACTACATCCTGTCGTGGCTGTAAGAGTGGGCAATGTGGGATGGGAGCCACACCACAGGCCCATCTGCCCATCTTCCTCGATGGTTCATTCCTACGCTAGCCACAAGCCCCACCAGAAGAGCCTGGCAGGGCTGACCTGCCTCAGGGCCTCCTGGTCCAGTTGTGGGCACACGTCAGAGGTCTTGTGATATTGAGACCACGGTCACCGCAGGCAGGGTCTCTCCACCTCTCCTGCTGCGAATGTTTGGGATGGGGCGTCTGCGTCACCTGCCATGAGCATTGGGTTCGGGGCCTTGTCTCCTGTGGGAAAAGTAGCATGGCCAGCAGGGGCCGTGGATTCTTACTCCAGACCTTGTGTCCCCCCCAGGGAGTGGCCCAGGGAGGCTGGAGCAGCCTCCTGTGTGCGGGCACTGTGCAGGAGGCTTCCCGCCCTCACGCTAGACTTGGGAGTGGACACGAGCAGCTGGAGAGCGTTCCTCCTGCGAGGGGGACTGAGCACCGTCTGTGTACTGGCCACAGCCCCCAGGGGAAAATGCTGCTTCCTGGGTCCAGGGAGCTGAGGAGGAGAGGGTGTCCGGGGGCCTGGAAGACTGGCATGGGGCATAGGAGCTATTTCTCAGGCTTTCCCCTGGCCTCTTGGTGGGACGTCCCAGCCCATTTCCTGTGGCCAGGGGGGGACCTGGGATCTCCGATCTGTGATCAGGCAATGGGTGAGAAGACAGCTCTACTCCAGGTGTGTCCAGCTGCCCCCAGACCTCCTCCTAGAGTGTTCCAAGCAGCAGCACAGGGGTGGGTGGCCTGCCTGGGCCTGGGGAGGCATTTCCCTTCACCGTCCAGCTGGGAACACAGGGACCCCACAGTGTGTAGAGGGACAGCGTCTGCCTGCTAGGTGGACGGGTCACTCGGTGGCCAGTGCCAGCCCCAGACACCAGCCGAGCCAGGCACCTGGCTTTCTTCCTCAGCCTGGCTGCAGAGAGGTTGGCCATCCCATGTCTCTCTGAGGACCAGGGCTGAGCGGGTGCTAGGGCCCAGGCTTGGGGACATTGCAGACAGGCCGGCTTTGCATCTAGACAGAGTGTAGGCTGGCGTGTTTGTTCCAAGTCCACTGACTCAAAAGCTAGACTGTGCCAGGCACCGGTGGCTCACGCCTGCAATCCTAGCTACTCAGGAGGCTGAGATGTGAGGACCATGGTTTGAAGTCATCCTGTGCAGGAGAGCCCGTGAGATTCCAGTAAAATGCTGGAAGTGTAGCTGTGGCTCAAGTGCAGGACACCAACCTTGAGCAAGAGAGCTAAGGGAGAGTGCACAGGCCTTGAGCTCAGCACAGAATAACACACACACACATACACACACACACACACACACAACCCATAAAACACTGTTTTCTGACTCTGTGGGAGCAGGAGGCATCTTGATTCTGAAATTCTTCTTGGCTTGCTGGTCTAACGTGGGTCTACAACTTACAACAGTGCCACCTTCGTGGGCCCGCTGAACCCAGACACAACCACACTGGTGATCCAGAAATGGCAGACACCCAAGGCCAGGAGCAGCAGCTGCTACTCGTACTTTTAAATGCTCTGTGATCAGACTGGAAAATCCAAGACCATGGGGCACTTCCTGTGTTGCTCCCTGGCTGCAGAGGGAGGAGTTCGAATGCTCTCTCCCCCATCCTGTCCTGTGGGTGTCAGGTCTGCCTTGGGCTGATCAGAGGGCAGCCACACATCATGAAGGAGACCGCTGCCGGAGCCAGGGGCTCTTCCAGTGAGCTTGAGGGTTACGGTGAGGAGCAGAGGGGTGGGCCTTGGATCAATTCCACCAATAGCAGACTGGGGCCTTGGGAGCCAGGGCTGTGACTCTCCGTGCTACAAACTGGTGTGAGCCAGGACGGTGTTTGCTTAAGATTATGGAGGGTTTGCTAACGCTGTTGAATGGGTCATGGGAAACGCAAACGGCACTGTTTCTAGAACCTGCAGCAGTGTGGGGCCCTCGGCGGTGCCAGCTCTGGGGTGCCCTGCCGTGGGAGGCACCCAGCGGAGCCTTTGCCTGGAGGCACTGGGATTCCCGGGGCCCTGCACCCCCGGAGGTGCTCCAGTGCCACTCTGCAGGCGCACGGCGGTCAGGCCTCCCCTCGGGGAATGGCTGAAAGTCGCTTCACTCCACACTGAGTGCTGGGGGCCCCCCAGAGCGGGGGTCTGGGGCTCACACTGAGGCGGTGTGGGCTCAGCAGGGTGTCCAGGTGACAGCTCACGGACCAGGGTGCGACCTGTAGCCCTGGGGGTCTCCACTCACACAGTGGAATCACTTTCCCAGCTCAGGTCCCCCAGCGGTCCAGAGCCTCTAGAAACCAAGGGAACACAGATCTGACACCCCCTCTCCTGGGTCTGGTTCTGTCTCACCCCTTCTGCATGCCTCACATGGGGTGAGGGAGATACCGTGTGCAGGCTGCCGGCCTGCCCCTCAGAAAGCTCGGCCGGGCTGCCAAGCCGGGCCTCAACCCCGCAGTGGGCCCATCAGTCCCTCCCCGAGCCACTGAGGAAAGGGAAGGGAGAAGAGACGCAGGGGTGAGCCGGGGCCGAGCACCTGGGAAGCACGACCGACGGGAGGACTCTGGGCTCCTCTCCTTCTGGCCCTGCCTCAGCCCTGGCCCCACAGGCACCTCAGAGCGGGAGCTGCGTGTGCCTCTCACACACTTGCAGGTCTAGGTGTTCAGTGGCCTAGGTTCCGTTCCCCCTTGGCCAGCCTCTCCTATGAGACTTTTGCTTTTGGTGCCAGTACTCAGGCTTGAACTCGGGGCCCAGGTGCTGTCCCTTAGCTTTTTTTACTCAAGGCTGGCACTCTACCGCTTGAGCCACAGTTCTCCTTCTGACATTTTGCTGGCTAATTGGAAATAAAAGCCTTGGAAGCCTTTTGTAGGCTGGTCTCAGTGTTTCCCTTGCTGGTCAGCCTCAGGATGATGCTCGGCCTCAGACCCCGCATGATTTCCCGCTGCAGGTCGCACTTCGGTCTGTCCCGAACTCTGGAACAAGCGTACACGGAGGCCAGCCTAGCCCTGGCCACGAAGCCCAGCCAGACCTTCCTCCACCCGGCACAGTCAGCCTTCACACAGCCATGCCTCTTCTCAGATGACAGGAACAGCACCACCGAGCTGTCGGTGGGCTTTGGTGCCACCCTAGCCGCCACGCGCTGGGAGGTGGGAAGCACGGCTACAGACACTGGCCCACAAACTTGGCCCTTCCATGTGGGGTCGGAGAGAGAAGGAAACGGCTCTCTTTGCCCATGCAGACAACAGCTGCCCTGTGCTCGCACGCCATTACCTCCTTCCCCCAGACCTAGGGTTCTGGGCCCAGAGGTCCCATTGTCATCGGTGGTCCGGGGACCAGGATAATCTAAAGGACCCAGCGACAGGCAGTAGCTCAGTGGCTCTTTATTAGCCAGTCCCTGGGAAATGGTGTCATTGGTGGCACCTTGCAGTTAATTTTTAATAGAAATCTTTAGTTTGAAATTCATGGTATTTCTCTTAGAGGTTACAAGAGGAGGAGTTCCCTGACCAGGCCAGTCCCACTGGGTGGGACACAGCTGGGAGGTGGTGAGCGGGAGGAACGGGCTGTGTTCTCTGTGCTGTGTTCTCAGGCCTGGGGAGGGGAGAGGCCAGAGGAGGGAGGAGCTTCTGCCACAGGGCTAGCCTATTACCCCTGGGAATTAGGGCCCTGGGCCTGTGATAGCCTAACCTTCACACAGGAGACAGGTGCTTCTGGAAGCCAGCAGTCAGATTCCTTAACAAGTACAAACACCAGCTGCCCTGGACAGCTTCCCGGGTAGGTGTTCAGGGCCAGGTTCACCTGTGAGGTGGGACAAGAAACACTCCCTGCTCTGAGCCGGCAATGGAGGCTCAGCCAGGCCGGACGGTGAGGAGCAGGCCTGGCAGGCAGATGCCCTCCTCCCACCCTCTCCTCCCCCTCCCCCCACCTCAGGCAGTGGGTATTTCACACCTGGTTAACTTTTATAAGGCGCTGGGCCTGCAGGGAAGCCGTCCAAGGAGGAGCACACAAATCCCAGCTACCAGAGGCCAGCCTGGGCCTGGGGAGCCTGGGCCCCAGCCAGTTTTGTAGCCTTTGGGGCTCGGGCCTCTTATCGGTCTCCTTCCCTGACCCTGCCCAGGCCTGGTGGCTCGGTCACCCCTCTGGCCCTCTCCTCTCCTTGGGGGCACTGCCTGGAAACAGCCTCAGCCCGGCCAAGGAGTCCTCTGCAATCGGTGTGGGCACAGATCCCCCAGGACAGACACCCCGAGTCCTGCCTGTGCGGGCACCAGCCGGTCTGCAGAGACGAGCCCCCTGTCCACCTCCGAGTCACCCCTGCACTCCACACGGAACTTCGATGCATACCAAACGTGGTCCGACCTCCACCCCGAGTTATCTATTGTTCATTAAGCTGGGCAGGGGCCTTGCACTTGGGGGAGGGGGGACAAGCCGAGGGCGGGGGGGGGGCAGGCTAATGTCTGTTTTCAAGACGTGACCAATCCCAGTCCTTTTTTTTTTCTGTTTAGTATAATTTTATACTGGGTGGATGTATTTAGGCCTGAATGGCCTAACAGTGGTGATTAATATTGTGCATTAGGAGATTCCAGCGCAAGTAGTCGGGAGCACGCTGTGCAGCTCGGTTCTCATCAGATGGTCAGGCCCGCAGGCCTGTTAGAACCAGCAGGAGACCTCGAGGCTTAATCACAGAGGCTGGGCCCGTGGAGGGAGAAGAAAAGGGAAAAGCGAAAGAGAACAAATAAAATGATAGAGCAGAGAGGCGGAAATGCTACCAGAACCCCTGACCCTCCCCCAGCCCCTGCTACAGCAAGGGGGGACGGGCTGGAGGGGGAGCGGCCACAGCAGTTATGGGGGGGGTGAGAAAACAATTAAAAACTGCAGCAGGCTGCCGGGGACCACAACTCTGTGGTGGGAAGTCTTGCAAAGGTGGGCGTTGCTGGGGTGGGGGGGCGGGAGAAGCAGAAATAAGTCAGCCGGTGGGCAGGGGCGGAGCGGGGGGGGGGCAAAGGGGAGCTGGAGCCCTGGGGCCCAGGCAGAGCTTCGGGAACAAAGAGGAGGTGACCGGAAGGGGGAGCAAGTGCTTTGAAGTGTGGGAGATGGCGGTCAGCCGCTGTGGCATGTGCTGGTATCCCGAATCCCGGAAGGATGGCCGCAAGTCCGCTTTGCCCAAGGCCCCAGGCCCCTCCTGGGAGTGACCTTCTAGGTGAGGAGTAGGTGGCCATTTTGCTCTTGGGACATGCTGAGTCCAAGGAAAGGGGATCCACTCAGAGATGACCACCCTGGCCATCTACCACATTTCACCCTGGCCACCCCATAGTCATCTGCCCTTCCCTGCCTGTAACTGTCCCCAGCTGGGGACCAAGTCCCAGGCACAGGGAGGGGGGAGGGGGAAGGGGTGCTCCTGGCTCGAGGGGGAGCGAGTGCGTGTGATCTCACAGGGTGTCTGTCTTAGGGGCCCATCCCATGGCTGGAGCGTGAGGAGCAGGAGGGAGCCGAGGCACAGGACGGGTGCTGTTCCAACAGGAGCGTTTGGTATCAAGTAGGCTGCCGGTGTGGGGGAGCGGCCCTCGGCCCCCACCGTGCCGGGACGGGCTGGAGGAGGCCCTCCTGGCACCCTCGGACTGCCGGCAGCCACATTCCTTTCCATGGCAGGCCGTCCGTGCGCAGGAACCAATGGCTCCCCCCCCCCCCCCCCCCCCCCGCCGGACTAGTTTTCCTG
>NW_012267222.1:1373026-1387830 GCF_000151885.1 Dipodomys ordii | reverse complement strand
GGGGGGGAGGGGGGGACACAGCGTCCCAGCGAAGAAAGGGATGCCTGGTGTCAGGATGGGCTCAGCGGCACCTGACACTCAAGGTCACCTCCCAAGAGCGGCTTCTTGAGTTCAAAGGCCCGGGAAGCCCGTCCCCTCTGCGGTTGGCCGCCGAGGAGGGAGCCTTTGAGTAGCCTGTGCGTGCCTCTCCCCACCGTCTCCGCACACTCAAGCTGCCTTTGTGAGTGGCAGAAACCATGCCACTGCCCACTCCCGGGAATGAAGACGGCTCTTTGTCCCAATGTCCTTGGCTGCAGGTTTGGGGATGGTTCTCAATAGCTGCTCCTGCCCTGCCCCCCTCTCTCTCCACTCTCTGCTCATCCCGAGGCATCACACATGCATACTAAAGAGAGTCCCGGCCGGAGGCCAGCCAGGGGCTGGAGGCTGGAGTGCGGGTGGCAGAAAGCTCAGGGTGCAGGGCCCAGCGCCCAGGGCCAGAAATACCACGAGATCTGCTGGATCCGTGCAGCGGAAATACAAACAGAAGCACCGGGGCCCCCTGAGAACCTGAGGCTCGACCTGGGACCAATGTGGCCCAGCCCACACTGCACTCCTGGCGAAGCCTTGCTGCCCGCCCGCCCTGGGTTCCCACCACCCCTGGGTCTTGTCAGAGGCCGGAACAGCTGACTGGCAGCTGGGTTCTGGCCTTGGCAGGACCTAGTATCTCTGTCTGTCTGTCTGTCTGTCTGTCTAATCCATCTATAGTCCAGCTTCCAGCCACTCCCAGGGACCCTGATCCTGGTGCTGGCCCGAGAGGCACTCAGCAGCGGTACTGGGTTCTAGCGGTCACTAAGGGTGGATCCAGGATGGCCTCCTTGCAAGATGACCAGGAGCTGGCCTGCCCAGCCCAGCCCCTCGGGGAATGGAAGCGGAGGTGGGACGGGGCGCACGCTGGGTGCTGAGCTCTGTTCCTTGCCTAGGGCTGCTGTCCATGCTGAACATCTCTACAAGTCTCAATTCTACCAGACTGAGATTGGGCTGCACTGGGCCAGTCCATGACTCAGTTTACCTTGCTTGGGGCCAGGGCAGCCCTTCCAGGAGCAGGTGGACCACTCCAGTCCAGTTGCCTTGGTCAGAAGCAAAGGGCCTGCTTGGCAGCTCCCGGGGCCGATCCCAGGGACAGAGCCCCCGATGTTGCTCTTTCCTTAGTCCAGGCCTCCCCACCGGCAATGTGGGGAGGCCCTATCCTCCTCTGGGTTTTCTCTGGGCTGGGCTGCACCCTCCTGTGTGTCCCCATCAACATGGAGAAAGCACAACCCAGGAGTAGAGGTGCAGTCCCCTATCCCTCCGCCAACCCCTGCTCTCAGGGCTGTCCCAACATGCACCTCCCTCCCTCCCCGGGAGCCGGTCTCCGGAGCACTGTCTGAGGAGAAGGCCCCACTGTGAGACCCTCCCCGGCATCCCTGAGGCCAGTGCAGAGGATCAAGGTGAGAAGAACAGGCTGTAGGGTGAACGCTGGGATTCGGTCTCACCCGAGACAGACAAAACACGGGTGAGGTCCAAACCACCAGTCAACCGGCCAGCCCGCGGGGCTGTGCAGCAGATGCTGGCCCACCTGGGGCGCATGGGGCATGGACCTCCCGGGAGAGGGCCAGTTGCCTGCCCCGCAGAGCCACCACGGTGCCAGAAGTGACCGTGGCCGGGGCGTCGCTGGTGAGAAGAGGCGCCTACTGTGTGTCCAGAGGGGCCGGCTGCCCGCCAGGAGCGGGTAGGAGGGAAAAGCGGGGGCCTGGGGCAGACGCAGGGGCAGAAGAGGACAGAGGGCAACACAGGTGGATGTCCCAGCCTCTGGCCTTGGCACGGCGGCGTGTCCAAAATGTCCACGGTGCACGTGTGGAGGGGACGCCCCCACCCCAGAGCGCCAGCTCTCCCCGCAGATCTCGTGGTATTTCTGGCCCTTACTACCCTTGGCTCTGGGCCCTGTACCCTAAGCTTTCTGCTGCCCGCACTCCATGACAGTTGCGGGCGGCCCTGGGGTCCTCCACCGGAGGCCGAGGCCTCTCGCGGCCCCTTTGTGCAGAGCCGCTCAGCGGTGCCCTGCGGAGGGCGACACCGCTCTCCACGGTGGGGGCAAAGCCAGGGGCAGAAGCAGAAAAAGCAAGCTGATAAACAGTTTCCATCTCCAACATTTTCCACATTCAATTATTTTTAAATTAAATAATCTCTCCCTAGGAGAAAAAGGGAGCGTTCCCACTCTGCTCAGCCCTGTCAGGTCTCACAAAGCCCACATTGTGGGGTGTGCTGGAGAACGAGGCTCCTCGGAGCCCGCCCCTCAATGCCCCCTTTTGTACTCGGGTTTGCAGGCAGCCCCTCAGATAGCCCTGTGTGGTGGAGACCCTGGCCCCCAGCCACGTGGCCTCTTTGGGGCTCTTGCTGGCTCCCAAGAGCCTAGGGTGGGGGGGACTAAGCAGCTCTGGGTGGAGTAAGAAGGCTGCCAAGGAAAACTTGGGGCTCAGAAGCAGCAAGGTAGGGTCTGGGGGGGTAGCAGGCAGGGAGGGGTCTCGCTACGCCCATATTTGGATGTGACGGCTGGAAGAATGTGTGCTTTACACCAGCACATCAGGACACCGGGTGGGTGTCTAGGTGAGGTCCTTGAGCAGCGTGGACCTTTGTCACTGCTGCCATGTGGGATGCTCCTGTCTTGGACGGTGCCAAGGAGGATGGAAGGGGACCACAGAGCTCACAGGAGGCCCGTGTGCTCATGGCTCTGAGCGGGCATCCGGGCAGCCCGATGCCCACAGGGGCTCTGGGGTTCCCACCCACTCATGACAGAGGCGCTCGGACTGGACCTGCCCCCCCCACCCTCTGCTTGCAGATAACAGTTACACACTTTGGGGAAAACACATTTTAAAAATAAAAAAACTACTCAGAGATACTCAAGAATGACAAAAGCGGAGAGAGACAGACGGGTCTCAGGCCTTAAAGGTGGAACAGCACTGGCGAAGTCAGCATGGACCTGGTTTATCCCTCAAGGCCACTGCCCACTCCTGGCGAGGGGCAGCTGGAGCTGACCAGAAGCCTGTGGGGTTGAGAGGTGAGATGTGAGGTGGGGCTGCTGGACCATCACAACGCTGAGGATGGACTGGAAACTCGGAACTTGAGTCCTGTCCACTTAACAGCAGTGTGGCGCACAGCTTTGCTTTTCCTTTCAAACACAGAAGGGCAAAGACTCCAGCCCGGGACTAAGGGACAAATGACCACAGACCCATTAGAGCCAAGTGTATTCTCGCACACCTGCAGGCTCAAGGCGAATGCCTGCCGGAACAGAAATATCACTCCTTAGGGGAATGCCGCAGAAGCCCGATTCTACAATGTCTCAGCCACAGGATGCAATAAAAGAGTGACTAAATGAGTGGAGAAATAGGAAATGTGACCCCCAACCAAGACAAAAGTTAAGTCAATGCAAATCAGTTCTACTTTGACCCACATGCTGGAATTAGCTCATTTCAAAAACAAAACAAAAAACAGCTCTTATAAATTCGTTCAAAGACTTAAAGGAAAAGGTGATCGTAGGTATGAAGAGAGGGGACAAACCAGCAGAGAGCAGACGATGATCAAGAATCAAATACAAATCCTAAAACTGAAGAGCACATGAAACAAACACATCTCCCAGGCAGGCTCTCTGCAGCAAGGCAGAGATAGAAGAGGAAATGGCAGGTGAACATGAAGAGGAGTCCGGAGAAACGGCCCACGTGAAATAACAGGAAAGATACTGAAAGCAGACGAACCACGCTTCAGTGTCCTGCGGGACAATATTGGTTGCATGTCCCACTGGAGTTCCCGGAGAAGAGGAGCTCTAGGAAATGGAGCAGGAAAAAAGCATGGAGAGAAATAGCGGCTGAAAATAAAACACTAAAGAAAGAAAAATGAAAACCATCCACTAATGAAGACACAATCAAGAAAATAAAAAGGCAAAACCATGTCCCAGGTAGAAAGTACTTATACTATATACATACATGACTAAAGATGTGTATCTATAGCATATAAAGATCAGAAATCAAAAAGCAACCCCTTAACAACACGGACCACAGACTTGAGCAAATACTTCACAAAGGTAATCACCAAAGCTAAAAAAAAGCGTACGAATATGTCACCAGTCACCAGAGAACTGCACCCCAAGCCCACAGTGAGAGACCATTTCATCCTCCCTCCCACAATTCACTTTTAAAACATTGAGGACACCTGTAGTCACTCACAGGCAGAAGCAACCAGAACGCTCCTGGGGTCAGGAGAGAACACATGTCCCTGGAAGAATGCTCCCCCAGTGTCTTCTAAATTCAGACACGTGAGTGAATTACCCTACAAGCCAACAACGTTATCCCTTGGTGGTTTGCATGAGGGAAATGAAGGCTTTGGTCCACAAAAGGCCTGAAGGCAAATGATGCTCCCAGCAACTTTAGGAGTATTAACCCCAGTCTGGAAACAAGCTGTGATGAATTCACACCTGGATTCTATACTACTCTCCACAGTGAAGAACAAACTACTCCTGAATGCGACATGGCCAGCATTCAACAGCAATACACTCAGCAAAAGCAGCGAGATACTCAACAAATGGACGAATGAGCTCAGGTGATGTCCACGTGCCCATCGGGGGCTATTGACCCGGCGTGGCCGGAGCCTTGCAGCTATTGTCCATCTCGATTCTGCCAGTAGCTACCTCTGTCAGCAACGTCCACGCGTGAGTGTTTTTATCACAGAGCTCACTCCAGTCTAGGTGTCCTGGCTCTGTCCCTCACCATTCTTCACAGCCAGTGGACGGTCCAACACCAGCACTTTGCCCTGTCTGCAGGCAGATAATGATGTGGCAGGAAGCAAAGGTAACAGTGGGGGGCTGGCTGCCCCCCATCTGCCCTGGGGGCTTCCTGAGGTGTCAGGAAGTCTTCTCACAAAGAACTTGGCACTTCTGGGAGTTCAGGAGATTTGGGTTGGAGCTATTCGTGCTCTTTTTCAAGCCCCCGCTGTGCACGCCCCGTGGATTTTGAGGTGCGCTGGGTGATTCGGCGACCACAGGAGCAAGGACTTCCCCAGCTGCCTCAGCCACACCGAACAAGACGCCGCCGTCATCCTGTGACGCCAGCCACAGTTTCCAATCTTCCCATCTGGAAGTTTCCTGCTATATGGCCTCTCCATTTTGCCTGTCCCCCATTGGAAGATCCTCAGAGCAGGCTGGCTCCATCGCGGGTCCTGACTGCTGTTTGGGGCTGTGTCCTGAGCTGTGTAGCCTGCACCTTCCTCTCTGGACTGAGGGTTGAGCTTTGCCACGCAGCCTATGGCCTGGCCCCTGCTATCATGTGTGTGTGTGTGCGTGTGTGTACTGGGGCTTGAACACAAGGCCTGGGTATTGTCCATTCACTTTTCTGCTTGAGGCTGGGGCTCCACCGTTTGAGCCACTGCCTACTTTCAGCTTTTTGGTGGATACGAGTCCCATGGACTTTCTGGCCTGGACTGGCTTCAAACCATGTTCCTCAGATCTCAGACTTCTGAGTGGCTAGGATTACAGGTGTGAACTACTGGTGCCTGGCTTATTGCTGCTATTTCCAAGATGCCCTTGGATAACTGGGCAAGAAACCCAGGGCAGAGAGTTGACCTCTTTCATGGCGCCCAGCATCTAAGCCAACGTGGCTTTTCGGGTCCTTGCTACCTCAAGGTGTGGCTGTGTGTTTACCCCATCTCAGCCAAGGAGGAGGACAGACAGGCAGCTGACAGGAGTGTGTGTCCATACCCGTCCCACTGACCAGCCGGGAGCCTTTGGCCCCCACGCTGCCCCCAAGGTCCGGACTCACAACAGCCCTCTCCACTCTGTGCAGGGACTGGGCTTTGCTCACCCCCATCTGGGGGCCACAGGGGCCTCCACGGGGCCACCCTTGACTTGTGCCTCCCGTCCCACCCATCCCTCCAGCCGGTGATCTCATAAAGAGGCTGCTGTTCATCTCCCTGCTCCCCAGTGAGTGGAAACATTTAGTTAATAATTTAACACTGTGCTGTCTTCTGCATTTCCAGGCCCCCAAAGGAGATCAATGGAGGTAACAATTGGCTTATTGAGTTTCCCGGCTGTATTTCCTGAAGATACAGGCAGGCGAGTGCAGAGAGACAGACTCGGAATGGGGGGGGGAAGGGGGGAGAGGCCACGCAGGGCGCTGGAGATGGTATTGATGTGAGTTGTCAAAAATAATTGTTTGATTTTCCCGGTGAGTGTTCAGATAGCCTGGATGCGCTGATCCGTGACTCAGGCCCTCCGGGCTTGGGACGGGACACACAGGATCTATGCAGAGATTTGGGGGTGCAGCCTGGGCAGGATCCCAGTAATAATCTAGCTGGCGTTGCAGGGACCTGAAGGGCCACACTGGGGGGGGCACAGGGAGAAAAGGGGGTCATCGCTCTGGCACTGGGACTACTCAACAGCAGATTCCAGTCTCACCCCGGCGTCAAGTCACCCTGGTGAGCAGTGACACACACCCCAGACACACAGCCTTCACAAGGCCCCAGAGACAGAGGAATGCAGGTGTCCGAGACCCTAACCTGCCTGTCCAATGGCACTCCACAGCAATCCTGCACAGGACTGCCGCTCCCTGGGGACTGAGACCAAGTGGGCTGATTCCTTCTTCCCTGGGTCATGCAGAACTTGGGGTGTGGGGGAGAGGCGAAGAGGGCAGGTGAGGGGAGTGAGCCCCCCCAGCTCTGAGGAGCACAGGCAGATCCCACCACCTTCTCCCCTCTGCAGACTGGAGTCATCCAGGGTGATAGTGTCACCTGTCCAGGCAGGGGGTGTATTAGGTTCCATGAGATCAAGATGGTCTCCACACCACCCACCCCTCCATCTGGCCTCCCGCCCGAGTCCTGTGGCTGGGACAAAGCTGCCTGCTTCTCCAGTGATCACTGGAGCATGCTTCCTCCAGGAAGCCCCCGAGGATTTGCTAGGCAGAGCCCATGTCCCTGTCCTTCCCAGCCAGCCTGGAGCGCTTCCCAGGGCTTCTGAGCATCAGCACTGTGAGACAACATCGGTCCATCCGCTCACTGACCACCTGGGCGAGGAGGCCAAGGCCAGTACAGCCCTGTCTTTCCTTGGCGGCCAGTTCGGTGGTCAGTTTCCATTGGGGCTGGAAAAGCAGGAGGGAAGGGTGGAGCAGGGTGGGTGACTTGAAACCACAGGTCTTCCAGAGACTCGCTTCTCTAGCTGGGTGGGGGCTGCTAATCGCCCTCAGAATGGGGCCATCCTGTACTCCAGGCTTTGAGGAGCCTGCACAGGCCCACAAGAGGGGAGGAAATGGTTCAGTGAACAGCACACCCTCTCCTCCACCGCTGCCCAAGGACAGCGTCACGTCATCGGAGCCGTGTGCTCACTGGCCAGAGAAGGCCCTGCTCTGTCCCACACAGAGGCCTCCCGGCTGCTTGCACTGGGCCTGGAGAGTGTGGTGGTCCTCACCCCTGGGCTTCCCTGGTGTCAGCGGAGGCGAGGCCTGAGGCCAGGCTGACTGCAGGCCAAGCCCTGAAGATGCTCACCAACGGCCACCCTGGCACCCAGACAGACCCGTGCCCCCCACTCCACTTTGAAAGGGGCCTCCGAAGTCAGAAAGCCAGGCCCTTGATTCTTCGTGGGTGAGTCACTCAGGTAACTGGGGTGAGTGGAGCTCCCTGCTCAACCATGCGCTTGTGACCAGCCCACAGGACGACGCCCAAGCAGTCTTGGCTGGGCCTCTCCTCTCCCCACCCCTGCCCAAGGGAGCCACTGGTTTCTGGTGGGCTCGTGTCTGATCTGAGGTGAGGGGTGAGGGGTCCTCTGGTGGTCTCATGTCTGGATGAAGGGTCCTCTGCTGATCTCATGTCTGGGGACAGGGGTTTCTCTGGTAGCATATGGGCACCCTCACATCTGGCTGGGCAGGACGCATTCTCTTTTCCTTCTCTCTGGCAACTTCCCACCCCTTCTCCAAAGAGCTCCTCACTCAGCCCCAGGGGAAGTCTGGTCTGCTGTTTCCCTGCAAGCATGGGACTGAACAAATGACAGCTGAGGCTCAACCCTCACAAAGTCTATGTTTTGTGCATGCATGTCTCGGTGTGCATGTGTGTGCATGCCTATATATATATATATATGTATGTATGTATGTATGTATGTGTGTCTGAGTGTGTGCAACCTGTACATACAAGTCTGCATGAACACATGTAAATAGGTGCGCATTCCTCTGTGTGTATGCCAGTGTGAGCATGTTGTATTGTATGAGTGGTTGTATTACATGGGTTCACATGTGTGGGCAGGTCTGTGTGCACATGCACATTGGTGCAAGCATGTACACACACATGCATATCTACATGGATGCAGGTCTCCGTATAGGCACATGCCCCCCAACGTGCGCATGCCCATGTTTGCATGTGCACACCTATATTTACACATGCATATATTTGGGTACATACATGTACACAAGTGCATGGGTGCCTGTATCTACACATGTGCCTGGCTGTACACAGAGGACAATGTGTATGCACACATCTGTGTGTAAATGCATGTGCATGTCACTGCATGTCTATATGTGTGTCTCAGTGCATATGTATGCACACACATATCTCTGGGTACACATATCTCTGTATAGCTATGACTACATACACACATACCTCTGTTCACCCACGTACATGTCTGTATACAAAGATACATAGGTACATATCTAATGCGCATGGCAGCACATACATGTATTCACATTTACTGGTGATGTGTGCATGCCTACATGTCTATATACACATGTAGATTTCTATGCACACATGTGTCCTGAACATGTGACTACATACATATACATCTCTATATGCAAATGGATATCCGTACACATGCATGAGACAATCTATGTATGGATACGTGTGTGTATGAACACACGTGTACGTTCCCATGTGCATGCATTCACACTCATGCCTATTTGTATGCACATTCATGCCTTTCTGGGCTTTCATTGTATCCATCTGTGTCTCTCTGTTTGTGTTCATGTGTGTGTGCATATGAGGCTGGGTTTGTGTTTCTTTCTTCTTTTTCTGCCTCTCTTTCCAGCACTGTTCGCAGGTGTTAGGCTTTAGGTGGCTTGTGACATGGAGATTGAGGGAGAAAAGTAAATCAGTGAAAAAAGATCTCCATCGCTGAGCTCCTTGGGCATCCCCAAGCAGAGAGAACACAAATGGAAACTGCCGCAGGCATGCAAAGTGAGATCAGCCAGGCGGAGCTGAGGTGGCTGCGTGCTGCCTGCTCAGGCCCCGGCCCAGGGTTGGCTGGTGTGGAGCCCAGCCAAGCAGCCTGGCGGGCCCCGCTGGCACTGCTCCCTCAGCAGGTGGCTCTGCTGCGCAGGCCTCAGGCAAAGAGGCTCCTGCACTCAGAAGCAATGATCCTGAAGTCCCACGTAAGGCCACTGGGAAGAGAAAGAAAGACAGGAAGGAAGGAAGGAAGGAAGGAAGGAAGGAAGGAAGGAAGGAAGGAAGGAAGGGAGGAAGGAAGGAAGGGGAAGGGGAAGGGGAAGGGGAAGGGGAAGGGGAAGGGAAGGGAAGGAAGAAAGGAAGGAAGGAAGGAAGGAAGGAAGGGAAGGGAAGGAAGAAAGGCCAACCAGGTTGGAAATGAGAAACTCATTCTATCTCTGTTTGTAGATGGCATGATCTCATGTGTGGAAAAGATGTCACAAAAATTCAAACCATTAGAAGTGGTAAATTCATTTACGTAAGTTGCATGATACAAAATCAATATACAAATTTCAGTAGTATTCCGAAGAATAATAGTAAACTAGCTGAAAACAAAACCAAGAAAGCAATCCATACAATCCATGCAAATAAACCTAACTATCTAGAAACAGATTTAACCAAAGGAAATAAAAGATCCTTACAATGAAAACTATAAAACACTGATGAAGGAAATGAATGACACAGAAAAGTGAAAAGACGTTTATGTTCAGTTTGGAATAATTAGTATCATTAAAATGTCCACACTACCCAAAGCAGACATAGTGAAATTTCTACCCAAACACCAATGGTATTCTTCACAGAACATTTCCAAGATTCTTTATTTAGAATTATTTTGTGGTGATACCAAGGATGGAACCCACAACTCATGCATGCTGGGCAAATGGTCTATCTCTTGAGTCACATCTCAACCTCTTTGACTACAGTTTGTTTCTGAGTTTGAGTCTCATTAACTTTGCCCAGGCTCTTCCCAAGCTTAGAATTCTGTCTCTGTCTGACCAGTTGGGATTACAGGTATAAGTCAACATGCCCAGAATGCTCCTGAAATTCTTATATAACCACAAAAGATCCCCAGATAGCCAAAATAATCCTGAACAAAAGGAACAAAGCTGGAGGCACTACAAAATGTGGTTGTAAAACACACTTCAAAGCTATAAAACCCACACAGCACAGTACAGCCACTACTATCAACACACAGATCCAAGGACCAAAAGAGGATAGAAAACCCAGAAATAAGCTCCTGTATTTATGGTCAGCTGACTCTTAACAAAGGCAGCAAGAATACACATTGAAGAAAGGAATGTCGTAGAGAAAACCAGGCACTCATATGTCAAAGAAAGAAACTAGATCTCTACCCTTACCAGTTATAAAATCAACTCAAAATGGATCAATGACTTAACGGTAAGACCAGAAAGTACAAAACTACTAGAATAAAAGTCAAGGGGATGGGACATTGGAATGGGCAAGGAATATATATATATATATTTTGAGATGAGCCCCCAAAGCACAGGGGAAATCTCAATAGCTGACATATGGGGTTGTATCAGATTAAAAGCTTCCACACAGGAACAAAGAACAGAGTGAAGAGAACTTAGAGCTTCTTCCAACAAGGGATTCCTAATATCCAGAATACACAAGGAACTGAAAAAAAAATCCAACAGAAAAAATAATACTCAAATCCAATTTATGGGGTTGGAGGTGTGGCTCAGTTGATAGAGCACCAGCCGGTGAGCAATGCACATCAGGTACCAAGTTTGAATCCCAGTCTCACAACAACAACAAAGAATCCATTATAAAAGGAAGCAAATGCAGAAGTGGAGCTGTGGCTCATGTGGTAGAATGCCAACCTGGAGGGAAAAAGCCAAGTTAGAGCGTGAGGCATGAGTTCAAGCTCCAGTATAAACACACACAAAAGGAAAATATCCTAAACAAACATTTTGCCAAAGAAGATCGACAAATGGCCCAAAGCTCAACATAATTGATCATCAAGGAAATGTAAATCAACCTACCATGAAATATCCCCTCAATCCATTTAGAAGAATTACTATTTCTTGTTAAAAAGAAAACAATAGGAAATGCTGGTGAGGATGTGGACAAAGGAGAACTCACACATGCTGGTGGAAAGTGGAATGGCACATACAGACAGTCATTATGGAAGAGAGTATGGCGGTCGTAAGGGAACTCAGTCCTGAGAAACGGAGAAGCCACATCTTGAGAGGTCTAATGGGGAGTCTTTATTGGAAAGCCGGTGACTGCAGGAGGACTCCTTTTCTCCAAGACCTGCAGCCCCTAGGCTACAATGTCAGAAAACTGAGCCATGAGAGAAAGAGCAGAAAAACAAGACCAACAAACCGACCAACTCCAATGGAGAACTGAAGTGGGACTCCATTGTGACCCGAGGAGAGCCAGGAGACCAGAGACACAGACACAAGGCATGACATCATGGTGTCTGAGCTGGTCTGGGCCAAAACAGGATCAGGTCAGGGGACAGGGTCACAGAGAGCTTGAGAGTTCCTGACCCAAGATTGGCAGGTCCAGTAACCTATTGTCCAAGTCCCTACCCTTGCTTCGATGAAGTCGGGCACACATTCCACAATCAGGACAACATGGTGCCAGTTAAACCCAATTCCCTATTCACCATGTGGTCAAGATGGCACCTGTTAGACCCAGCCTTCCAATTACATGCCTATGTACCAACATACTAAAAACCCAACTATTGTATGAATCAGAGGTCCTGCGGTTACTTCAGGGCTGGGAATGTGGCTCAAGTGGTAGATTGCTAGCTTTGAGCAAAAGAAGCTCAGGGACAGTGCCCAGGCCCTGAGTTCAAGCCCCAGGACTGGCAAAAAGAGAGAGAGAGAGAGAGACAGAGAGAGAGAGAGAGAGAGAGAGACAGAGAGAGAGATACTTCAACTTCCCTACCCATAGCAATTCTACTCACAAGAGCCAAGTAGAGAATTAACCTAAGATCCCCCCGTGCTCATCAACAGATTAGTGGATAAAGAAGGTCAGGTTGGTATCTACAATGGAATGTTCTCAGCCTTCAAAATAGAACAAAATCCTGTTAATTTTCAGCTGCCTGGATGAGCCTAGAGAACATTATATTAAGTAAAGGAAATCATGCACCAAAGACAGACACCACAGTCCTTACCCATAAGTGGAGCCTAACAGGCTGTTTCTTTCTATTCACAAAGGTAGAGTAGCCGAGTGGATTCAGACAGGGGTGGGGCGTGTGAGAGAGAGGAGGTCGATGGACACGGGTACAGCTGGATGTGAGGCGTTCTTTCCAGTGCTCTGTGACAGAGTAGAGTGTGGCTGACCAGTTCATGTTGCATCTCAAAACAGGCAGTAGAGGTGCTGAGAACTCCCGACACAAGGTGCGGTTGTGTTTGTGGAGGCCATTGATGGGACAACCGCCCGATCTGATCACTACCTGATCACGTGGCCCGTACACACGCGCACTGAAATGTCACATCGCAGACTGTCAACGTGTGCAATTGCTGTGTGTCAATCAACAGAATTCCAAGGTGTGTAGCACAGTAGAAGAGGGCTTGACCGGCACTGGGTCTGACCTCAGTATTGCAAACCCCAAACTAACGAACCGACCAACCAACGGACCAACCAACCAGCAAGCAGAACTGTCCCATGGGAAGCTTTGGTGTCCCATCAACCAGGGCTCCTGCCCCCCTCCAAGACCACAGCTCCAGAACCCAGGCTCCTCCAGGAAGCCACGTGAGGCTGGGCCACGTGGCCAGGCCGTGTGGACAAGCCGTGTGGACGACCCTCCCCAGGACAGGGCGTCCGCAGCCTGGGAGGTGGCGTGTGGAAGGCCGCTTCCTGTGTGTGAGCCACTGGGAGGCTCTGAGCAGGGTGGTGGGCAGAGAGGAGAACGCACCACGCCAGGGGCTTCCCTCCCCTCACACCTGGGGAGATGTTCACAGGGGCGCACACACACCACACACCTGTACACAGTGCGAATGTGTGTGCCTATACACGCCCACATACATGCATGGGCAGCACAAAAGTCCCACTCAGGCACACAGATACCACCACACCAACACATTCATCCTGCAGTCCACACATGTACAGGGGTCAGGCAGACCCTGGGCACACACACATGCACACTCATGTACACTAACACCTGCTCCGGGATCATGGTATGTCTGGAGCCCATGAAGGAGTGCAGCCTGCAGGTGACCCTTGCTGGGGCTCTGGTTCACCACCCCAGCACCCCTGTGCAGCCGGTCCCCTGAGGAGGGGGGCAGTGAGTCCCAAAGCTCAACATAATTGATCATCAAGGTGTGTGTGGGGTGTGGGGACAAAGAGGCCATGGCCTGTCTAGCAACTGTCTCGTAGGACCTAGAACTCCAGGTCCCCCAACTGACTGACTGTGAGGACGTTGGTTCTAAGAGGGAGGGGTGGCCAGGGGGAGCCCTGAGGCCTGGCTCCGGTGGCTTCCACTGCCCCCGTGGCTCGTGTGCCCGCTGTGGCCTGTGACCATGGGTGAAGAGTCAGCAGGTGGCCTCTGGCTGGCCTGCCTGGGGGCCTTCCGGGGTACAAGGCGGGCTCCTCCTCCGGGAGGGGGACCGCACGTGGGCCCGGAGCAGCTCTGAGAGGAGCAGACACTTCCATTCGGAAAGTTTATTTGCAGAATGACGACCAAGGGTGTGTTGTTTTAAACCTCAGCCAAAGGTTAGCTTTCAGATCTCCTCTGCCTGACTCTGCCTGCTTGAAGCCCTGTTTGTTTGTTTGGATTGGCCAGTCAGAAGTTAAAGTAAACACGCTCTGCTCCTTTTAGGATCTGGCTCAGCGCGCTTCGGGTGCATGGCCTGCTGACTGCAGTGAACTAAGAAGGAGCCCTTTGTGGGTGCCCCGTGGGGCGGGCCCTCCCCGTACCCTTCCAGGACTCCGGTCCTGCGGTCTCCACGCTGCCCTGCCCTCTGTCCATAACCTTCCTTCCTTCCCTTTCCACAGGCCAGGGGCCACGAAGGCCCCCAGGGCTGTCCTCTCAAGCCCGGCCAGCCGCCCCCGGGCCCCTGAAGCCTGGTCTCTCAGGCTGGAGAGGTGAAGGCTTGGGCAAGTGGCTGGACATACACACTGACTTTGTCCTCTGGGTTGGGCCAGAGGGGCTGTGGCGAGTTTGGGATCACGGTGCCCGGCCCCTCCTGCTGGGCCCTGCCACAGCCCAGAGAATCACGCGTTGTATCTGCAGGTGTCTCTCAGAGAGCCGGACAGGCAGCCCCCGCGAACCCAGATCCATCATCTCTGGGGCTTGAATTCTTTCGGATGGACACCCAGAGCCCCGGGCACAGGTGGAGAGGGGCCCTGGGGCCCCTCCTGTGCCCTGTTCCAGCCATGCCACAGGAAGCTCAGTACTCTATCTCCATAGCCTCCAGAAGGTTCTCTGGCCAGAGCAAACCCTCTATCCTCTGTTGGGGATGCTTTGGGAACCTGTCTCCCTTTGTCAGGACAAGAAATAGATGCCCGGGGTACTGAGGAGTCTGACTAGGTAGAAATAGATGCCCGGGGTACTGTGGAGTCTGACTAGGTAGAAATAGATGCCCGGG